>NC_087155.1:27197555-27210055 GCF_035594125.1 Scylla paramamosain | reverse complement strand
ACAGGGAAGAGAAAGAAAAAGAGAGAGAGAGAGAAAGAGAGCAAGAAGGAAGAAGACTCTCAACGGGAAAACAAACTAGTCCCCTTCCCTCTCTCTCTCTCTCTCTCTCTCTCTCTCTCTCTCTCTCTCTCTCTCTCTCTCTCTCTCTCTCTCTCTCTCTGTCCATTTCCATCTCAGGTCATCGCCTTGGGGAGATCCAGTAACGTCCACACAACCCCGGTTTTTTCCCAGACTCGGTCCATACTTTTCCCTATTTATAATCCCCCTCTCCAGCCAGCCAGCCAGCCAGCCAGCCAGGATCTTTACGCTTCTTTGGGCCTAATTCCACGTGCCTCCGAGCAAGTACTGGTACCGCCGACTCTAGTACGTGAGCCAGAGAGCCTGAGAGCCCTAGTGAGGAAAGAGGAGAGGAATTTGAGGAGCTGATGGAGGTGGTGGTGGTGGTGGTAGTGATGGTGGTAAAGGTGGTAGTGGTATTAAGGGTGTTCGGTATGTTAGGTTAGGTTAGGTTAGGTTAGATTAAGTTAGGTTTATGTTGCGTTACGTTGGTTAAAGTTAGGTTTTGGCTGGAAAGAGGAGGAAAGGAATTGAAGGTGGTGGTAAGTGTGGTGGTGGTGGTGGTGATGGAGGAAGAGGTAGAAAGGGACTAGGTTAAATTAGATCATGTTGGAAAGAGAAGAGTTGGAGGAGGAGGTGATGGTGATGGTGATGGTGACGGTGGTGGTGGTGGTGGTGGTGGTGGTAGAAAAGGCTTAGAAAAAATGTTTGTTCATCATATTTATCGGGAAATTGAGTGTTCGTGATCACCTGAAAATGATCTTGGTGGTTGTGTAATTAGAGATACGAGTTTCTCTCTCTCTCTCTCTCTCTCTCTCTCTCTCTCTCTCTCTCTCTCTCTCTCTCTCTCTCTCTCTCTCTCTCTCCTCTCTCTCTCTCTCTCTCTCTCTCTCTCTCCTTCATAAAGCGTTGTAACTTGCCTCATTTAAATTCACGAAAATTTTAACTTTCCGCAGACTTTCCGTGAATGCAGTGTCGCCCCGCACATAATTGCATTCAGACGTGGAGGCGTGTGTTTCTGTCCGCCATTGTACACACACACACACACACACACACACACACACACACACACACACACACACACACACACACACACACACACACACACACACACACACACACACACAGACCACATAAAAAGAAAAAATCATATGCAAATATGCGGTAATTGTCCAACTGTTTATTTTAAGTTCGCTTGGGACACATGTGACTATTGTGTGTGTGTGTGTGGTGTGTGTGTGTGTGTGTGTGTGTGTGTGTGTGTGTGTGTGTGTGTGTGTGTGTGTGTGACTCCATTGTATTAGTATTTTCTTTTTTGATTTGTATTTTCTATATTTTTTTTCTTCATCTTTATAATGCGATGCAGATTTTCTTATTGGTGAAGTAGGGAAGAGAACATGACATTATCCCCCCCCTTGCTCTCTCTCTCTCTCTCTCTCTCTCTCTCTCTCTCTCTCTCTCTCTCTCTCTCTGGAAAGGTCATCAAGAGAGCTTCCTTTGTGCGGGGCTTGGCAGAACTCACTGAGCGTACTGTTGCCTTCCCCTTCCCCTCCTCCTCCTCTCTGATAACATTCTCCTCCTCCTCCACCTCCTCCTCCTCCTCCTCCTCCTTCCTCCAGCGTAAATCTCCCTCACTCTTCCCTAATTCCTCTCCAGCAATGTCTCTTTCTCTCTTTTCCATCTTCCTTTCCCATCTATTCCGTTTTCCCCTCATCGAATTCCTTCATCTCCAGGTTTTTCATCTCTCACCTTTCCCTTTTTGCATTCCCCTTTTCCTTCCTCTTTCTAGTCCTCTTTTTTCCTCCTCGATCCGGTGTTTGATGTGTTCTTTCCCTTCCGTTTCATCTCTCCACTTTCTTCTTTCCTCTTGTTCCATCTCGGTTATGTACCTCCCATTTTTTTTCCTTCATTCTTTTTCCTCTGTTCCCTTCCATTTTTCTAGGTATCTCGGCTTCTTTCATTCGCTATCCTATTTTATTGTCGTATCACTGTACTCTCCTTCTCTCTCTTTGTCTTCTTTTCTTCGCCTTTTTTTTCATGTCTATCCTTTTTTTCGTATGCATATTTCCTTTACCTTCCTTCCTATTCCTTCCTCTCCAGTCTGTTTTCCCTCCTCTTTCCATGCATATCTGTTGTTGCTAAACGTTCTCGCTTGCTTAGTCTGTTTTTTTTCCTTCTCTTCTTGTAATCAATGTTCTGTCCTCTCTTTACCTGTTTTGTCCTCGTTTCTAGCCTCTTCCCTTCTTTCTCATGTTTACCTCTTCTCTTACCAAAACGATCCCTCTTATTTTATCTGCTTGTCTTTCTTTCTTATATTTTCCATGGTATCCTATCTTTATTTATTTTTCCCTTCCTTCTAGCCTGATTTCCTTCTCTTCCATGGTTCCTCCTTTCCTTACTTCCCTACCCTCTCTTCATCTCCTTTGTCCTCTCTTCTATTCTCCGTTCTTACCCTTTCTTGCCCCACATTCCCTCTTGTTCAGCCTTTCCTTTCCTTGCTTTCCTCTCTTTCACTCGTCATTCTATCTCGTTCATCCCTCTGTCCTCCCTTAAGCTTCTTTCCCTTCTCCCTCAGTCTGTCCCTTCCCTTACAAGACCTTCCTAGTCCCCAGCATCTCTTAACGCAGCCTCAGGTCTCTCAGCGCCGCAGCTCCCCCGCCATAAGGAGACGTGACCCGCTCCCCCTTGCTTGAAGAGAAAAGAATGACCATCCCAACTTAGCATTCCTATCCCCGCCACAAGGAGACGTAATCCTATCAATGGCCGCCACTCCATGCTCCTCCTCCTCCTCTTCCTCCTCCTCCTCCTCCTCCTCCTCCTCCTCCTCCTCCTCCTCCTCCTCTTTCTCTCTCTGCATTTCCCCTTTGTTTCCCTTTCCTCCCTCCTCTTCCTCCTCCTCCTCCTCCTCCTCCTCCTCCTCATCCACGCACCCTTCTTTGTTTCTCTCTTCTCCTCCCCTCTTCTCCTCCAGGCACCTCATATTGTCCTCCTCCTCCTCCTCCTCCTCCTCCTCCTCCTCCTCCTCCTCCTCCTCCTCCTCCTCCTCCTCCTCCTCTGCGTTTCAGCTTTGTTTTTCTCCTTCCTCTTGCATCCCTCCTTCCATCGTCTTCCTCCCCCTCCACGTATCTTCTCTTGCCTCTCCCTCTATTCCACTTATTCTCCCTTGTCCTCTTCCTCCTAAGCATCATTTCCTGTCCCTGTATTCCTCCATGCACCCTTCTTTGTCCCCCTCCCCTCACTCCCCCCTCTACTGTCTCCCTTATCCCCACCCTCCCATTTTCACGCATTGTACCTCGTTTCTCCTCACACCCCCCCGCCCCCCCGCCCCTCACCATCCCATGTGCACGATGGCGGGTCTGTTCCCTCGTCCACGTTCCCGCTGCCTCCCCGCCGATGCGTTAATGCCTCAGACTCGCCTGATTGATTATTGTACGCGTGTTTGCAAGGGGACGAGATGAGGTGTTAGTGTCACGTGCTGAGATGGTGTGAAAAGACTGGGCAGTGTGAGGGAAGACTGGAAAATATGATGACAAGAAGGGACTGGATGGTGTCATAGGAAGGTTTTGAAAGGCTGGCAGGCAGGTGGCTTTGCAGCAGGGGAGATAAATGGTAGAGGTGTGGAAGAATTAGACATGATGATCTCAAAAAAGTGTGAGGTAGAAAAGAGGGAGAGATGAGTTTGTTTTTATGGGAGATTATGACATGAGAGAGAGAGAGAGAGAGAGAGAGAGAGAGAGAGAGAGAGAGAGAGAGAGAGAGAGAGAGAGAGAGAGAGAGAGAGAGAGAGAGAGAAATGGTGTGTAATGAAAAATAAGGATGAATGTTTTGAAGGACGTAAAAAAAAAAATAGTGTGATAGAAAAGACAGGAGGGATTTTTTTTCTTTTTTTTTTTTTTGAAGGGGAATATTCTACCGTAAAAGAAGAGAAAGGTACAAAGAAGGAACTTTTTATGAATATTTTTTTACGAGAGATAGTCAGGCCTAAATAGAGAGAGAGAAAAAGAGAGAGAGAGAGAGAGAGAGAGAGAGAGAGAGAGAGAAAATGCGATCACAAACTACGGATGAGTTGTAAAGGAATACACTCAGACGTAAAGGAAGGAAAAAAAAAAACTATTGAAAAGGAGGAGTTAGTTAAGTTTTTATGTTTTTTTTTAAGGGGAGAAAGGACTGAAAGGACTGTAAATTAAAAATGCTTGATGAGAAAGAACGGCAATAAAAACGAAAAAAAAAAACCCTTTAAAAAATACTAACACGATACCACGAGTCAGAGGAGAGAAAGCTTCGTCGATTAAAAACATCAACAATATATATAAAGAAACACCAGCACCAGCACCAGTAATGGAACCGTAACCGCATCGAACTGGCGGAACCGAAAGCGACCACCAATACGAAGTTGACTCTAATAAGCTTCCCTCTTTCCTGCCGAGGTGAACTGAGACGCTAAACACGTGGATTTCGATGCCATTTGGAGAAACCCCGAGCCTCTCTGCAAGTCTTGAAACCATCGTGCTAGGAATTGTACCTTTGCTCCGGTAGTCAGTGGTCTGGGCGTGGTGGTTATAGTGATAGTCGAGGTAGTCATAGTAGTGGTGGTGGTTGTGGCGGTGGTGGTGGTGAGTGCAGTGTGCGTGAAGAGACCGCAGCGTGAGGCAGAGAAGGGCAGACTTAATATTGCCAGCGCACAGGAGGAGAAAAAAAGGTAACGTGTGACTCTCGTGGGGGTGAGCGGAGAGAGAGAGAGAGAGAGAGAGAGAGAGAGAGAGAGAGAGAGAGAGAGAGAGAGAGAGAGAGAGAGAGAGAGAGAGAGAGAATTTCATAGTTGGAAAGCACGTACCACTGAAAGAAATACAAAAATAATGTATACCTATTTCCAGAAAGAGAGAGAGAGAGAGAGAGAGAGAGAGAGAGAGAGAGAGAGAGAGAGAGAGAACCAGAGACAGAAACAGACAGAGACAGAGTATTAAGAGAAAGGAAAGGGAAAGGAAAGAGAAAACTAACAAAATCGGAGAGAAAATACAGAATATAAAGTCCATGTGAGTGCGCACAATAAGCTATTTGGCCTTTAAATGGCATTGTAGACTCCGAGTGTGCATTTTTGCGAGACAGGATAAGTAGGTTTTCGGGGAGCCTTTGTGTCGGGGCGGGGCGGGGCGGGGCGGGAGAGGGGCTGGGACTAGAGCGGGGCAGGGAAAGGAAAAGGAAAGAGAAGGGGCAAGGGAGCAGGGCTGGGGCAGGGAAGAGAAGGGGAGAAGGTAAGGGGAAGGGGTAAGGGGTGAGGGAGGTGTGAGTAAGGCAGGCGGGGAGATCCATTTGGTGATAGGGAAAAATTGTGAGCCACGACGGTCCCGCGGGCGACGGCGACGCTGGCGGAAGCTGGGAAACAGAAAGACCAAGTGGGGGACGGCAGGAGGGAAACAGAGGAGTACCGGGGCGAGAGGAGGGAGAAGTGCCGCCCGTGGGATAGCGTGAGCGGGAAGGTTGGGGCAGGTAGTTATATATATATATATATATATATATATATATATATATATATATATATATATATATATATATATATATATATATATATAATTGACATAAAGGATAAAGACATTAAGAACAATGATGAAAGTTATGATAATGGTAATGATGGTGGTGATGCGGATATTAATAGTAATAGTACTAATAACGATAATAATAATAATAATAATAATAATAATAATAATAATAATAATAACAATAATAATAATTTAGTAGTAGTAGTAGTAGTAGTAGTAGTAGCAGTGGTAGTAGTAGTGCCTAGTAAAACTAGGAAGTAAAATAAGAAAATAAGAACAATAACAATAACAACAACAACCTAAACGTAAATATAAACAAACAACAACAACAAAAACAAAAACAGAAACAATAAACAACAGCGCCAGTGAAACAATGGCACCAAGGAAGGAAGGAATTGGGACAAGTAAAAACACGTTCCGATCGTCAACATGATAAGCAACAAACGCTGATTAATTCATTACAAGGAACGTGATGTGACAGAGAAAATACTTCCCCTTTTATCTCAACCCTCGAAAGGCAATACGTTGAACCCCTGTTTCTTTGTTCAGAGAGAGAGAGAGAGAGAGAGAGAGAGAGAGAGAGAGAGAGAGAGAGAGAGAGAGAGAGAGAGAGAGAGAGAGAGATTTGAACTGTTCGTAATAGCATTGTTAAGAGGTGACTGTAAGTATAGAGAACAGAAGAGGGTATTGCACTATTGGCCAAACCAATCGCTCGTTTACAACTGAGTTACTAGCATAACTATTCTCTTTGAAGGCTGAGAGAGACACACACAGAGAGAGAGAGAGAGAGAGAGAGAGAGAGAGAGAGAGAGAGAGAGAGAGAGAGAGAGAGAGAGAGAGAGAGAGAGAATGTTACACGCATCACCAGTCTCATTTCTGTTCATGTCTTGTGGAAGGAAAGAAAAAAAAGTATGGAAAACTCTCCTTTATCCTCTCCCTCCACCACCACCACCACCACCACCACCACCACCAGCAGCACCACCACCACCACCCACCACCACACCTGCACCCTTCCCGCATCTCCGTATCATTTTCCTCCTCATTGAAGCAGCGGCACTATTTATCAGCGGGGATTTACGAGAGGAGACGCCCTTTTTATAAACCATAGTACGGTTCATGAGGGAGGGAGGGAAGGAAGGAAGGAAGGAAGGTACGATGAGAGGGAGAGAGGGGTGAGAAAGAGAGAGGGGGAGGGAGAAATTTGCATATATATAATAAGTAATGTATTCGTACCTTGATATCTGGGGCAACATTAGGGCTAAACTTTGATATTCACCTTGAAAATATTACCCTCATGTATCGGTTCCTGAGCTTGAGTTTCAATACCACCAACGATCCATTAATATCTTGTACGCTGCACTTTATTATTAGCCTCGGAGTTGCAGGTAAGGCGGGCAGGCGGGCAGGTACAATTACTCGATCCTGGCGGCGAGAGAGAATTAGATACCTGGGCTTCCTTGTTGTGTTTCCCTGCAGGACGAAAAAGGAAGAAAGAGGAGCTGCACTGAAGGAAACAAGAAACATTAGGAGACTTGTTGGCTGGATCATGTGAGAATGTTTGTGATGAGTTGCAGTGTTTAAGGTGAAAGATTTTTGGGATTAAACGGTGATGTTGCAGGAGGAGGTGCAGGAAGAGGAGGACTAAGAGTGGTGGTAAACAGAGGAGGTAAATGAGGGTTAGGAGAGAGAAGAAAAGCAGGAGGAGGAGGAGGAGGAGGAGGAGGAGGAGGAGGAGTGGGTAATAGAGGAGGTAAGTGAGGGTATGAGGGAGAAGAAAAGTAGGAGGAGGAGGAGGAGGAGGAGGAGGATAAATGAGAAAAGTTGTGGTAGAGAGAGGAGGAGGAGGAGGTGGAGAGAGAGAAAAGGAGGATAACAAGAAGAAAACCTGATGTATAAGAAAAGAAGGAAGAGGAAGAGGATATGGGAAGGGAAGAGGAAGACAAGAAGAAAATACAATAGAAATGAGAGGAGAAGGAGAAGTAGGTAAGAAATATAGGAGGAAGCGAAGGAGAGTAGGAAGAAGAACAGCAGCAGCAACAACAACAACAACAACAACAACAACAACAACAACAACAAAGAAGATGAACAAGAACAACAAAAAAAAGATGAAGATGAAGAAAAACGAAGAATAAAAAAAAACAAGAACAAGAAAAGAAAAACATCAACGACAAGAAAGAAGGTGAACAAGAAAGAGGAAAGAGTAAAAGAAATAAACGAACAACAAAAAAACAAGAACAAGAAAATAAAACAACAACAACAACAACAACAACAAGAGCAGCAGCAGCAGGACTGGCATCATGAAGGGTGAACAGGACAGAATTCTCGATCACCGCGTCTCGTTTCATGAATCAGCAAATCTTCATGTTCCGTGTGTCACCGTGCGGCGCGGCCCAGATTGGCTGCGTCAGGCCCGGGGGGAGACGCAACCACCACCATCACCGTCGCCGCCGCCGCCGCCGCCGCAGGTCGACTCACCCACCCAGATAAAATGTCCCTCGGCGGCAGGACAACTGGATTAGCGCCTCTGTAATAGGAATCGCTGGAAATGTTGAGGGGAAAGGAGAAAATTTTATAATATTTCTTGATTTTTTTTCCCTTTCTCACGTACATTTAAAAAGCGACTATCTTTAATATGTGTGTGTGTGTGTGTGTGTGTGTGTGTGTGTGTGTGTGTGTGTGTGTGTGTGTGTGTGTGTGTGTGTGTGTGTGTGTGTGTGTGTGTGTGTGTGTGTGTGTGTGTGTGTGTGTGTGTGTGTGTGTGTTTTATCGTGTTTATCTTCTCCTAATGGTCACTTTTATTTCTTTCTTTGTGTAGAGAAGAGAATACCTTTTCAATATTCTTAAATAATGGAAATAAATACAAACAGTTCAAGGTTTTTAACTTGAATGTTTTTTTCTTGTTCTTTATGATATTTACCTTTTCCTAATGGTTGCTTTTATTCCCTGTTTTATGTGGAGATGAAAATACATCTCCAATATATTCTATGCAAGAGAAGAAAATTCAGGAAATATCGTTATTTCTGTGCGTTATAGTCAAAAGAGAGCGTCTGATTTCTGTTTATATTCTTGAAAATTTAAAAAGAGATAATACTTTTATATTTGGTTATTCAAAAAAGGAATGAGCGAGAGAGAGAGAGAGAGAGAGAGAGAGAGAGAGAGAGAGAGAGAGAGAGAGAGAGAGAGAGAAACAAAAGGACAGAAACATACAATAACAGATAAGATAATTTATAAACAGATGCCCAGACGTAGAGAGAAAGAAGAAAAAATATCACATCATGCACACACACACACACACACACACACACACACACACACACACACACACACACACACACACACACACACACACACACAGGAGGACCACATCCCTGAGCGGCGGCAGAGTGGCGTGTCTCATTCCGCGAGAGGAACATGCTAAGGGCGTGACTTCATTATCACAGTTTTACCCCCAAACTTTTCCCGGAGGAATTTTAGGAAGCTCGGGGTGAATTTCGCCCGGCAAACACCACCACCTGAGAGAGAGAGAGAGAGAGAGAAGAGAGAGAGAGAGAGAGAGGGAGAGGGAGAGGGAGAGGGGAGTTTCGTAGATGGAAAAGATGTGCCAGAGAAAAAAAATGCAAATATAATGTGTACACGTTTCCAGAGAGAGAGAGAGAGAGAGAGAGAGAGAGAGAGAGAGAGAGAGAGAGAGAGAGAGAGAGAGAGAGAGAGAGAGATCTTAATGCCCTGCGCAGCTTTGTGTACCCAGAATAATGCCTTTGAGAGTGCGGCGCAGAGAGGTAAGGGAGAGGGTAATGAGGGAAGACATGCTGCAGGGGGGAGGCTGAGGAGAGGGAGGGCGGGGCGAGGCAGGTGGAGCAGGGCTGGAGAGGCTGGTGAGGACACGTAGACTGCGAGATCGTGGGGTACTATCACCATCACCACCACAACCACCATCACCACCACCATCACCCCTTGGGACTCTGACAAATTAACTTCTTGATGGACGAAGTTTCGCTAATTTATGTAACTCAGTCGCCACAGCTCTTGCCGCAGGGAGGTGTGCTGGTGGCGCCCTGATGAGCATGGAACAGTTTGCCCTATGTCCGAATGTTCCTATGTCCCACTGTCCCAATGTCCCACTGTTCTATGTCCCAGTGTCCTCTCAGTCCCTCCCGGCCTTGTCCCAAAGAATAATGTAATCAAATACAAGTTTACATGCTTTAATTAAGGACACGATAAACGCCATATTTCTTGAAGGCCCTTGTCGTTCAGTGCTTATTCAGAAATTTTCATTGGTCTTTGTTCATTAGAAATTGTGAAAGCGAAGAAAATGTTTACTTGACATACTGATCCTTAGCCTCGTCTTATTCTTACGCTCTTTCCCTCCTCTTCCACCTTTTCCTGTATCACCCCTTATTCCTCCACTCCACTCCACCCCTATATTTCACCAGCCCATCCCATCCACATCTACACACTGCGTCCCATCTTTTTTCACACTCACCACGATCCACCCTTATACTTTTCCACTCCACCTCCTACTCTGCCCCCCCCACACACACAGCACAGTCTTGCCCCACACCGCCCTGCCACACTAGTACACCATTCCTGTCCCGTTTCTCTCCTTACTGCCCTTTCCCTGCCACTGTTCCACCTGTCTCTGATAATACATTGGTAACAGTGAATGGAATTAACAGAGAGAGAGAGAGAGAGAGAGAGAGAGAGAGAGAGAGAGAGAGAGAGAGAGAGAGAGAGAGAGAGAGAGAGACAATACCTGGGTCGACTCTCCAAGGACACGAGCAACAAATGCATAAAGAAGCAGATGGTGTCCAAAGCGAGGCAGAATACTTGTTGGGGGCCCTTACTTGGAAGCCGTCACGCCCACGCCCTGGTTCTCTCTCTCTCTCTCTCTCTCTCTCTCTCTCTCTCTCTCTCTCTCTCTCTCTCTCTCTCTCTCTCTCTCTCTCTCTCTCTCTCTCTCTCTCTCTCTCTCTCTCTCTCTCTCTCTCTCTCTCTCTCTCTCTCTCTCTCTCTCTCTGTGTGTGTGTATCTTTTGAGATCTTTTAGAAGTCTGAAGTGTTTGTTCGTTTCAGTGATGTGTGATTTTCTTATTTCGTCCTTTTTCTTCTTCTTTTTCTTCTTCTTTTTCTTCTTCTTCTTCTTCTTCTTCTTCTTCTTCTTCTTCCTCTTCATTATTATTATTATTATTACAATTATTATTGTTATTATTATTATTATTATTATTATTATTATTATTATTGTCGTTGCTGTTGTTGTTGTTATTATTATTATTATTATTATTATTATTATTATTATTATTATTATTATTATTATTATTATTATTATTATTATTATTACTCTTTTTTCTCCTCCTCCTCCTCCTCCTCCTCCTCCTCCTCCTCCTCCTCCTCCTCCTCCTCCTCCTCCTCCTCCTCCTCCTGCTCCTCCTCATCTTTCTCTTCCTCTTCTTCCTAGTCATCCATCACAGTTCATGCGTATACTCGTATTTCTTTCCTATCAAGCTGTCTCTTTTTATTTTAGTTTCCCTTTCCCCCCATCTCTCTCTCTCTCTCTCTCTCTCTCTCTCTCTCTCTCTCTCTCTGGTGGTAGATTGGAAAAGTACGTAATCCCGCGAGATTAAGTCAGAAAAAGACAGACTGAACAAAAGTACCAAACAATCAACAAGGATTTCTTTCCCTACAGTCCCCGCGCCTTGTCTTTATTTCTCTTCTTTTCTTGCAGCAGTAGGGGAAGTAGTAGTAGTAGTAGTAGTAGTAGTAGTAGTAGTAATAGTTGTTGTTGTTTCTGGTGCTCCTGCTGCTGCTGCTGCTGCTGTTGTTGTTGTTGTTGTTGTTGTTGTTGTTGTTGTTGTTGAAGCAGTTGTTGTTGTTATAGAAGCAGTTGTAGTAGTAGTAGTAGTAGTAGAAATTATGATAGCAACAACAACATCCGCAAGTAAACAGCAGGCAGTAAACACCAAATGTACAACAACAACAACAACAACAACAACAACAACAACAGTTCAATAGCGGCAGTACGTATTATCAGTCAGCTGGCGGTTAGGTGAAGAGTTGCATTAGAATCAACGTGAGAATTCCGTCTTTAGACCACTGGGAGCCGTGACCTAGATGGCGATTGAGTCATGGGACACGAGATGCACACGGAGGAGTAGGAGGGAAGGGGGAGGAGGGAAAGGTGCAGCGTCCAGGTGGAGGAAGGCAGGGCGCCCCTCACCTTCCTTCATGAGACCAGTCGTCCTTGGGGCACAGACTACAATTGCTTAGGCCCAGCGCGTGCCCGTTGGGGAGATGTGCCTTAAACAAACCTCCGCGCGGCCAGAATCCGTAATGCACTGCCCCTCGCCTCCCTTACACACACACACACACACACACACACACACACACACACACACACACACACACACACACACACACACACACACACACACACACACAAGCGCCGCTGGGTCGAAGCCGTCAACTCCATTAGTAAAAATATTATGCGTGTTTGGCGTGCCGCGTCGAGGAGGGAGAAAGCTCTGTTATGTGTGTTTATTTTTCTGTTTCCCTCTCTCTCGCTGCTTTGGATGTGAGGTTCACGTGACCTTGCGGCGTCGAGGGGTTTGGCGGGGAGAGGCGCGGCGCAGCATGGCAATGAAAGACTCAGTCAGCAGGACAGGGCGCCAATCAGCGGGGAAGGGCTCTAGCTAAGTTCCAGAAGCTCCAGGTCCCTCCAGCGGCACGTGACGGTTACCTAGGGGTCGCAAAGTTACCCCAACAATTGCTCTACATTGTGTCAGGTGTTCAGGCGCACAGGTGTTCATCGCCGGGCGGGACAGCTCAGGTGTAGCGTGTCTCAAGGCTCTGTGCCACGTCCCTTCCTACACTCCCTGTGGGGCGCAGCGTCACCACAATGAGATGTAGCCCC
>NC_087155.1:27050055-27192555 GCF_035594125.1 Scylla paramamosain | reverse complement strand
CACGTGATCTCCCCCTCCTCCTCCTCCTCCTCCTCCTCCTCCTCCTCCTCCTCCTCCTCCTCCTCCTCCTCCTCCTTCGTTGCCGAGCACTGACACGAACCAGAAGGAACAGCAACTATAAAAAAAGGTAGAAGTTCAAGGTCAAGGAGGCAGTTATGATGATGAGGGAGGGGGAGAATGAAGTTAAGGTATGGATGGGAAGGGTGGGGAACGTGCTGAAGGGATGGGTAGGAAGATGGAGAGCGGTAAGGAAGGGACGTGATAGGACGGTTAGAGGGTTTGTGTTGTAAGGATGGGGCAAAAAGTGTGTAGAAGGGTTAAGGAAGGGAAGTGATGGGGTTTGTGTTGTAGTGAGGAGGAGAAGGAAGTGCGTAGAAAGGTAAGGAAGGGAAGTGATGGTGCTTGTGTCGTAGTGAGGAATAAGAGAAAGGCAAGAGACGAGGTTAGTGTAACAAAGAATGGGGCAAGAAGTGCGTACACGAATAAGGAAGGGAAGTGATGTGGTTTGTGCAGTGATGAGGAGGAAGAGGAAGTGAGCAGGAGAGAGACGTGCTTCAGAAACTGGTATGGGAAGAGATGACTTGGGAAGGAAAGAATGAAAGAAGGAGGAAAAGATAGAAGGATTTAGTATCAGTAGCAGAAGCTGGAATAAAAACTGTGGAGGTTACATAAGGTAGCAGGAAGGCACTTTAGGCACTTAGAAAACTTTTGAGGAAGTAAGGATGATGATAAGCGATATAAGCAGATAATAAGAATGATTTTAAGGTAGAATCCACCAATAAATAGTAAAGAAAACCAACTGCACCTTATTCCTTCTTTATAACATCCTCCTCCTCCTCCGCCTCCTCCTCCGCCTCCTTCTCCTCCTCCTCCTCCTTCGCCTCCTCCGCCTTCTGCAAGCGCCCCATGAATAATGATAACTTGCCCTGGTTGGTCTGGATGCAAGTCTTAAGCTCACATCTGAAGCTCCTCTCGCCTCACTCCCTGCCACTGGTCCGCCTGTCCTCACCCCACACCGGGAGCAGGTCGATGAACCCTCCCAAGGTTCGTCTTGCTACTGATGATGGGGAGAGAGAGAGAGAGAGAGAGAGAGAGAGAGAGAGAGAGAGAGAGAGAGAGAGAGAGAGAGAGAAATTCAAATTCAGATTCGTTTATTTTCCCAGCGGCTGGTGGTTATTTTATTGGTTGGTAGATGTAAAACTACAAGTCTGCCTGAGATTACAAAATGTAACATTAAAATTGATGATAAAACGTTACTAAAAACTCAAACAAGACTAATAATTAATGAAACGTTAATAAAATCAAAACAAGACCAATGCATAAGAGTAAAAATGCAGAGAGAGAGAGAGAGAGAGAGAGAGAGAGAGAGAGAGAGAGAGAGAGAGAGAGAGAGAGAATAATATTTACAGGTCTGCTTCTCTTTTGTCATTCCTTCCCTCTGCATAACCACCAGCTGTAATAGTCTAGGTGTGTGTGTGTGTGTGTGTGTGTGTGTGTGTGTGTGTGTGTGTGTGTGTGTGTGTGTGTGTGTGTGTGTCTGTATAATTCGCGATAATCTTGCTCTTAATCTCTCTGACCTAGGACGAACACGAAGCTTAGAGAGAGATCAAACTGTGGGTCCACTCAAGACAACCCACACACACTACCCATGCTCTTGCTCAGCGTAGAACAGCAAGCGCCCAATCAGCAAAAAACCTTAAGATCTGAGCAGGATTCAAACCTAATCTGTCGAAGGGCGGGAGATGACCCTTTCTACTGCGTCTGTGTAGGAAGGGGAGGGAGGAGAGAGGGGACAGGTCACGTGGTATCCGATAGCCTTCAAGATAAGAGTTACGAGAGATGAGGATAGGAAGGAGCCGGAGGGAAAATAGTGAGGGAAGGAGGGAGGAAGGAGAGTGAAGTAAAGGACGAAGACGCAGGGAAGATAGTGGGGGAGGGAGTGAGTTAGGAGAGAAAAAGGAGAGGGAGGGAAGATGGGAGTGAGGAAGGGAGGGAGGAGGCAGGAGAGACTAGTAAAGGAAAGAGAGGAGGGAGGAGTAAGTTAAGAGAGATGAGTAAAGGAAGGAGAAGAAGGAAAGATGGGAGTGAAGGAGGGAAGGATAAAGGAGGACATTATGAGTGAAGCTGATGATGGTGTAGTAGGGAGGGAGGAAAGGAGGAAAGGGGTAGGAATATGAGGGTTCAGTACGAGGTGTGGTGATGAGACTTACGTACCCGCACACACACACACACACACACACACAGACACACACACGTGCCCAGGCGGCTTTCCACATTCGGTCTGCCGCTGGTCCGGGCTTATGTAAATTGCTATTTTTATAGTGTTTTGGGCTCACGTGTATTGCCGGGATAATGTGTGTGGTTTGTGGTGACTTTTTGCTGTGTGTGTGTGTGTGTGTGTGTGTGTGTGTGTGTGTGTGTGTGTGTGTGGTACAGCTACGTAAGAGCAAAACTAGGCTATACAGTACGATTTCAATATCCCATTCTCTCTCTCTCTCTCTCTCTCTCTCTCTCTCTCTCTCTCTCTCTCTCTCTCTCTCTCTCTCTCTCTCTCTCTCTCTCTCTTCAGCGTTAGTGAGAGTGAAAGTGTAAGTTTCCGAGGTATTTGAAAACTTTTGCCCGTGAATCGATAGCGTACGTGCTGAGAGGGTATCGAGGGGCGAGGAGCAGCCAGCCAGCCAGCCAGCCAGCGAGCCAGTCAACACTGCCTCCCCGCCCTGGCCTGAAAGGTTTGCATGTTGTGGTGCTCTCGAGAAAGTTTTCAGGAAGACCTTGTCACTATTTCCCAGAGAGAGAGAGAGAGAGAGAGAGAGAGAGAGAGAGAGGATAGTAATAGTTTGTGCCTCTCCATATCACAGCGTTGATTGGGTATTAATTGAAGCCTCCAGTATGAAGCAGTGGGTGAGGCTTCATCGAGATTATTATTATGTCAAGTGATATTGTCGTCGTTGTTACTGTGGTATTGTTTCATTGTAGGGTTATTATATTATAGCTTGTGTTGATGGGGTTGTTGTTAATGTTGTTGTTGTTGTTGTTGTTGTTGTTGTTGTTGTTGTTGTTGTTAATGTTGCAGTTGTTGTTGTTGTTGTTGCTCCTCGTGTTCCTTTTTTCTTCTTCTTCTTCTTCTTCTTCTTATTATTATTATTATTATTATTATTATTATTATTATTATTATTGTTATTATTATTATTATTATTATTATTTGTTTACTTTGTTATTACTATTATTCATGTTCTTATTTTACGGAGGTCGTGGTGAGGTGATGATGGTAGTAATGTTAATAGTGATGACAGTGGTGGTGGTGGTGCGAGTAGTTAAGTTAAGGCTGCGATAAAATTTAATAATGGTAAACTGCACTGACAACATTCCATCAGAGACGAGGACAGAATAAAGAAAGTGGAAAATAAGACAAAAAAAAAACAGAACAAAATAGAATAAAAGAAGTACACACACACACACACACACACACACACACACACACACACACACACACACACACACACACGCACACACAATAAATTGCAAGCAGTAAACCAAAACAGCCACACCTTCAGACCAGTTTCCTTCCTTTTTTTCCCTTCTTTTTTCCTTCTTTTTTTCCTTCCTTTTTTCCTTAACCTGGCCCTCTTCACTCGCCTTACCTGACACCATCACCACCACCACTCACCTAACCTAACAAGTAACAACACCCTGCCTTACCTTGCCTTACCTTACCTGCCTCCACGTCACACCTCTCAGGTATTATTCACACCTTGCTGACACGTTCCCTTCTCTGAAACACTCCTTGTTAAATAAAAACCGAGAGAGAGAAGCGAACTTTAATGACACTGATAAGTAATATTACCACGAACAGGAGAGAGAGAGAGAGAGAGAGAGAGAGAGAGAGAGAGAGAGAGAGAGAGAGAGAGAGAGAGAGAGAGAGAGAGAGAGAGAGAGAGAAAGGGGCGAGAAGGTGCAGGATGGGCCAAGTAATTGTTGTTGCTGCTCTCATTACTGATACATTGTGACCTGACTTAGCTTGATGGCGGTCTTTTATAAAAACAAGCTGGATTAATAATGAGGGTGAGAGAGGGAGGGAAAAGATGAGGGCCAGGAGAGAGTGAGGGAGGGAAAGGAAGAGGAGTAGAAGAGAGTGAGGGAAGGGAAGGACAGGACTAGGAGGGAGTGAGGGAGGCAGAGGACGAGGACTAGGAGGGAGGGACGGAAGGAGGGAAAGGAAGGAGACTAGGAGAGAGTGAGAGAAGCAAAAGAAGAGGACTAAGAGGAAGGGAGGGAGGAAAAGGACAGGACTAGGAAGGAGTGAGGGAGTCAAAGGAAAAGGACTAGGAGGGAATAAGTTAGGGAAAGAACAGGACCAAAAGGGAGGGAGGGAGGGAAAGGAAAAGGACTCTTAGGGGAATGAGGGAGAGGGAAAGGACAGGGCGAGGAGGCTAAGGGAGTGAGGGAAAGGACAGGGCGAGGAGGCTAAAGGTGTGCGAGTGAGTTGGCGTCGCGTTCCCGGTGGCGGCGCGGCAGGTGTATTTAATTAAGAAAGTGATGGATAGGTGGACAAGACCGACGCGTGTGATTTATGCGTGGCTGACTGTTTGGTTATTGACGGCGCTGATATGTTACCCTCGATGGGACTTTGAGAGAGAGAGAGAGAGAGAGAGAGAGAGAGAGAGAGAGAGAGAGAGAGAGAGAGAGAGAGAGAGAGAGAGAGAGAGAGAGAACAAATAGTCGTATATGGATATGCAATAGTGTGAAATATTGGCATTTTCTTTTATTCCGATTTCAGTGAGTCAGTTAGTCAGTCAGAGGAACAAAAGGGAAGCTTCAAAAAGTCAGCGGATCTTCACGTGAGAGTCGCTGTCACACTTATCCACGAATATGTCTCATCACCTTTTTAAAACCCGCAAAATAGCCATGGAAACCTAAACACTAATAGAATAAAATAGGAAAAAAAAAGTCAGAAGATAAGAGAAGCTTCAAAAACCCAGCAGGGCCGCACATGCCAGGTCTAACAACTGACTACAATTTTACCTAATCACCTTTTTTTAAAAGCTCCAAAAAGAACCATGAAGATGTAGACATTAATGAAAATATAAAGGGAAAAAGACGAAAACATCCCCAGGAGCAGTAGGACGAAGGAAGTAAAGACCGCAGCAGCAGCAGCAGCAGGAGGAGGAGGAGGAGGAGGAGGAGCAGGAACGCACTGGCAGTAAACCCTCCTTTCCTTTCCTTCTTTCTCTCCCTCCCTTTCTCTCTCCCTCACCAACACAACAGCTCGACAAATTGGACACAGCCCGAGCGGAGACCATCAAAAGAGACGCCACGAACAAAAGAAACACTCACGGATGGCGACACACTCACACACCCACACTCATACAAACACACACACACACCCACCTCGGTCAAGTCCACCTGGGTACCTCCTCCTCCTCCTCGGTTAGCCAAACACAGCAGTTTCTCCCCTCTATCCACACCAGCCATTACAATACCGTGTGATTCTCTCGAGGGGGGTGGAAGCGAAAAAGGGACAGCTACCAACTTCTATTGTCTGCCCCGCGAAAGAGTTACTAGCGTGGGTCGTGTGTTCCGGGCACGCCGAGGGATGCTGGGTAGAAATTGTAGCGAGGTGGCGGTGGTGGTGGTGGTGGAGACGACACGTGTTTTGCTGAGTTATTGTTGTTGTTGCTAGGAGTGTGTGTGTGTTTGTGTGTGCGTGTGTGTGTGTGTGTGTGTGTGTGTGTGTGTGTGTGTGTGTGTGTGTGTGTGTGTGTGTGTTGTGAGTGCTTGTATATCACAGTGAGTAAAACACGTGAAAAGAGGTACTGCAGGCGAGTGAGAGTTAGGGCATTCTCTCTCTCTCTCTCTCTCTCTCTCTCTCTCTCTCTCTCTCTCTCTCTCTCTCTCTCTCTCTCTCTCTCTCTCTCTCTCTCTCTCTCTCTCTCTCTCTCTCTCTCTCTCTCTCTCTCTCTCTCTCTCTCTCTCTCTCTCTCTCTCTTGTCACGGACGAGTCGACAATGAAAAAAAAATATATATATAGTTGACAAACGGGAAAAATATCAAAGTTCATTATTTTCGATGGAATGGTAAAGAGAGAGAGAGAGAGAGAGAGAGAGAGAGAGAGAGAGAGAGAGAGAGAGAGAGAGAGAGAGAGAGAGAGTGGTCACCTCACTACATTCCATCATCCTTTGTGAGCGGGGATGCCCTATGGCTGCGCTGCTTTCCATACATATAGAATATAAACACACACACACGCACAAAACAGAATAATCCGGGGTGGCTCATTATGTATTCTATTCATTATATTTGCCGAAAAAAAGAACAGTAAGCATGGTCATTGTTTCCTCGTCAGCGTGTGTGGACGCCTGGGTGGTGTGATCAGTCACCGTCACTCTGTCGCCCGCAAACATGATAAGCTCTCGGTGTTTTTTGTTTTTCTGCCCATAATTCAAACTGTTTCAAAATGCGAGTATCGGCACGTGTCTGAAACTAAATTGGCTTATATTTTGAACTCTTCTATGTTTATTTTATTTTATTTTTTTTTCTGGGAGAGGGGAGACCGGTGATCGGTAAAATAACAGACTTTTCCCGTCTTTTTTTTTTTTTTGCCTTTAGCTGACCTACATGGAAACAAAACAACAACAACAACAACAACAACATCAATAAAAGAAAGAACAGGAGATAGAAATGGGTATGGTTGTTTCCAAGACTTAGAGGGTAAGTGCATGTGGGGCGGGGGTGTGGGGGCGATGAGGAGAAGAATGAAGGACTATCGGGGTAGAGGAGAGTAAGGAAAAGGAAAGGAAACGTAAGAGTAAGCGAGAAATGCCAGTGAATAGGTGAGTAAGGCAGCGCTTTGCATTGACCTTCAGGGGAGTGTGTGTGGGGCAGACGCGTGTTTCCTGCCGCCTGGGACTCCACACTGAGGCTCCCCTGTGCCCTGTCATGGCCTTTCAGAGGAAGCTTAGTCAGTATGCTCTGTGAAATGTATAGGCAGTTAGATGCATTAAATATTTTCTTTTCTATCAAGAGGAATTGCAGTACTTTTTTTTTTTTTTTTTTTACTATTCCATGCACTCTCCTATACGTAGATTTTTTTTTTTTCTTCGATTGTGTCACTCAGTTCTTGGTCAAACATTTCGTTCCAGTGTGCTTAGGTGCTCAGTGTGTGCGTGTGTGGTGGCATCGTGCAGGCCGGCAGGTGCAGGTGGCGGGGGAGTCGCCTGTGAGTCCTGACAGGCGATGGGGCAGGGGGGAGTGTCGCGTCTCGTCAGGGAGCGCTAATGTGGATCACAGGGCGAATCCAAAGCTTTGTGCGGATGTGGACTCAGCGGAAATTCAATATTCAGTTTATTCAGCATTTCCTTCCCGCTCCGTCCTTCCGCGCGCTGGAACCATGCACCGCTTCCATCCCGCGCACTGCAACATTCCCTCCTCGTGTAACACGTCAGTCGGCATTATGTGTTTTATGTATAAATGTAAATGACTCAAGATAAACAGTGATGAGGTAAGATCCATTACCAACACTTTTACTCATTTATTATCTCCCTCTTCCCTCTTCACCAGAAAATGAACACAAGCAGAAATACAACGCAAAATAAACATGTTAACGACTTGCATAAATTCTGGCCCTGAATCTTCCTACAAACGTGAGGGAAGCAAGTGTTGCGGCGGGAGGCAGGTGGGACCAGGCGGGGCGGGGCGGGTCGGACCGGGCCGGGCCGGGCGAAGGTTTGTGCGCCGTTGAATTTCTTCTCAGGAACAACATCCGAGAATTATTATTGCTCCGGATGAACCCTTGTGGCTCAGGCCAGGTCGTGTCTGCTATTGCCACTTCAACTTTAATTGAAAACTGAAGGACGCAATAACTCAACGGGCGGCTAAATGAAGAGGGAATGCGGGAAATTGCGAAGGCGGTGAAGGAGGTACTGAGGCAAAGCTACCATTCATTTATTCGTTTCCGTGTTAAAAATGCAAAAACAAAATGAGGAGAATGGAGGACTATCGGGGAAGAAGTGAATGAGGAAAGGGAAAGGATACCTAACAGGGAGGCAAGCAACGCCAATGAATAGCTTAGCAAGGCAGCGCTTTGCATTGACCTTCAAGTCTGCCACAGGTGCTTGCCCGGGAAGCCAAGTAGAGGAGAGGAGAGGCGGGGGAGGCAACCTACGTCAAGCCGGCAATGTTATGCTTGTCGATGTGTGTTGAGCCGCCATGCATGCAGTGAGCGGCACTGAAATGTACACACACACACACACACACACACACACACACACACACACACACACACACACACACACACACACACACACACACACACACACACACACACACACACACACACACACACACACACACACACAGAGCCGGCACAAGCACAAATCAGTCCGACAACATGAATTACATGAGTGTCTGCAGGAATTTACGTCCAAGGCAAGCAAGCAAGCGAGTGGCAAGCAGGTGAGTAAGCAGAGAAGTGGCGCATTGAGAGAGATCGAAGCCAAGCATTTGCCAAACCGTGACCGAGAGAAGAGAGTTCACACCTCAGGACTGAAGGTGAATTATCCTTGGGGTGTTGCCTCGAGTGTTTCTTTTATTTTAAAGTATTGCGACGAGATGCTTGATTATATAATGTGTATTTGTGTCAAATTGGTGTGTGTGATGGTCCACCGGTCACCACGCCCACTGGGGGCTGAGAAGATGCGGCTGAGACAAATATTTATTCAGACCTGAAGTTGTCTTTAATGGCATGAATAACCTTATTGGCTCAAAAATAATTCCTTGTATAGCCTGTGTACTCGTGTTACTGCAGCGCCATATACGTATGTCTGTGTCACCAAGGCTGTAATACAAGCAGGACTTTGGGAATGTAACCAACACCATTCTACGCGGAATAACCGAGACTTTATGCCTAAAAATACGAAACCTGCAAATATTCCATGAATGTCAGTCTCTGTCATCAAAACTGTAATACAAAGAGGTCAATTTAGGGAATGAAATCATCACATTCAGCGCGAAATAGTCGAGTCTATACCTAAAAACTACGAAAATGCAAAAAAATCTAACTCCATCAACAATTATTTGGAAAAACTATTCAGGAGAGAATCTGTGTGGTTGGCAGAGAGGAGGTGAGGCTGAGAGGTTGAGGAGAGGAGTTCAGCAGCCAGGCCTCGTGGAGTGCAGCTTAACTGCATATCAAAAGGCAGAGAGGTGCTGTCACTGCCATTTCCTTCCTGCGTATTTTAAACAACATTGCGCTTACTACCTACAGGTGTCTGGTGGAGCCAAGGCAATGAACATGCAAATAACACCTTTCCAGTCATTGTGAGTGAAATTAATGGAAATACTATAATCGCCCCAAAAATCTGTCCTCAAAAATTAATACTTGATTAAAAGAAAATTTGAATAATTCCTCGAAAATAGTAAACTTCGTCAGCAAAAGGAACACTTGCTCAAAGAATGGTATGCTCCCTGGAAAAAAATAAAAATAAATAATAATAATGATAATAATAATAATAATAATAATAATAATAATAATAATAATAATAATAATAATAATAATAATTAAACTGTATAGAGATAAGTTCGGACAAGTTTTGTACACGTTTGGACACGGTCTGTGTATACACGAGTATGAACATAAGAATTTGCTAAGAAAAAAAAATAAATAAATAAATAAATAATGATAATTATTATAATAATAATAATAATAATAATAATAATAATGATAATAATGATAATAATAATAATAATAATGATAATAAATACCTCCCTAAAAGATGGTCCACTTGCTAAAAACAATGAAATACTTGACAAAAAAATAGATAAATAAAAATCTGAACACTCACTTAAAAAAAATCGTATACTTGTTCATCCTTACAACGCAACATACATTGTGCATACATTTCATACGCCACACACACACGCCTACAGACGCGCTCCACGAATTTCCTCCACGCTGGCATCTGTTTTTAAAATGTGACGGAGAGCTGCTGAAAAAAGACAGAAGAGTAGCGAAGGCGGGTAATGTTTGTGGCCGTGTAACCAGCAGAGCAAAATAATAATGTTTGTGACCGCGTGGCTGCACGACCTGTGTGCCGCGAATAATGGATGTTTAATGAAGGGATGAAAGGGGTGAATAGACTGATAAATAGAGCGGCAGTAAAAGGGTCAGTGAGTGAATGCATAGATAAATTGAGTTAAGAGACGAATAGATAAGCACAGATTGATGCAGGTATAGGAATGCATAGACAGTGCTGTGAAAATAGATAGGCAGAAAAGTGAATAGGAGTAGATAGACAGAAGTTAATTGATAGGTGCACCAGTAAAGAACACAACACAATAGTAGATAACACAATAGTAGATAGACAGCTACGAGAGTACAGACAGATACAGGAATAAGTAGAATACACAGACAGATACAGGTATAAGTAGAAGTATAGAGAAATAGATACACTTATACATAAATAAACGGGCAGAGAAGACTAAATAAAAGGATGCAGTAGTAGATAGACATACGCACAGGTGTAGCCAGACAGAATTAATGAAGGAACAGGTAGACATAGATGTAGTAGATAGACAAACGTGAGTAGGTAGATAAATGACAGGGGGACAAACATATACAGCGATAGTTAGATAGATACATGAGACACGCAGATATAGCACACACACACACACACACACACACACACACACACACACACACACACACACACGGGGCGAGGTGAGGTGGGTGGCTGTGTATTATTGAGGGTCGCGTTGATTGCTCGCCCAGGTAAACATTCCCAAAACTGAAGGTATTATTGGCGTTTTGACAGTGTACGTTTGTCTGTTTGCCTGCTTTTATGTCCGCCGCTGTGTCTGTTTGTTTGTCTGTGCGCACGTTTGTCTGTTTGTTTGTTTGTCTTCGTGCGTCCATTTGTTTGTTCGTACCTCTGTTGGTCTTGTTCCTCTTTCTTTTTTTTTCTGTGTGTGTGTGTGTGTGTGTGTGTGTGTGTGTGTGTGTGTGTGTGTGTGTGTGTGTGTGTGTGTGTGTGTGTGTGTGTGTGTATATATGAATTCCTTTGTTTTCTGTTTCTCTGTTTCTTCATTCTCTCTCTCTCTCTCTCTCTCTCTCTCTCTCTCTCTCTCTCTCTCTCTCTCTCTCTCTCTCTCTCTCTCTCTCTCTCTCTCTCTCTCTCTCTCTCTCTCTCTCTCTCTCTCTCTCTCACACACACACACACACACACACACACACACACACACACACACACACACACACACACACACACACACACACACACACACACAAAGCAAGCACCAAGAACAATAATACTACATTACCTCCACACTTTCATCATCACAGCGACAATAAAACAATTCATACAAACAGATGTTGATACGCCAGCCACTGCTTACCCAATCGTTCGGAAATATACACCACCACCACCACCACCACCACCACCAGTACAATCTGCGCATCACTTGCATGGAGCGACTAAGAAATGTTAGATCTGAATTTGGTCAGGCGAGGAATTGACTGTTTAGAGAGAGAGAGAGAGAGAGAGAGAGAGAGAGAGAGAGAGAGAGAGAGAGAGAGAGAGGTGTCATGGTGTGGCTGTGGTGTGGTTATGGTGTGGTTGTGGTGAGGTTGTGGTGTTGTTATCGTGTGGGAAGTGTGGCTGTGGTATGCTTGCTATAATGAGGCCGTGGTGAAGCATATGTGGTTGTGGTGTATCTGCAGTGTGGCTGTGGTGTGGTTATGCTGTGGCTGTGGGGAGCAGGGGACACTGGCAATCCCCATTAAAATAAAGACTCGGAAACAGACAAATCAAGGAGCTGATTTGGGACACCACCATGACCCTCAAGTGTGCAGCTCCTCCCTCCTCTCTGTCTGTCTCTCTCTGTCGTCCTCTCCGTCCCTCGTCCAGGTCGTCCTCGTCGTGCTAGTTATTGATTCACGAGGCTGGCTGTAGTGGAGCAGCAAATACTGTGCTCTATTGAATACACCTTTACGCTGTTTGCTTTGCCTCGCTTGTGTTTGTCCTGCGCGGCGCCCAATCGAATGTGGCTCATCACCCTCGCTCGCCCCTGTATAAGCACTGTTTAGCCAGCTACCTTTGACTCCCTTTGGCAGGCTCCGACTCCCTTTGGTTCCATTTGGCTCCGCAGCGGCGCCTCACTCCGCCGAGGCAATGATATACATACCATTTCCGTCCTGGAGTGGCAGGCTGAGACACATCAAATAGACACTAAATCATAACTGCTCCCTGAAGTGCCTCTTCGTACCCCGACTGCAGGCACAAGGGCGCCGCACTCCGATGTGAGAGAAGCACAGAACACACTGCACCGCTCCCCTCCTGAAGTGGCATGGAGAATTTAGCGGAAAGAGAAAGAGACAGAAAAAAAAATAAACGTTTGTCAAAAAAAAGGCCACTTCCAATTATATTCTCAACGTTTCAACGAGACAGGAAATTTTTTTCTCTCTCCATCATGCCTGTCAGGGGAGGATCATTTTTCTCGACCTCTGCTACTCTGCGTCAGTCTAGACGAGTGCATGTGAGGGGGGTATTCATTACGGGGCAGGCAGCGCTCGTGGTGGTGGCGGCGGTGGAGGGAGTGGGAGGGAGTGGGTGAAGAGAACAGGGGGTCGATAGGGGGAGGAGGGTTAAAAGGACGCGGAGTGAGGCTGTGATGAGGGGCGGCCAGCGATGAGGTGGGCCACGCAGGGCTTGACTCAAAGGCCCAGCGGCTGACAGACAGCATGGTGGACTTTTGTGATCTTTGTGACCTTTGTTAAACCTTCCTTTCATAAGCAGAGCTACTGTTTGGGAGCACTGAGTGGCAGGGGGTGCAAGGAGCGTTTTTGTCTGTGTCTGTATTTGTTTTCCCGTCTCTCTCTCTCTCTCTCTCTCTCTCTCTCTCTCTCTCTCTCTCTCTCTCTCTCTCTCTCTCTCTCTCTCTCTCTCTCTCTCTCTCTCTCTGATACCCTCAATGGATTTTAGTGAAGTGGAGGAAAGTAGGGACGAATTAATGTTTAGTTGAAGCAGTACCTCCTCCTCGTCCTCCTCCTCCTCCTCCTCCTCCTCCTCTTAGCAGTCAATCATTGTACAAGTTTGTTATGAGGAGAGGGTGGGAAACAGAAACAGCATTAGGTTGCTGTATGGTGAAGTGTGCTTGCCTTTCCTCATGAAATATTGTTATGAATTGGTGTGACTGTACAGGTGTGTGTGTGTATGTATGTGTGTGAGAGAGAGAGTGTGTGTGTCTGTGTTGTACGAGTACCTGTGCTCTGTGTTTGAAATGAGTTGTATTGATATTCTGGTGTGGTTTTGGTATTGTTGTTGTTGTTGTTGTTGTTTTTTGTTGCTGTTGTTTTTGTTGTTGCTGGTGGTGGTGGTGGTGATAGTAGTACTAGTTAAAAGTTGTAGCACGACTGTTACTACTAGGTTCTTTTTTATTACTATTCCTACTGTTATTGCTACCACTGTTACAATCACATCCACCACCACCACCACCACCACCACCACCACTACTAGAAAACAGTTAAAGGATCACGCAAGACCCTGACTCTTGCATGCACAGCCAGTCTTATTTTTTTCACAACTTTGGCCATAAAACTGCTATTGGCTAACTGACCTTAAGCACGCTTGCACACACACACACACACACACACACACACACACACACACACACACACACACACACACACACACACACACACACACACACACACACACACACCTGCACCTCTCGCCACACCTTTGAGCACATATAATTAACTAAGCCAGGACATTACCCCTCTCTCTCTCTCTCTCTCTCTCTCTCTCTCTCTCTCTCTCTCTCTCTCTCTCTCTCTCTCTCTCTCTCTCTCTCTCTCTCTCTCTCTCTCTCTCTCTCTCTCTCTCTCTCTCTCTCTCTCTCTCTCTCTCTCTCTCTCTCTCTCTCAGCAATATTGATAAAGCCCACGGCGGAGGAAGAAAAGCTGAGAGGAATCGTACAGTTGCTTGTTAGTGATCCTACTTTTCTTCCTTCTGCTCTCTCACTGAACAACCTCACCGCTCCTGTTTGATTTCCCCGGAGTGAGTCGCTTGCCGGGGAAGTGCACGAGTGGCTGCGGTAGTTAGAAGTGGATGAAGTGGGTACAGTGTGCTACTGAAGGGGTAGTGACGGCCTTGATGGGCACAAATAAGATCGGTACAAGCGTCCTCCTCCTCCCGTAGTACTACCCCACCAGTTCTTCCCCATATTTGTCCTTACCGCGTGGCCTTGTTATGTGTTTGATTGTTCCTCTCAACCCCCTTCTGCGGTTCCCCAACTCCCCGCAAATCCTCCTCCTCTCCCCGCTGACCTCCGCGCCGCTTTACAGGTCAGTGGGTCTGGGCTTTGCTTCTCCTCGAGAGGAAAATAAAGCGGGACGTAAAATGTCATCAATAAAACTTGGCACGGCCTCAACCCAGGTCTTGCCTCATGCCAGTCAGGTAGGGAGGTGTGTCAAGGCTACTGCGGCGGGGGAAGGGTTCATCATACTGTGCTGGGAGGGCTGGTGTTGAGGGGTTGGGGAAGAGGTGGTGTATGTGTGTGTGTGTGTGTGTGTGTGTGTGTGTGTGTGTATGTTGTGAAGCTGTGCGTGGTATTATGGGTTTCTTTAGATTAGTTGTTCACATATAGTACAGAAAGAGAGAGAGAGAGAGAGAGAGAGAGAGAGAGAGAGAGAGAGAGAGAGAGAGAGAGAGAGAGAGAGAGAGAGAGAGATGAGAAGTTAGTGAAGGACAGCATCTTATCGTCAGCCCACCCCACCCACCTTCTCCCCTCCCCACCTCCATAATATTATCTTAACAACGAGGACTACTGCATAATTTTTCTCTCTCTCTCTCTCTCTCTCTCTCTCTCTCTCTCTCTCTCTCTCTCTCTCTCTCTCTCTCTCTCTCTCTCTCTCTCTCTCTCTCCACCATTACTACTATACCCGCTATAATAAGCCCCTGGAGCGCCGTCCCGCCCCTCCTGCGGCAGCCACCGCGAGAGGCACCGGCGGTGCTGGCCCACCCGCACTTTTACTGCCCAGATTAAAACAAATAGAAACTTTTGTTGTGCCGCCGCTTGATGGGAAAAGTTTCTCCCTGTTAGGCGTCCGACATTACGGGGCGAGGCGAGGGAGTGGCGGCGCGGCGTGGCGGGACGGTAATACAAGACGTAATGAAGACTTTACTACGCTGTTTTTACGTCTTTATTTCGCCTGGTGTCGCCGCGCCATCTGAGCTCCTGCCTGCCCGGGGCGCGTAGCTGGCGGTGATGGCCCGGGTTGTGGCGGCGAGGTGTTGGCCAGGAGTGTAATAGTTTGTTGGTGCTCAAGTGAAGAATGAAAGAAAAGTTGAAAAATAAAAGGAGCAGCAGCAGCACAACATCAACAACAACAACAACAACAACAACAACAACAACAACAACAGAAGAAGAAGAAAATTAAGAGACAAAAAATGGAGAAGTTGAAGAGAACAAGAAAAAAGGGAAACAGAAGAAAAGAAGTAAAAACAACAGTAGCAACAGTATCACCAACAAAAAACAGCCAACACAACACCACCACTACCAAACACAACAATAAAGATAATAATAAAAAACAATAGGTAACAAATCAAACAGAAAACAACCAAAACAACAACAAACAATGAAGATAATGATAGTAATAATAGATAACAATAATAACGATAATAAACAAACAAAGAAACAAAGAACAAGTCATAATACAATAATGCAATAATGAAAGTAAACAAGCAAAGGATAAGCACGAAACGAGACTGATAATAAAGGTGAAAGGTGGACACAATAAAATAAGAGAGGGAGTGTACCAGGTCGAGGACTCCACCATCACTACCACTACCACCACCACCACCACCACCACCACCACCACCACCACCACCACCACCACCCTACAAGACCAAAGGAGAACACAAGGCGAGTTGACCCAAAGCAAGACATGGCAGGGTAGGGCAAGGGGTCGGTCAGTGCCTGGAGCCGTCACACAGGTGGTGGATACCCTTGCAACACCCATCTGTTCTCCACCCTCTTCAACACCACAAGAAGACTTTGTAGTACACAGAAACTATCCGTCCCATCTCCCATCCCTCCCATCTCTCTTTCTCCCGCGGTAAAGGTGACAGTCCCCCCCATCCCTGTCCCACTTGAGTGACACTGCCCTAATGACCACTGCTGGGGCGTCTGGGGCTGCGAGGGGCGAGCTGGGAGGGAAGTTGATGTCGGCTGTTGCTTTTACCTTGTGTACTTTCCTGCTTCATATCGTCTGTGAGTGTGTGTGTGTGTGTGTGTGTGTGTGTGTGTGTGTGTGTGTGTGTGTGTGTGTGTGTGTGTGTGTGTGTGTGTGTGTGTCTTTTGGGCGGGGTAAGTAGGAGAGGGTGAGTGAGATGGGAACGTGTCAAGGGCGCTTGTGGGGGTCTTTAAAGAGAGAGAGAGAGAGAGAGAGAGAGAGAGAGAGAGAGAGAGAGAGAGAGAGAGAGAGAGAGAGAGAGAGAGAGAGACTTGGGGTGGGAAGGGACGCGAGAATTGCTCATTAAAAGGGAGGCCTAATTATAGTTTGCATTATGATTTTCTGGTTGATGTAGATTATTATCTCTCTCTCTCTCTCTCTCTCTCTCTCTCTCTCTCTCTCTCTCTCTCTCTCTCTCTCTCTCTCTCTCTCTCTCTCTCTCTCTCTCAGGAGGGCCAGACTATTCATTTTCTGGTTGTGTTTATCTCTTGTCTTTTAAATGCTTAGAAATGTTTAGGTAAGTGTTGGTGGTGGTGGTGGTGGTGGTGGTGGTGGTGGTGGTGGTGACGTGAAAGTTCAAGGCTGAAGTGATGTGGGTAACACTCACTATTTACTTATACTTTTACATAAACACACTAGCTAGCTAACTTTCTAATGATGTCACTTGCAACACTTTACGTAAACACACACACACACACACACACACACACACACACACACACACACACACACACACACACACACACACACACACACACACACACACAATTTAAAGTACTATATTATGCTGAACGTTTTTATCATTGTTATTTTTTGTGCTTTTATTTTATGTAATGTGCGTCACAGTGAGTTAATTTAGCTCCGTTTCATCCTCGTCAGTGAGATTTAGTGAGATTTACTGGAGTTTAAAACAAGCTATGCACTACAGCGGGGACTTACTCGTCCTTGCTTTTTATTCCACTGAGAGAGAGAGAGAGAGAGAGAGAGAGAGAGAGAGAGAGAGAGAGAGAGAGAGAGAGAGAGAGAGAGAGAGAGAGAGAGAGAGAGAGAGAGAGAGAGATTCTTTAAGTGTACAAGTCCCTTTCACTATCTCATATCCTAACTCGCCACCACCACCACCACCACCACCACCACCACCATTATTCCTCCACATTAAGAAGGCGGTTTGATCTCCACCACAAAGAGCATCAGTTGGAATGACTTAAATCCTCCATCCTACTCATAACACCAAGATCCAATCCTAAGCTAAGCGAATCCAACCCCCTTTCCCTCTCACTCCCTTCTTTCCTCCTTTTTTTTTTTTTTCGTCGTGAAGTAAAAATGAGAGGGAAAATTTTGTGGTGGTCTATTTCCGAGTTTATCATCGAAGGGGAAAATTTGGTGACTTTGAGGGGGTGAGAGTGAGAGTGAGAGGCCTGGTGAAGGAGAGGTGAGGGGAGAGGAAGGCAGGTGGGTGAGGGAGGGAGGAGGCAGAGTAGTGGGAGAGAGGTGATGGAAGAAGGAAAGCAGCGTATGTGAAGTGAAGGAGATGGGAGGCAGGGGAGATGAGGGAGGAGGGAAGAAGAAGACAGGGTAGTGAAGGAGAGAGGCAGTGTGTGTGTGTGTGTGTGTGTGTGTGTGTGTGTGGGAGAGATGGAGAAGGATGAAGGCAGGGTGTGTGAGGGAGATGAGAGGCAGGGTTTAGGTGAGGGAAGTGAGGGAGGAAGGAGGAGAGAGGCAAGGTGGGTGAAGGAGGAGAGTGAGGGAAGAAGGCAGGGTGATTGAGGACAGATGCAGGGTGTGTTTAGGAGGAGGAGGTAAGGGTGTGTGAGGCGGCTGAGAAGGCAGGGTATATGAGGAGGAGGAAGGGGGTGGGGGTGAGGGAGGGTGAGGGTGGTCAAAATGAAGCCTTAGTTGAATTATAAGTCATTTTCCGTCCGGCTGATGACATGAAATCCGGTGAAGTATTTTTTGATGAAGCGCCTGATAAGATGGATGAGTATGGTGAAAGGTGGGGAGGGTGTGTGTGTGTGTGTGTGTGTGTGTGTGTGTGTGTGTGTGCGCGTGCGTGGTCATATTAATGCATTTATTTGTGAGTGTTGTATCGAGGTAATTACCCGAGCGTCACGTGCCTCTCTGTTTTAGTCGTATTTTTAACATTCTATTTAATTATTTCATACATATTCCACTTTTTTTCACATTGCTTCGTTTGCCTCATGTATGCATATCCGGAGTTTTAGACTTTTCATTTCATTTATTCATCTAACTTTTTTTTATTCAGACATTTAGTTTGTCATTTTTTAGTTGTGTATATTTTTTTCATATGTTTGTAATTGTTGTTTACTTTGCGTCCTCGTCTTTTTATTTGATTTTGTAATTGGCTTCATTCCCCCCCCCCCAGCCTTGATCAGCCAGCTGTCCAGTGCAGCATTTATTGATTCCATCTCGCGCCGTAACTTTCCTCCCACGTCTGTAGTTTAGCAATTTTTCTCCACGTGTCTCGTTAGCGCCGTCATTCTTAATCAAGGAGATGTCATGTTTTATGTCGCTTGTTTCCCTCCATAACCCCTCCTCTCCTCCCTCTCCCCCTCTCCCCTCTTCTCTCTATCCTTCTCCTCTTCCCCCTCCTCATAAGTCCTCTCATGTAACGCCCCTTTTCATTTATCCCTTATTCAAACCCAGCCAATGCAGCTCCCTCTCCCTGCGCCCTTCAATATACTACTAAAGTCCCTTTCCGATCCCCCGCAGGAGCGGAGCCGCGGCCCTTCATCCGCAACACTGCCAATGCCCCGAGGGAGTTCCGCGAAGGGGACGACATTCTGCTGACGTGTGTGGTGGCCGACCTGGGGAACCACACTGTCTGGTGGAGCAAGCGAGGCAACGGCAAGAAGACCATCCTGACGGTGGCCGAGCGAAGTATTACCAGCGACGAGCGAGTCTCCCTCCTGCATGACAGAGGTGAGGCCCTAAGCTGGTGTGTGTGTGTGTGTGTGTGTGTGAGAGTGCCTGTGTGTGTGCGTGTGTGTGTTTGCATGGATGGCGACATGACGAAGGAACACCGAGGCGACAGGCAACTCACGACTACGGTAAGAACGCGTGGACGAGTGGACAGCCTGCACTGAGCATTACGGATTTAACGCTTGGGTGGTGATGGTGGTGAGTGGTGGTGATGGTGGTGGTGTTGTTAAGCGGTGATGGTGGTGGCAGTGTGGAGGAAGGACTTTATGGTTTAGATTGGTCGAATTTTTGGCGGGTGGCCTCTGGGTGAGTTAATTAGGTTAGCCAGTACCCGTAATCAGCTTGTGGCAGAGTCATTACGCCACGGCCGCGGGCTTCGGGGAAATACTCTCCCTACGTTTTTGTTTCGTGTTTCCTTTTGTTCCTGTTGTGGTGCTAATGATTTCCGGGCCTTTTTGTCCTGAGGTCCCAAGCTTTGCTCTGGCCTGGAATTATGAACCGCTACGCCTCGGCTTCCCATAAATTCTATATTATGTTGAAGGTGATAAAGGGAGTGTTTACGCTGCTGGCGACTTGAGCCGAGGAAACAAGATTTGTTCCTGGGCTGCCGGGGAACAAAGGAGGCGTGTGGGCGGCTTGGGTTCACCTCCTCAACACCACCGAGCCCCGACACCGCCTGGAGACAAAGTTCCATTATTACTGTCTTAATCCGCAGCTTTCGGTCCTCCCGCGTCGCCTCATAACACCGCTTTCATAACCGTCGCCAAGAAATATCAGCCCCCATAAAATATTTACCCTCCCTCGTAAACTACCGGGTAAGTTGCCACATCGCTGCTACTGAAGGGGGGCGCCAAGTCCTCATCGACTGCCCCAGCTTGTTTGCTTCACGCTCTGAGCCGCGGGGTCCTGGCGCTGGCTGGGTGGTGAAGGAGGCGCCGGGATGACACCCCTGCAGTTTTGGGCGTAGTTTTGGCGATGCTTAGGGCCATAAAGGAGATACAAAAGACGCGGAGACATTGGTTACGCGTCAGCATTGGTGGCGGTGATGGGAATGGCGGTGATGGTGGTGGTTTTGCATGCACTGGTAATGATGATGACGATGGCGGCAGGCTTGGATCCGCCGCGCCGCCAAGTTCCCGTAATAGTTGACTGTCGAAGGCACAATAGAGGTTCTTTGGATGACTTCGGGGTCTCCTCGGCAGCAGGGTCGTCAGGGCCAGGCCGACTCTCGCCCCTCGAGGCCCCGTCCCGGCGGCGCAAAATCCCCCGCGCATGAGTGACCCAACTTTTGTCACAGCCAGACCCGGAGTTCGCCTTAATGTGTCGCGTGGAACGAGTATTAAAAGTTTGGCGTTCGGCGTGTGATTCCCGTCGCGCTGAACAGCTGGAGGAGCATTTTGGCGCGATGCTCATTATACTTTCGCGGTGCCATTGTCTCCTGGGTAAGTTTTGTAATAACCTTGATATTTTGTTGTGAAGGAGTCCTGATGGTGCTGGTCGTGTTCGTGCTGGAGAAGTAGCGGGAGGAGGAGGAGGAGGAAGAAGAGACGAAGAAGATTAGGAGAACGACGAAGCGAAAGTCTTAGCTTATTTTCTCTTAGTAAGATGCAATATCAAAGGCAGGTCATATTTTTCTTCTGTCAACCTTTCTGACCTAGATTTAGTCGTCGCACCCCTCCTCTACCCCTAATCTCTCTCTCTCTCTCTCTCTCTCTCTCTCTCTCTCTCTCTCTCTCTCTCTCTCTCTCTCTCTCTCTCTCTCTCTCTCTCTCTCTCTCTCTCTCTCTCTCTCTCTCTCTCTCTACTCAACCTGTCCCTCCTTTCACCGCCCCTCACACACCTCCATCTTATCCATCTCCCCCGCCCCCCGCTCCCCATTACCCGCCACACACACGCCCACAACAGGCCCCTGGGGAGACTGTGTTCTGCGGACAGAGGATGTTTTTTGGATGGAGAGGAAAAAGAATGTTAGGGAAAGATCTCGGTAATGGGTCCTTGGCTCCCCCAGGCAGCCTCAAAGAAAATCACTGCTACTACTACTACTACTACTACTACTACTACTACTACGACTTCTGTTATTCCTCCCCATGGACTTATTTTTTCACAATACAGAGGCACCAGACATACTTGTTACCTCGCTTTTCGTTCTTTTTTAATTCTCTCTCTCTCTCTCTCTCTCTCTCTCTCTCTCTCTCTCTCTCTCTCTCTCTCTCTCTCTCTCTCTCTCTCTCTCTCTCTCTCTCTCTCTCTCTCTCTCTCTCTCTCTCTCTCTCTCTCTCTCTCTCTCTCTCCCACAGTTACACATACTGTTAGTCACCTTGTTTGCCCCACACACACACACACACACACACACACACACACACACACACACACACACACACACACACACACACACACACACACACACACACACACACACACACACACACACACACACACACGAGTTACTGCATGTTCGTTTTTCCTCCACATGAATATTTTACCGAAGGCGGAATGAAAATTTATGTCGTATTACCATAAAGTTCGAGTTTGGCTCCACTTACACTCCGAGGGATCCATGAATTTAGAAAGGCTTTGAACAAGACATGGCCGCTTGTCCCTCACGTCCCATGGAAACTTACGTAGAAAAAAAAATTGCTTGGATTCAGGTTAAGTTTGCTTCGGTTACCCTCTCTCTCTCTCTCTCTCTCTCTCTCTCTCTCCTCTCTCTCTCTCTCCTCTCTCTCTCTCTCTCTCTCTCTCTCTCTCTCTCTCCTCTCTTCGTTTCCACCCTAGGAGACTTCGTTTTCTTTGCATTTCCACTTCGTGCGCATCTATTTTCTCTTTCCTCTCTCTTTTCTATCCGAGTTTTATTTCGTATTCTCCTTTTTTTCCTTTCTCTTTCTCCATTTTTCTTTCCTACTACTGCTATAGTAATACATCCATTTTTTTTTCTCCTGCTTTGACTTTCCTTAGTGAGATTTCTTTTTTTTCATATTCTACTTTCTTTTTTTTTCTCTCCATTCTTTTCTTCATGCCGTGGCTTTGGTGGTGTTTCCTTGTTCTAATAGTAATGCACCCCATCTTTTTTTTCCCTCTCTTTTTCTTTTCTCTTTTTCTGTCAGTTTTCTTTTTCTATTTTTTTTTCTTCCTTTCATTTTTTCGTTCACCTTTTTTTCCGCTGAGATTTTGCTGGATTTTTTTTTCTTTTTACTGTGCTAGTAATGCAGTAATTTTCTTCTTTTTTTTTATTCATTTCTTCAAACATTCTTTCCTGGCATTAAGGGGAGAGTCCGGTTTGGATGGGTGTTTCTGTATCTCTGCTAAATAAGCATGAATCGCTCTGATTTTTATGTTGTGAAGTATTGGCAACATGTATATCAATATTAGACATTGATCCCCTTTCTTGCCCCCACCCCCCTCATCCCCACCCCCCCCAATTCCAATTTCAAGGAAAATTTTAAAACTTTTCACCGTCGTTATTAATTGGCCCACAACCTTTATTTTTCTGTGGCTTAGAGATGTTATGATACCTAACAAAGTTACGTAGGCAGATTTTTCATTTTGGCTTTTGGTTTTGTTTTATGATTTTTTCTTTATCTGTCTTTCTTTCGCCTTTTTTTTACCAAAAAAATATTAATACAAAATTACATGAGACCTATATAAAAAAAACGCCTACGTAACTTTGAAGAAGAAGTATTCTTCTGTGTTTTAGTTTTTGTTTCATTGAAATCAAGCTAAAACTAACTCCTGTGAAAACTTTTAAAGGGGGATAACTTATGTTTTGAGATACGGGCCGATAAAGTTTATTGATCGATTACGATCCAGTTATAATACACTAGGAAGCTTTTTCAGGTTTATTATGAGTTCTTTTTTATCATAATCAATCTATTGATACAATCAGATGTATTTCTAAGTATATCAGGCTCCTGGTCCCCCATTGCCTTCGAAAAGGCAATGTATTATCTTGTCAAGCAAGGGGTGTCAAAGTTGCCCACACTTCTCTTTGTTGCCAGGTTTTTTAGAAGCCACCAGGTTCGTACTCTGCTGATGCTTTCTCTTTCTGCTTTCTTTTCGGCTTCATCTGGACTTCGTGGTGCCTCTTTCTTTCTTCATCTTCTGTTGTGAGAGATCTTCTTAGCGCCTTCGTATTGATATTCAATGCTGGCAGCAAACAGGCTTTCCTGTAACCATAATTATGGTCCAGTATTGCTGACTGTGCAACAAATGAGAGTCTTTTCAAGCCAGAAAACTTTGTTTTGCTTGCCCGTGACCACATCTTGCTGTGACCACATCTTGCTGTGACTGGCGGCTCGACTGGCGGCTCCAGGCGAGGTATTTTTCCCCTTTCTGTATCCAACTTCACGCCCCAGGCATCCCTGCTCTGCTGCTTTCTCTTAGACAACCGTGGCATGGTTGGCAGGAGGTAGATTGTAGTTTGTAGTGGCGAAATAACGCGCTTAGTAGCTGTGAGAGTGGGAGAAGTCGCGAGAGACTGAGCAACAACCTCCCGTGACAAGAGCTACGTGAGCACTGAGGAGGCAGGATCCTTGCTGGGAGCTAGTATCACACACACACACACTCGCCTTGAGTGTTGCCATATCGTATCCAAGCAAAAAAAAGTTCAGATTTTAGCGTTTTTTCGTAGTATTGGGTAAGAAAAACTTACTCTGCTGATGTAAACAAACGCACGTGGTTGATTGCGTGACATTTAAATGCCATTTAAAGGGAAACTATGGGGCATTTCCCCTTAAATCTTTACGAGATTGCTGCCAACAAGTATACCTACCACATATATTTTTTTCACAAAAAGTCATTATTTTTCATTTTTTTTCGTCTCCAGACCGGACGCTCCCCTTAATTTCTCCAGCACTTCTGACGCAGGAGTACCTTACTGCAGGCCAACAGAGTGAAGGAGCGTCTTAAGTTTAAAAGAAACGGGACGAGGGTGAGGTGAGGTTTTCCCTGATGAAGATACACACACTCACTCCTCCGTGGATGAAAATAGGAGGGGAAAGAAGAGGGAAGGAAGATTGAGATGAGATGAAGGAGAGAGAGAGAGAGAGAGAGAGAGAGAGAGAGAGAGAGAGAGGAGAGAGAGAGAGAGAGAGAGAGAGAGAGAGAGAGAGAGGAACAGGAAGAGGGAGAATGATATGACGAAGGAAAGAAAATGAGATGAGATGAGATGAGATGACGAAGACAGGGAAAAAGAGAAAGAGAAAATGGGATGAGGGGGAGAAGAGAAAGAGGACGGTGATGGCGAAAGAAGTGAGTACGGAGAAGTGAAGGAGGAAAGGGAAAACTTGACTATATCAATATTATCAAGCAAACGAGCTTCGAGGAACAACAACAACAACAACAAGACACCCCCTTTCCACAAAGTCTGTGTGGCGATCAAGCAGTACATCAGAGAGAGAGAGAGAGAGAGAGAGAGAGAGAGAGAGAGAGAGAGAGAGAGAGAGAGAGAGAGAGTAATACACCCATTCACCCACCCACTCTCACATCCGCCCTCCCACCCACTCTCTCCAGCTCCCCCACTCCTTTCCCCCCCCTTCCCCCTCCCCCCTTCAGCCACACAGTGCACGTAGCGTTGGAAAGTCTCATCCTCCTGACACTTACTCACACTTAAGGATCACACCTAAGTCTCCGGGCGGGGCAAGCCACGTCCATCTCATCGCGGCGCGTGAGGGCGAGAGCCTCACTGATCCCCGCCGCCCGGAGGGACCCGAGCAGAGAAACTGGGCCGTAGAATCCTGGAATCCTAACATCCGAACTTCAGGAGCGTCACAAGTCCTCCCGAAGCCTCTTTCCCGTGGAGTATTCTGATGCACATAGAGAGGGGTTAGCTGGGTGGCCTAAGGAGAGGGCGTGTTGATGATAAGGGAGCAGAAAGAGGGGGAGGCGGAGGAGTAGGGAGGGGGGAGATGCAGAGGGATACGTCTTATCAGTATTTGTGCTGAGAAATTATTCCAGTAGATGTGATTGTCTCTCTCTCTCTCTCTCTCTCCTCTCTCTCTCTCTCTCTCTCTCTCTCTCTCTCTCTCTCTCTCTCTCTCTCATCTCTCTCTCTCTCTCTCTCGTTTGTTTATAAAGTTTCCTTGTTTTCCGTGTGTTCCTTTTTTGTTTGTTCTTCTTTTTCTTCTTATTCTTTTCCTCCTCCTCCTCCTCCTCCTCCTCCTCCTCCTCCTCCTCCTCCTCCTCCTCCTCCTCCCTCCTAAACCACCAATACAGACAGAGCTATGCAACATCCGCATTTTCGCGTGTGTTTGTTTTTGTTTCTCCTTACACCTACATCCAGACACCCAGATTCTGAGTCCATCAACCACCCCTGCCCATTCCCTCCTTAGACATCCATCCTCATCCATTCTCATCATCTCTCACCATCCCCTTCACCCAGCTGGACACGATACTGAATGAGATAGACCAGTCCCCTCCTCCCATCTCTACATGCCTCTTCCCCTTCCTTCCGTCCCCACCCTGCGTCCTCTTCCCTCCCTTTTTCCCATTTTCCCCCTTAACTGTACTGAATATTGTAGGAGGTCACATTAACCTTTCACCTGTCAGTTACAGTGAGTGGCGGTAACACACCTGTGGCCTTTATATATATGAGAGAGAGAGAGAGAGAGAGAGAGAGTGAGAGAGGAGAGAGAGAGAGAGAGAGAGAGAGAGAGAGAGAGAGAGAGAGAGAGAGAGAGAATCGTTAACCTTATTTCCTAGTTTAGTTAAGTGGCACAGTTATAAGAAATGTACAAAAAGTTAGAAAGCGGTGATATTTTTTTTACAGGAGAAACTCACTTGGATTTTATTTTTATTGCCTGCATGTTTCTTTATAAAAAAAAAGAGTTAGTTTTCTTTCTTGTAATTACATACTCCTTATAGAAAATTATAACTTTTGTATATGCAGTGTTTCAACGTGCAAAATCTATGATCGTAATAATGACCATGGTCCATTACAGTGTTGCAGAGGAGATATAGGGAAAAAAAAAAGCTATTGTAATGACATCTTCAGTTATAATATCGTAAAGAAAAATAAGAAAGAAAAGTTAAACATTAGTGGTATTTTCTGTTTTCGAAAGCATCTCATAGGCCTTTCTTTTCTTCCTTAATAAACCTTATCTTGAGTACAATATTTTCCCCTTAATAATTTTCTCTCCGTTATATAATACTTACAATATTAACCAAAACTTTGAAATATCTATGCAACACTATGCAACTCAATTAAGTTTCTAAAGTCATAAAGTTATATACGTACTCTTATGGCATCGCAGCTTTCTAAAATTTCTTCTAGTAGTATTGATGACAGGTTACAAGATTGGCAGTGCACAGAAAAAGTATCCAATCAATTTTTTTCTGTGTGTGTCTATGTAGAATAGGCGTCTGGTGGTATGCTGGACAACAACGAGGAAAAAGTGGTCCTTATTCATGACTGGCCGTGTAAAAAAAATGTAAGGTACAGATCAAAACTAGAATGATTTTATAGTTTTCATGTCCCGAGGAAAGGAGAGACAATGGAAGAAGTAGGATGTTTGGTTCATAGTGTGTGTGTGTGTGTGTGTGTGTGTGTGTGTGTGTTCCCTTGTTATTTTCACATTTTTGCGGAGCTTAGAGAGAGAGAGAGAGAGAGAGAGAGAGAGAGAGAGAGAGAGAGAGAGAGAGAGAGAGAGAGAGAGAGAGAGAGAGATGGGGGGGAGCAGTGGAGAAACACGTTCTAGGAAGTTAATTAGAAGGATTTTTTTATAATTCCACGGATCTACATTCACCATCTATCTTTATTCATTCTTATATATTAGATAGAGTTAAGAAATTTATGGCAAAAGTTTATAATAGTAAGAATCAGATTTATTTATTTTTTTTTTTCATTTTTATTCTCTTTTTATTTATATTTTTTGCCTCGTTCTTCGAAATTCAATGTAGAAATAATGAAATCAAAATGTGTCTTATTTCACTGACTGATCGACTGACTGACTCGCTGATCGACTGACTGACTAACTAACATTTACCATTACAGGCTTTCTAAAATACAAAACTGACTGACTAACTGACTAACTGGACTAACATTAACTATTGCAAACTTTCTAAAATACTAAACTGACTGACTTAACCAAATTTACCTAAGCAGAGTGGACACCTACCTAGATACTGGCTAACTGACTGACTGACTGACTGACTGACTGACAAGACGGCTGACGAGGGGAGTGACTCAATGACGGGTTGAGTGCGCGTGCCTCTCCCACCTGACGGGGCGGGGGTCGTGTCACCTGAAGGGACAGCGACGAGCCCTCCTGTCCATCACGGCTGTCGGAAGGGAGAAGAAAAGACCCGTGTGCTACCTGCTAAATTACCTTGGTTCCTTAGTGCCTCGCCCTCCAGTCCCCTTCCCTCTCCTTCTCCTTCCTTCCCTCCCCTTCCATTCCCCTCTCTCTCTCCTTCCCTTCCCTCACACTTTTTCCTAGTTCTTTTGCATTTCTTTATCTCCCATTTGACACTTCATCTCTCTTCCCTTTTTATTTTTTCATCTCTCTTCTCCCTTTCTCTTCACTTTCCCTATCCTCTACTTCCTTCATTTTTTATCTCTTCTTATCATTTCATCCTTCCCTTATTTCCTTTTCACTTCCCTCATACTATGATTTTTGTTTCTCCCCTTTTATTCTCCTTCCTTCGCTTCCGTTCCATCACATTCTCTTCCTGCCTCTTTTCATTTCCTTGCATCTTTTCCCTTTCTCTTCATTCCCTAACATTCCATTCCTCCCTCCGCTTCCTCTCAAGCTCTCACATTTTTCATTACTTATTTTAGCCCCTCTCAGTCTCTCTTTACCTCACAGTTCCCCCTGCTCCCCTCACTGCTAATTTCACGCCTCCCGTCATCTTTCCTCGCTCCCCCCTCACCTGCCCTCACTTCCCCTCATCTTCTGTCACTTCCCTTCATGTTCCCTTAACTTCTCCCACCATTTTTCACTTCCCCTCACTTATTTTCACCTCCCTTTTATCTTTACTCGCCGTTTCTCACTTTTCATCACTTCCCCTCATCTTCACTGACTTCTCTTCATGTTCCCTGAACTTCTCCCGCCTTTTCTAACTTCCTCTCACCTGAACTCCCATTCCTTCATCCTTCCTCACTTTTTTCTCACTCTCCCACCTGTACTTACCTCTCTTCACCTTTCATACCTTCCTCTCACTTCCTCTCATTTTACTTACATCTCACATCCACCCACCTCCTTTTGCCTTTCTCACCTTCCCTTCACCTCACCTCACCTCCCTCACAACCCAAGATAACATGACAGGGGTTGAAGTGACCGATGACCGCATGAGAACAAGACCAACACAACTTGCAATGATAAACCTGCTAGGCGTGTTATAATAGGGCCTGGGTTGGACTTGAGACCCCCGCACTGGACTGGACTGAGCAGGACTGGGCCGGACAACTCCTGGCCTTGGGAGTTCAATGCCCTTGTGTCTCTCACGTCGCCTTGAACTCGTCAACGCCAGTACAGCCTTGGCTAGGAGTCGAGTAACCTTAACCTTCTGCACACTTCCACTGTCATTAGATTCTTTTCTGTCTCACTCGTGCTCCTTTGTTTGTGATGTGCAATAATTCATAGGTCAGAAATAATGTGCGAAGCTTATTTTCAGTGTAATATGCAACGATTCGCGATACTAAAAGCGATACACATAGTTTATTTTCAGTGTGATATGCGACGATTCACAACACTGAAAACAATGTAAGTCAATTTTCACTGTGAGAGAGAACAATTCGCTGCACTGAAGTTTATTTACTAAGTTTGTGTACGAGGTTTATTTTAATTCTGATAGGCGACCATTAAAAGCACTGAAAAAAAAAAAAAAACAAGGAGCTTATGAGTATCTTCAGGAGAACAATGTGCGAAGTCTATTTTTACTGTGATAGGCAACGATTCACTACGCAAAAACACTATGATATCTACAAGGAAAAAAAATGAGGGGGTGGGGATTAAAAGAAAAGAATAAGCAGTTTCTAGCGAGCATAATATTTATAAGTGGCTGTGAGACAAGAAAAAAATGTCTGAGTAGTTAGTTATTAATTTAAGATGTGCCAAAAAGACTGAAAGGGTTAAGTCCAATGATCTGCTTGGAATCTTAAGGTTGTCTTGTTATCGAGTTGTGTGAGTGTCGGCAGATTTCAGGATTTAACCTTGAGGGAAGACGCAGATCTGATTGGGAGTGTGGAAGGTGACACGAGTGATGATCCTGACCTTGGCTACCTTTTCAAGAGAGGTGTCTGTATCGTCTCGCTCTGTACCGTAGCCGTGGACAAGTTTTCTGTATTTCCATCGCTTTAATCGCTCATTTCATTAATTTTCTTACACGTATTTTTTTTTTTTTTCTGTGTTAATTACCGTTTTTCATTTCTATATTTCCCTTTCGTGGTTTAATAACTTCTACTGTGTATATGTTGTCTTATAAATGTATGAATGTATATATCTATGTATTTATGTATATATGTGTATAATGTATATTCTTATGATGCATACTTGCTTCACTCTCTGCTACACGTGACTCCGGGCCAAGCTTGCTAATCCTCCCTGACAAGTAAATGACGTGCCTTTCTTCAGTTTTGTTAATCATTATTGTGTATGTCTTTTCCTTCTGACTTTTGAACGATGGTGTGTGAGTGTGTGCCCTTTGTGTGTGTGTGTGTGTGTGTGTGTGTGTGTGTGTGTGGGGTGATCTTGTTATCATTCTTTATATTCTCCCTAATTAAAATAATCTTTTTTTGTTTTTTGTAAGCACTTCCTTTCAATATCATCAGTTTATTTTTATTCCTCAATTTAATACGTATCTCTTTTCTTCGCCCTTCTGCTGATGTACCTCCAGTATTTTGTTTTGATATGCTCACTGTTGCTGCTCCTGTTCATGTCATTAATTGCCTTTCTTGAGACTAAAATGCTGCTGTTTGTCTGTGTGTGGGTGCGTCTGTGTGTGTGTGTGCCTCCCTTGATTTTCTCCTTGATTCCCTTTCAGCTCCCTCCTACAACAGCTCCCTCATCAGCTCAGGCAAGTCCCCCTGTCCTGTCTGTCTGTCTGTCTGTCTGTCTGTCTCTGTCTGTTTTTGTCCTTGTCCGCGTCCCTGCTTGTCCGTCTATTCGATGTTCGTGTTTGTCCGTCCGTATGTCCGTCTTTGTCCATCTGTCCATGTTTGTTTGTTTTGTTTGTTTTCGTGTCTGTTTTATGTCTGTGTGCTTGTTTGCTTGTTTGTTTGTTTGTTTGTTTGTGTATCTACTTACGTGGCTTTTTTTTTTCTCATGTCCTCTTTTCAGCGTTTGTTTGTTTGTTTCTCTGTTTTTGTCTGTGCATCTATCTTTCTGTCTCCTTATTACGTCTTTTCTTTATGTTTCTGTCTTCTGTCTATTCATTCCCTCCCTTTTTTTTTTTTTATCTGTCCGTCTGTCTCTGTCTCTCCCTCTCCCTCTCTCCACACATTGTACCCTCAGTAATGCCTCCCACACACCACAGCAGCACACGCCACCATAACATCAGACGGTTATGTTCATTCCACGAAGGTTATCTTTAATGTTACTGCAATTGTGTGTGTGTGTGTGTGTGTGTGTGTGTGTGTGTGTGTGTGTGGCGTGCTCCTGTACCATCCACTGATAAACACGTGATGGCCTATTAAATATTATGGAGCTCTTTTTAAAAACACCACAACATCGCTGCGCCTTTTATTCCTAGTATTCAGAGTCATTATTTCCCTTGTACTCGCGTGACGTCCCCAGCGGCTGACGGCGAAGGAATCTACGTCACCAGAGGCCAAGGTGTGTCCCTCTGCCCGCCCGTCCCCTCCAGCGGCAGGCGGAGGGCGAAGGGGGGGAGGAAGTCTCGTGTGCAAGGAACGTGATAGTACTCAGGGCCAGGGAATCTCATCCAGGATCGCTCACCACCAGACCTTCAAAGTGGAGGAGGAGGAGGAAGTGGTGGCGGTGGTGAAGAACTTAACAAGAAAGGAGGAGAGTGAGGAGGAAGGAGAAGAGAGAGAGGAAGGGGAGTAGGAGAAAGAGAAGGAGGAGGAGAAGGAGGAGGAAGAGAAGAAGAAGAGAAAGAAGAAGAAGAAGAAGAAGAAGAAGAAGAAGAAGAAGAAGAAGAAGAAGAAAAAGAAGAGGAATTGGGGGAGAAGCAACATAAGGAGAGGAGGGGAAGGAGGAGGAGGAGGTGGACAGAAGTTGAGAAAAAGAGAGAGGAGAAGGAGAAGTAGGAAAAGAATTTTGTGTGGGGGTTTGTTGGGGGGAGTTGTATCCCAAAGCTCAGTGTAAATAATTGAAGGGCTTAAGAGACAGCGAGGGAAAAGGCGGGACCCGCAGGCTCAAGGTCTCTGGAGCAGCTCAGCGGCCGTTGTGGTCAAGGCGTCGTTATTATCATGGGGTGCGTCCCTCGCCCTCAACCCTGCCTCGCCGCCGCCTCCCTCCAGCACACCCGTTTGTTCTGGCTGGGCTGGGGCACTCTGGCCTTCCTCGTAGCAAAATGGCTTAATGAGGCCTTCCTTTTCTTTCTTTTGTGTGTCGGGACGACTTTTTGAAACCACCCAAAAGCGGAAGATAAATGCCGGGACGTATTTTATCGGGGAATGGAATGCCGTCTGATCTGGCCAATAATTCATGCGGGCTATCGGGATTAATTGAATTTCTCTTTTTCTTCTTCCTCCTCCGCGGGTAATGATTTATGTACAGCCGCCTGGGTCAGTGTGTGAACAGGTCTGTGGTGCCTTAGTACCTGCCTGTGTGAGACTGCCGCGGCGCCTGTCAGTAAAGGCGCCCTTGTGGACCCAGCGCGTGCCGTGAGTCGCCCTATTCCTGCCTTCCTGACGCCCTCTCACTCATCCCTCAGCGCGGGAGACTGTTGGGCGCCATAGTCTTTGTTCACGTGCAGGAATCAAGGTCCTTTTTTTTTTTTTTTTTTTTTTTTTTTTTTTTTTCTCTCGCCAGCGAAGGCGCGGCAGCAGCTGTGAATAGAACGCTGACCTTGGCCGTGGCTGGTCTCGCCTACGTCGCTGAGAACCAGTTTATACCCTGCCCTCCCTTTTTTACCCGCTACTACTGACATTAAGTGAAGATGATCGCCGGCGAAGAGGACGCGGCGGGCTTCTTCTTGAGTTCCAGCTGACGTGGCGAGGCCCCTCCTTGGCCGACGCCGCTGCTCCTCAAGGCACAGCGTTGTGTTGACAGTCCTTCTGGTGGAAACACTTGTAAGCTCCCTCACGCGGGTTCAAGTGAGTGAGGTTCTCTTGATGTCCTGATGGGGACCGCCGGTAGGACAAAGGAGCGAGGTGCTGAGGGTGACGGCCGCCGGGACTGGAGTGAGTGGAGGGGAGGCGCCCCTTGCTGTGGTGGAATAGCAGCAGCAGCAGTAGGACCGGCGTCAGGGCATCAAACTGGATAACCTTCGATAGTTTATTCACCTGTAACTCATCCACCACACACTTTTTGTTGGCGGGTGAACGTACGAGTACATGAGAGTCGCCTCGCCACATCCACCACAAACACCACCACCACTGCCAACACAACACCACCACTTCTACCCTAACACTTGCTACTCAATTTTTTTTTCCCCTCCAGCATTTTCTTCTCTTCCTTCTTTGCTCCTCTGCTTCCCTCTCCTCCTCTTAATAACAACATCAGCCAGTATCTGAGTTGAGTGACAAGCGAGCACATCCGCAAGCAATTCCTCGATGGAGCTTGACGTGGTGGTGTCTCGCTAATCAGGCTGCCGAGTTTCGACGTGGCTCATTCGTCTCTATGAAGGGAACAATGTGCAGACTGACCAACTTTTTTTCATGACTCCTGACCGATAAAAGCATTTTTTTGAAGTATCAAGAACTTTTTTCCTTTTAATTTTTTTTCATGGAGTGGAGTATTTGTCGCCCCCGGATACACTGGAAACGTAGGACGAACTCGGTGCAGGAAACTGGCAAAATAGAACAAGCAGACCTTTCGTTTCTGATCGAGGGTGGCCGGCACTGAGTTAGCGGCGGACCGGTTCTGGGCAGGGAGTTAGAACTGAACAGAACATAACGAGACAGCGGGAAGACCATGAAGCGGGGAGAGAGAGAAATACGGGTCTTCCTGCTAGCGGGGAGAGCTGGCTGCCACTGCTCGGCCCTCCTGGTGGCTCGGACTGTGAGGACATCCGCTCGGAACCTTGTTATTTCAGGCCGCTGCTGTGCCTGGCCGATTCCCGAGCAGGAAGGAGCCGCTGGATAAATGTGCGAAGGACAAAGGTACGTGAAGGGGGGAAAAAAATGTATGCTCTTCATGTTAAAATAAATTAAATGTTGAGTGATATTTTTTAGTACAATTAAACCAGTTCGACTCAAAAGCGATTAGAAGCTTCATATCTGCGCGACACACTTCGAACTGCTAAAATATAAAGCATAGGAATAAGACTAAATCTACACACACACACACTGTAGATATTCTCTCGTCGCGTCATTGTGCAGCGAAAGGAGCGGTGCACATTCCAGCCAGGGGTTCAGATAGTGTTCTCACTTTCCCTCCAGTGCCTCGCTTAGCGGGTCCGGGAGGAGCCGAGGCTGGAAATGGCAAGGAAAGTTTGATGCAAATTCGCAACAATGGAAGAGGATGATAAACTTCCGGTTGTTGTGATAAAGTCTCTCTCTCTCTCTCTCTCTCTCTCTCTCTCTCTCTCTCTCTCTCTCTCTCTCTCTCTCTCTCTCTCTCTCTCTCTCCACGGAAGGAAGCAGGGTCCGTCTCACAGAAAATGTTGTAAATTGTCGGAAGAACAAACAGCAAAAGTCCTGTGATTGAAATTGCCACTTGCAGTCCAGTTCATCTCCTCCCCCAGGCCTGCTTTACTCCACACCCTCTTCCCCCTCGTCCTTCCGCGCTCTTCCTCCTTCCTGCCTACATTTTCTTTCCTCCTCCAGTCTTTTCCTTCCTTTCCTCTTTCTCCACTTTCTTCCTTTCGTTTTTTTTTTTTTGTTCTCGTGTCTTGAGCTTACATCACCGATCCCCTTCCATCTCCCTTTTTTTTTCTTCACCTGTTTCTTTGGCGGAAGGGAAGGTGGGGAAACAAATAAAAGAGGAGCATTCACTCGTTCTCTTCCTCCTCTCATGCATTTAAGTTACTAAGACAATGATACCGTGACACACACACACACACACACACACACACACACACACACACACACACACACACACACACACACACACACACACACACACACACACACACACGGAACAATGCCTGCGTTTCGAATTGCTCACAAAATACGTGGGCGAGGCTGCATGACCCGCCTAGCACGAGGCTCGCTAAGAATCCGAGGCTTGTGTAGACTCGGGTCACTCCTGTTAGTCCGCTGCACAAAGCCTCAGGAAGCTCGCTCATTGTCACGTGGAATTGCATTAGCATCCTCTCATCCCAAATGCGTGCTCCTGACGCTTCGCTGAACACTGAGCACCGGGGCAGCCACTTTCAGGTTGTCACGACCCGTAAGGCTGTGGATAAATCTCGCATTCCTTGCATAGTGCGGTAAACCTCCTTTTACTGCAACAATGACACATTCTCCCTGCCAGCATTCACACCCGTGCATGACACAGTGTTTACCGACTTATGGCCAAACTAAGGGCTATGCTCTAACACCCCGAATGAAAATCATCCTTGTTAACAAGAGGGTGAGGATTCGAGAGCTGCTTGTGAAGTGTCAGGAGGCACTCAGAGAAGAAGGAAGACTCGTGCTGCTCCTGAGAGGCGACAGCGAGGGCGAGGCAGCAGGTGGACAAAGGTGGCCAGGCGGAGGAGTGTCGCGCTGCTGGAAAAGTAATGAAGACAGAGCATCCGAGTGAAGACGCTAACTGACAGGAACAACTCCGTGATCTTATTTTGCACTTAGGAAAATGTCTTGCACGCACACATGAACTAATTGCACTGGAGGGAGCGAGAAGGCAGCAAACAAGGCAGCAGACAAGCATTTTCTGGTAGATAAAAGCAAGAGTATTTCGGGAAGGTCGTGTATGCAATTATATCCTTTAGGAGAATACAAGCATTCCTGTGAGCAGCGGTACCCTGCTCCCTCTTTGCTGCACAGTACCAGTAGCCGCCCTGTCTCCATGCAGCGCTGAGGCTCCTGAGAAACAAAACAAAAAGGGTTCATTAAGATAAAAAACAAGTCATGCACTGCACCACGCATGACCCTTGGCAGTGAATTAGGCAAGCAGTCGTGGGCCACGCACACATGCACGCACGCAGCACCCATGCTCAGCTGTGTCACGAGGGAAGGGGGCACGTGGAGGCCCAGGCTGTTGACTCCGAGCCGCGTCAGCTGGCCGGGGGTGGCTGACCTTACAGTTTGTTTTTTACGTTGTTTACATAATTGTTATATAAGACCGAAGTTGTTTATTTTACGTAAGTCTGATGTCTGGTATATGTTGTTCACTTTTTTGAGTCACACGAAAGTTGGTTGTGACTTTCCTCCTCATGCGCAATTAACATAAACCGCGGATAAATAATTTGTTGAGTAAGGTGGAAATACTAGGAAAATTGTAATCCCGCCTCATTAGGAACAACTGATGAGCAGCACAACACGCGGACTCTGAGAATCAAGGCAGTCACACGAGACACGGAAATTCCTTTCATCTGTGTGTGCTGCTGTTGGAGAGAGAGAGAGAGAGAGAGAGAGAGAGAGAGAGAGAGAGAGAGAGAGAGAGAGAGAGAGAGAGAGAGAGAGCTATTATTGAGTGCAGAGACAAAACTGAAGCAAAAAAAAAAAAGGCAACAAAACAGCACAGCGAAAATGGAACGAGAACAACAACAACAACAACAACAAGCAAACAGTAACAGCAGCAGCGAATAAAAAAAAGTAAAAAATGCCAAGCCTGAAACTGTTGGTGCTTCTCAGGCCACGCTTTCTCAAGTAACGCGAACCGATACGCCCCAAATTGCGCGCCAAACGGAGATGAAACGGAACGGAAGGGGCTATTTGACATCGGTGTCGTATTGCTTGCGTGTGTGTGTGTGCGTGTGGCGTGCGTGCGAGGACAGGCCGCTGCAGCAGAGGGAGAAAAGGTCAGAGCAAGGCAGCCCACGACCACCAATTAGCGGAAATCGATAAGGCTGTGGTTTTTAGGATTATCCGTCAGTTTCCGAACAAACGAACCATGAAAAGTGAGTGAATAATACCAATGTGTGTGTGTGTGTGTGTGTGTGTGTGTGTGTGTGTGTGTGTGTGTGTGTGTGTGTGTGTGTGTGTGCACAAACCATTTTACTGCAGTAATATGTAGGCACATTCACTCAGTTGCGCGCGCGCGCGCGCACACACGCACACACACACACACACACACACACACACACACACACACACACACACACACACACACACACACACACACACACACAAAATGCACAATAATTTCTCATTACACGAGAAAACTAGACATTTTTTTAACAATGAGAAGAAATAAGAACATGAGCAGAGAGAGAGAGAGAGAGAGAGAGAGAGAGAGAGAGAGAGAGAGTCGACTAGTAGTAGTAGGAGGACGGACGGGAAGAAGCAAAGTGGGTAGGAAGAGATATTGAGATAGAGGGACAGAGAGGAAACAGGTTAGGGAGGGAGAGAAGGATGGAGGTGGAGGGCTGCAGATGAATGTGAAAGGAGGGCGGATGAAGGGTAGGAAGAGAGGGAAGGATGAAAGGAGAAGCTGGCCAGGAAGGAAGGAAGGGAAGGGAGAAAGATGGGCAGAGAGAGAGAGAGAGAGAGAGAGAGAGAGAGAGAGAGAGAGAGAGAGAGAGAGAGAATCAGAATCAGAGCTATGAAAATATATTCCTGCCTCAAGGAGTGTGTTCATTGAAGCGAAGACCAAGAGTTACCAGGATAGTGTGTGTGAGAGAGAGAGAGAGAGAGAGAGAGAGAGAGAGAGAGAGAGAGAGAGAGAGAGAGAGAGAGAGAGAGAGAGAGAGAGAGAGCAAATGTGAAAAGATAACCAGTTTTAATGTAACGGAAATATATATAAAGGACAGGAAGATAAGAGAAAGCAAGAAAAGAAGCAAAGAATTCCATTAGAAAGCTGCGGATTTCGGAATGAAGGAAAGATTTAATTTGTGTTTTTTCTCTTATATGTATATTTTTTTCTTTTCCTCGTGTGTTCGTTTTTGTTCAGTAAATCATTTTTCGAACTTTTTTTTTTTGTTTGCTGGTATTGATCTCTGCCTTTTCCCTTCTATTGTTACTACTACTACTACTACTACAACTACAACAACAACAACTACTACTACTACTACTACTACTACTACTACTACTACTACTACTACTACTACTCCTCTCCTTTGTCTTACTCATCGTCCAGTTTCTTTACAACAACAACAACAACAACAACAACATATATTACTACTACTACTACTACTACTACTACTACTACTACTACTACTACAACACCACCTCTTTCTTTTCCTACTCAATCTAGTGCCTGTATAACAACAACAATAACTACTACTACTACTACTACTACTACTACACCTCTATCTTATCCTACGCCCGCTTGTCCACACACATACACACACACACACACACACACACACACACACACACACACACACACACACACACACACACACACACACACACACACACATACACACAGACCATAGAGCCTCGCACGGCCTCATCTCCTCTAGGCAGTTCTCGCTCCCATCCCGCGTCGCAGTTCCTCCATCAGCGTTGGCGAGGCTGGCTGCGATGACGGCGGCGAGGGAAATGGATAGTCGCACTGTGTATATGTCCTGCAACTCGCTCCTCCCTGTTGAGTTTCCTGGTGGAGGTGCTGGATTGCCCTCTGTTGCTCGTGGAAGCCCTGACGCCGAGCCTGAAATTGTCCTCCCTCGCCTGGCTACCGTCATTTAAGCACTGCGGCAAAGCGTCATGCGGGTACTGCAGGAGGAGGAGGAGGAGGAGGAGAGGAGGTACAAGAGGTGGTGGGGACAAGTTTCCATCACCCTCTCCTCCAGGCAGCTGAGTAATTGGCCCTTTTCCCTCCTTGCTGCGTAAATTGTATTCATCGTGAAGATCTGTGTTTGATGTCGTTGGCTTAGTCAGCTCTGAGTAAACAGCCGGTATTTATGCGTCAGTGAGTGGGTGGGGAGGGGGCCAGGTGTGTGTGTGTGTGTGTGTGTGTGTGTGTGTGTGTGTGTGTGTGTGTGTAAATAGCCTACTGTACGTGCGTTTAGCAGAAAGCACGCCGGCCAAGTGACGGTGATGGTGATGATGGTGACAATGGTAATTCAGGTGAAGACGGTGGCGGTAATGGAAATGATTAAAGGTCTTGGTCTGTGCAGCTGCGTGAAGGGGAAGAAGAGACACAAGTGGTAAAAATCTCCCCCCCTCCCCCTCATCCTCACTGCATAATGAAAAAGTTGAGACGATGAACGAGCGCAGAAAATTGCTCACAAATTGCACCCCTTCTGTTTCCCCTTGTAATTATTGACCCGCGTGTTTTCTTTATTCATTTTTTTCCTTACTCATGGTCGGTGTGGAAATTGCTGATCTCTTCCCTCGTTTTCTTTATTCTTCTTCTCCCCTTCTCGGGAATAAATAAAAACGAGAAGTGTTTCAAATGTGCCGGGAATCGAACGGCGGCTATCAATAACCCAGCTGCCACCGTCCCTGCTGGCCGCGACGTGATGCGAGGCTGTCCCTTTACGCCCGTGTGTGTTGCTCCCGTGTGTGTTGCTCCCGTGGCTTCAGTGACTGGGTGACCTCGCTAACCCATCACACCAGGTATTCTTGGTAGTTCGTGTCCCTATCGACCTCAGCATTACGTAAGACTTTTCTATGTATTTTCGGGGAAGAAAATGATAATAATAATAATGATAATAACAATAGTAATAATAATAGTAATAATAATAATAATAATAATAATAATAATAATAATAGTAATAATAATGTCCATCTGAGTCTATGGTGCGTGAGTTCTCTCGTTAACAGCCGTATGCCGTGTGTCGCTGTGCTGTACGCGGGCCAAGGGCATCTATTACTAGTCTCGAGGTGTTCTTTCTTTGGCACCGTGATGGCGTCCCCAGATAACTCCACTGATTGCAGTCCTCGTCACGCTCAATCCAGTGGCGTGAAAAGTGAGCGTCTGGGGCAAAACAGAGCTCACGGAAAGGATGAGAAATGAACAACCCTGATACGAGACTCCGAGGCCTCGTGACGCCCGCCTCCATCCACAACCCCAGAGTGTCTGTGTGGGCGGCGGTGACGGTGACGCGACGAACTCCCAGCGGCAGGAAAAGAAAGGCACGAAAGAGTCTCGTTACGTGGAAATTTATTGAAGGCTTTGGGACTTTGATAAGAAACATTTCACTCTGAAGCGAAGAGAATGAAAATGGGATAAGTTAGCTTCGTTACAGCACTGGAGGGGAGGACAGGAGGACACGTGGCCTGCTACCCCGGACACCGAGCAAACACACCTCAAAGTGGGGTCGCTTGCGGAGTCAACAGTGAGTGGCAGAAGGCCGGGAATTATGCCATCATGATGAGACGAAAAAGTGTCGGGGTGGCGCTGCAGATTAAGTGGCATCAGCACCTCAAAGGCAGCAATTGGGAAGGTAAACCTCGCAGGCCAGGGTCCGGATAGGCAGTGGGAAGGTAATGCTGCCTCTGTTTGGATGCAGGCCGCGCGAAGGCTTTCCGAGGGGGTGGGTTTTGACGGAGAGAAATAGGATATTTTGATGCATTCACCTCTGCTTAAGAGAGAGAGAGAGAGAGAGAGAGAGAGAGAGAGAGACTAAATATTAAGAGGGAGGAAAATGGAGCAGCTGTTGTGTGCATCTGCTGGTCAGAGGGAAGAGGAATCCCTGGAGGGTGTGACGTCAACATACTGAAACATTCTGTGCGCTGCTCTGGCGGCTCAGGCAGCCAGTAAAAGGGTGAGTGTTCTCTGTCGCTACAATATTACGAGGGATTCGCCCACATGCATATATAGTTTTAAAAGCTGCATTTTACGAGAACAACGTGAAATTACCGCGCCAGAAATGCGTTTATTAAAGACGGCAACATAACATTTCACGTCCCATATGCATGTAGCGGCGGCGGCGGCGGTGGCGGCGGTTGTGAAAGAGGAAATGATGGAATAGACGAAAGAAAATGAAAAGGAGGGGATGGAGGAGGAGGAGGAGGAGGAGGAGGAGGGAGCGATGACACAAGGTAAGAGGAGACAGAGAACGAGTCATCTCACAGACTTAAGTAACCAGAACAGTGATATGAATGGAGGAACACATCAAGGGAAGTTGAATTTATCCTCCTCCTCCTCCTCCTCCTCCTCCTCCTCCTCCTCCTCCTCTTCATCCCACTTTCTTCTCGTCGTCCTCCAGCTCCTTTGAATTTGTCTCATATTTGATCCAAAGCGCTACACGTCCCAAGAGTCCCGTGCTTCGCCTCGCCTCGCCTCGTCCCGCCTCGCTCCGGCCCGCCTTACCTCGTCCCGTCTTGCCCGTCCCGCCCCGCCCCGCCCCGCTGTCTCCCTTTAACTGCGGCGTCCGTCACTGTCGAAGGAAATGTCTGCGTCGTTTGAGAGCCCTGCCTTTGCCTCTCTGTTCCTGAGGGGCAATTCCGTTAATGTGGTTTTCGATGATTCAGAGTGTTACGGCGCCGCGGGAAGAAGGCAGGGAGTGATGGGAAGAGCGACAGGGAGAGAGAGAGAGAGAGAGAGAGAGAGAGAGAGAGAGAGAGAGAGAGAGAGAGAGAGAGAGAGAGAGAGAGAGAGAGAGAGAGGAAGATGGAAAGTGTCAGGTGATGACATTGAAATGAAGATGTTGATGATTGGTGAAAATGATGTTCGATTGTGTGTGTGTGTGTGTGTGTGTGTGTGTGTGTGTGTGTGTGTGTGTGTGTGTGTGCTATCGCGGTGCACTTTAAATTTAAAGGAGACGAATGTAAACTGCTGATCTTCAATTTAGGTCACACATTCCGAGTTTCATGAAGGTGGTGGTGACGTTGATGTTATCCTGAAGGTGGTGGTGACGGTGGTGCTGTTATGGAAGGCGGTGGTGACGATGGTGTTATCCTGAAGGTTGTAGTGAATGGTGGTGTTGTTATCCTGAAGGCGGTGGTGACGGTGGTGCTGTTATCCTGAAGGTGGTGGTGACGATGATGTTATCCTGAAGATGGTGGTGGTGACGTGATGGTGGTGCTGTTATTCAGAAGATGGTGGTGACGATGGTGTTATTATCCTGCAGGCGGTGGTGACGATGGTGTTATTATCCTGAAGGTGGTATTGAATGGTGGTGCTGTTAACCTGAATGTGGTGATGATGGTGTTATCCTGAAGGTGGTAGTGAATGGGTGTTGTTATCCTGAAGGCGGTGGTGACGATGGTGTTATCCTAAAGATGGTGGTGGTGACGTTGGTGTTGTTATCCTGAAGGCGGTGGTGACGATGGCGTTATCCTGAAGATGGTGGTGGTGACGGTGGTGTTGTTATCCTGAAGGCGGTGGTGACGATGGTGGTGTTACCCTGAAGGTGGTGGTGACGATGGTGTTGTTATCCTGAAGGTGGTGGTGACGGTGGTGCTGTTATCCTGAAGGTGGTGGTGACGGTGGTGCTGTTATCCTGAAGGTGGTGGTGACGGTGGTGTTGTTATCCTGAAAGTGGTGGTGACGATGGTGTTGTTACCCTGTAGTTGGTGGTGACGATGGCGTTATCCTGAAGGTGGTAGTGAATGGTGGTGGTGTTATCCTGAAGGCGGTGTTGACGATGGTGCTATCCTGAAGATGGTGGTGGTGGCGGTGGTGCTATTATCCTGAAGTTGGTGGTGACGATGGTGTTGTTATCCTGAAGGTGGTGGTGACGATGGTGTTGTTATCCTGAAGGTGGTGGTGACGATGGTGTTGTTATCCTGAAGGTGGTGGTGACGATGGTGTTGTTATCCTGAAGGTGGTGGTGACGGTGGTTTTGTTATCCTGAAGGTGGTGGTGACGGTGGTGTTGTTATCCTGAAGGTGGTGGTGCAGGTTATCCCTTTTGTTTGTTGGTTTCTTTGTTCGTGTATTCATTTCTTTCACTCATTCAGCCAGACTTGTTTCTTTGCTTTTTTTTTTTTTTTTCATTTGTTTGGCTTTTGTTGACCGGAATTCTTCCTTCATGTTTCCTTTTCCGCTTCGTAGATTAAGTAGTCATGGTGGTGGTGATGACGATAGTGCTGATAGTGATGATGATAATGATGATAAGAATTAGAATAATACCAGCAGCAGCGGTAACATTATTGTTGTTATTATTATTATTATTATTATTATTATTATTATTATTATTATTATTATTATTATTATTATTATTGTCATTATCATTAGTAGTAGCATTAGTAGTAGTAGTAGTAGTAGTAGTAGTAGTAGTAGTAGTAGTTGTACTGGTAGTAGCAGTAGTAGTAGTAGTAGTAGTAGTAATAGTAGTATGATGGTATCTTTATCACCACCACCACCACCACTATCACTGTCATCATCAGCAGCAGCCACAAGTCTCTCTCACCCAACACAGCAGCAGCACACAGTGATCGCGTCCACTGCTCACCTTTACTTGCCAGCGGACCTCGCGCTGCTCGCCGTGCCCCGCATGCAGGGCGGGTCGCAGGGCGGTGGATCGGCGTGGGAAGACTGGCTGCCCGTGGCTCCTCGAGTTCCGCTCCCCGGATTAAATGGAGAAGCGAGTTAGCAGGAGAGCCCTCGAGGGACGCGGAGGAATTGCTAATGTGTGATTCAAATTTAGATCCAGTGCCCTGCCGACAAGAGCTGGCCGCCTCTTGGAAAGTTCAGCCGCGCGTCAGACTGATCCTCTAGTGTATGTCGCTTAGGGCGGCCGCCGAGGATGGGGTGTGCGAGGGGAAGAGTAGCGGGCGGAGATGCTGGCCTGCTTACTGCTGCTGCCGATGCTGCTGCTGCTCCCTGAGTTGCTGTGCGTGATGGCTGACTTTTACCCTTTTTTTCGGTGAAGTTTTTCCTCAGGAGAGGTTAGCCAGGATGCGCAGCCTTCCACAGAACGCGGCCAAGTTTTATTACCCCAGAAACTGTGTGGTCACGATAGACACGCGGCGGCTCTTGCTACTGCGGCGCGGCACAACACGCCACCAACATTTGGAACTACTTTATTTTCCTTCCAGATTTTCCTTTTGCTAATTTTTCCTTCCCCCGTAGCACGAATTAAAAATGTATTACTTCAAAATATAATGATGACAGTGTGTTACTCAAACAAACATGAAACGTAATGAACGAAGTTTGCTCACCATCACCACAACCGACCCAACACCACCACAACCCTTACTAATCTCCCCACCACAAACCCTCATCACCTCATTACCACCACCACCACTACCATTACCACCACAATGAAGACAAAATCATCCCATCAGTGCACCAAACACACAAGTATCACGTGGTTCGCTCTTCCCAGCAGGGGGTGACGTGTGGGTGCTGGTGATCAAGAATGCCAGGGTGTCGGACGCGGGGATCTACGTGTGCGAGATCAACACCAACCCGTCCCTCACCTCAATCTACGTCGTCAGTGGTAAGTCATCCTCGCATTACTGTTACAACGGTGCCAGGAACAAGGGGGCGTTATTTATTTATTTTTTTTTTCGGTGGTTTAAGTAGTTAGTGTATTTAGGTGAATGTAGTTAAGTTGTATAGCATTGTAGGAGAAGGGAGAGGAGAATTGGAGGAATAAGAAGAGGAAGGGGGAGAAAGAAGAAAAAGGGCAAATGTAATTATAATTAGCAGTGACATTAGTGTGTGTGTGTGTTTATGTGTATGTGTGATATGTAGTCCCCCGAATTATTTAAGTGTAGGGAGTGGATCATTCCTCATGGGGGAAGTGTGCATGTCGAGGGGAATTATTCACGAGCAGTAGCAGGACGCGTGGCTCGCCTCCCCCCTACGCGTGCTGTCGCTTCTCCGCCCAACACGCTACCGTCCTCCTCCACCCACGTAGCTCTACCAACAAAAGAAAAAAATAGTGAAATAAAGCACAATAATAAAAAGATAAGCAAAAGTGCAATTTTTCCTCAAGATATTTTCGTGGTTTTCAAAATGCAGTAAAGGAGGTACATCTTGCATTGTTACTCAGCCTTGGGGTATTACGAGTTATGAAAAAGTGAAAAAGAAAATACAGGAAAGGTGAAGTAAAACACTAAACAGTACTTATTAAAATCCTGAAACTCCCTGCGGTCCTTCCTGGCGGTACTATGCTGGTGGCGGAGGACGTCCCACTTTTTTCTTCTCAGTGACGGTGAAACCCTCTCGAACCCTGAAAACACGCTCCTGCTGGCATGAAAGTAACTCCGGGAAAAGTTTTGATGGTTCGCCTTTTTTTGCATGTCTGTGTGTGGTGTGGGTGCGGTGTGGGAGTGTGTGTGTGTGTGTGTGTGTGTGTGTGTGTGTGTGTGTGTGTGTGTGTGTGTGTGTAGATGTGAGTGGTGTGTGGCTGGGTGTGGGTGTTAGTTCTTCCTTAGCTCTCCCAAGTCAGCAGCATTAACTTTTTTTTCATTATTATTATTGTTTACCAGTTGTCAAGATCTACATTGATTTCTCATTGCTTTCCACATTTATTTTTCACTTTCCATCCCTCTTTTTGCAAGGACTCTATTCTTAAACGGTTTATTATTTAATCTTGATTACTTTTAACAGGCTGTAGTGGAAATTGTTACGGTTTTCAAGGGTTTTTTTTCATGATTATAGTGATAGTTTAACAATTAGTCTGCACAACCAGAAAGAAAAAAAACGCCCATGATAACCCGGCTAGTCATCTTTGTCGCCTTTGAAAATACACGTAATGAAAGAAGCATGCGTTTAAGAATACAAGTCAAAGTCCTCCTTTACTCATCATTTTGTACTTCATTCCCTCGCACATCATTCCTCTCCAACAGTGACCTCTCATCCCTTCACAGTCACCACGGCCAACGCCTCAGCGACGCAGGTGGCGCTCCGCTCGACGCACAACTACACTGATTGCTGCGTCCAGAACAGCGTCAGCCCGCAGTGCCTTGGCTTCTGCGCCATCCACAACATCTTGGAGGGCAAAACCGGCATCGAGCCAGAGGCATGCGAGACCTACTTCCCCTTCATCGTTAAGTGCATGGCAGGTGAGTGTGAGCGGCGGAGTGGAGGTGCTGCAGCTTATATAGTTTGTTTTTCTATGGTTTGCGTTTCCTTTCCTCTAAAAATACACCTGGTGAGCTCCTGTTTTGTGTTTTGATCTCGAGTCTTTCTACGTAGTTATTTTCTGTTTCTCTGCTCTGTGCGGTGAAGGTCAGGTCATGATCGATGCGTCAGGTTCTATTTCAGTACTGTTAAGGAAAGTAGGTTACGTCACGAAAACAGGTAGCAGCTTCAAAGGAAAACAATCCTCGGAACTCCCTGCTGATAGTCAAACATTGAAATGAGTTTTTTACCACTTAAAAAAACTAATTAACCTTTCCTTTCTCTCCCTCCTAAAATAACCGGATTGGAATTTTTCTTTCTCCTCCCTCCACCTTCACCTTGCCCTGCGCCTGCTGCCTCTTCCCGCGGGGCGCCAGATATGAGGAACCACGTGCCCTGCTGTGACAAACAAGGCGTCCCGGACATCTGCCAGGACCTGTGCCGCGGGGAGTACACCATGCAGGAGGACAGGATACAGTCGCACTTCTCCTGCACATCCTACACCGAGGCAACGCTCATGTGTATCTCAGAGGGCATAGGTGAGTGGCTGTGCTGGTGCAGGTAACGCGGAGGGGGACGTAATAAATGTTTCTTGAAGGCGTCATTCCTGGAGCGTACTCTCAAACATTCCGGCGTCTTACCAATTTAACAGTTTATTGAAGAGTAAGTAAATGGGAACACACGAAAAAAAAAAAAAAGGGAGGTACAAAGCAATGAAACAACAGAAAAAAAAGTAGAAGTAAAAGTGACTTACCTCAGCCACCTTTGACAGGCTTCACTGGACGTTACCGAGGATCTTAAGTGTGTTTTCTTAGCCCCAGTGATAGTTAAAAAAATATATATATATATATGTATCAGTAATGCGAAAAAGTACCCATGGGAACTCTACTGAGCATCTCTGGCCTCATAAAATAGTGCTTATGGGAACCCAAAGCGTTTCATAATACGAGCTCTTGGTTTCAACGCCTCGGTATCCCTGGTGCAGTCTCCAGGTGGTGCCAGACTTGTGTCGCTAGGAAGGAAGTAGCTTTGTGTTTTTTTCTTAAATTTTCATGCATTCAAATATGACGTGTTTCTTGACCTTTCTTTATTACTTATTGTATTTGCTCCTCACGCCATGTTGGCACTAGTATGTGAAGGAAGAGCATCAGCATGGTAGGCGTTGTTGTTATTATTATTATTGTTGTTGTTTTCGCTGTAATGTGACCCAAAGCCCTTACTTCAAAACACTTTAGCGCTCATATGGACTGTTTTCAAAAGACACAGAGATTCTTAGTCCGGTTCCCATGAGTGCTCATCCCCACTGATGATACAGAATCCTCAGTAAACTATCACTGGAATCATGAAAACTCCCTAAAAAAAAAAAAAAAAAAAAAAAAAAAAGGCTTGCTCAAGACCCTGTTGTAAGTATTTGTTGCCGTAAAAAAAAAAAAAAAAACAAACAGTAGAAGTAGTAGTAGCAGTTGTTGTTGTAACAGTAGAAGTAGTAGAAGTATCAGTAATCATGGTAGGTAGTCGTGCCGCCACTCCCTCTCCTGCAGTGTCGGCGGCGGCAGGTCTCCCTGTCCGCCGGTTCCTGCGCGCTGGCTAATTGTGTTTGCCGCGTCGGTATTTTGCATTAGCGGTTGTTTGGTTTATTGGTGCTTTGAACAGTGCTCTGCATTTAATTGCGCCCAGAGCCACCCGCTGCACGAGTCATGTTACATACAAAGGCTTGGCTACTTTTTTGTTGGATACTGCACGGGGATGGGGGAGGAGGAGGGTAGGAAGGTGGTTTAAGGGTTGGGGGAAAGGAAAGTGGCTTGTTGCATCTGCAGAATGGGCAAATATTACAGAGAAGTAACATAATGAAAGGGAGAATTGAATATCTGTATGTAGAGGCATGTTTTGTCAAAGAGAGAGAGAGAGAGAGAGAGAGATTAAAATGCAAGGTGTCGCTCTTAAATGTAAACTTTCTCTCGGCACAGAAATCATCCCGTCAGCGCCAGGCTCCCCCAGCGTGGAGGTGCTGGGCCCCAACTCCATCCAGGTGAGGTGGGAACCGCCTCCGCCGGGCACCCCCGAGCCCGAACACTACCTCATCCAGTACACCACCATCACCAGGTGAGAGAGAGAGAGAGAGAGAGAGAGAGAGAGAGAGAGAGAGAGAGAGAGAGAGAGAGAGAGACTATTAAATCTTTGCACTTCCTTTCTTCAAAACTTTTCTTATCAGAGAGAGAGAGAGAGAGAGAGAGAGAGAGAGAGAGAGAGAGAGAGAGAGAGAGAGAGAGAGTGGGGAGGATGGGGTGGAAGTATATGTTTTACTAAACTGATAGCCTTAATTGACAGTTAAGTGGACAGCGCCACGTAGATACACTCACTTTGTCAAGTGTGTCGCATAAGAAGTGACTGCGAGGTTGATTAATTGAATGGATAATGAATTTTAATATTGGCTGAGTGACGGATGAGCGTAGCGGCGCCGCCATCAGCGAGAGGCCGCCCCTCCCTTGCCTCTGCCTGCCTCACGCCGCACCCTGTTGAGTCTTCATTGCGTTCCTGCGTGTTTGCCTGAAGATCTCTGTTGTTGCTTGATATTATTTTTTTTTCTCTCTGTCTCCCTGCCTCACCTCTTCCGGACCTGCACCTCCACGTGTCCCGTCTCCCGCAGGTTCGATCCCCCCGTGGACGTGGTTGGCAACGTCACGAACACCACAGACGACAGCGACGACCAGCTGCCTCAGCCCAAGCGGGTGACCGTCAAAGTGAGCAGCTGTCTTTGCTTCACTTTCCTTTACATAACACAGTCTTTTTTTATGTAAGAGAGGCATTGGCCAACGGCAGGAAAAAGAGCTGAAAAGAAAAAAAAAAAGAAAAAACGGCCCCACTGAGAGATGATGATTCAAAATTGGAGAATAAGTGTCTTGAAACTTCCCTCTTGAAAGAATTCAAGTCTTAGGAAGGAAGAAATACAGAAGCAGGCAGGGAGTTTCAGTGTTTACTAGAGTATTACAAGACATTTTAAAAGTAATGCGAGAGAAAATTACTCTCAACAAAACCTTTATTCTTATACTTACATAGATTCATTCACTTTCTGAGCTACATTTACTTTTCAAACACAAACATCGCTGAAAACCTCGTCGTTCCTGTAGGGCTTCCATCTCCCCTTCACGTGCATTCCTTTCTTTTATTGCCATGCACAGTATTTATTTATTTCCCTTCAGGGATCTTTCTCCCTTCAAAAGTGTCAGCGCCAAGCCCCATTCGTAAATAAAAATAAAAATATCTTCCTGACGGCTTTTCCACAGCCCTGCCTCACCCCGCTCTCTCCCTCCCTCTCTAACCTGCAGGTGGCGGCGACACAGACAGAGGCCGTGGTCAACTCCCTCACACCCATGACCTGGTATGAGGTGTCCGTGGTGTCCGAGAACATGCACGGTACCTCCCTGCCCAGCTACAACCTGCGAGTGCTGACCCACGCGCGCCAGGCCAACAAGACCGCCGTGGTGCACCCAGAGCTGCCCGACGTGGTGGGCTGCTGCTCTGACAAGGGCGTCAAACACTACAGGTGAGGCCTTTGTGCATGGGAAGGAGAGGGAGAGGAGAAACAGAATAGGAGGATGGGATAGTAGTAATAGTAGTAGTAGTAATAGCAGTAGTAGTAGTAGTAGTAGTAGTAGCAGCACAGTAGTAGTAGGAAAGGGAGGAGAAGCAGCAGCGGTGGTAATAGCAACAGTAGTGACAGTAGTAGCATTTAGTAGGTGCAGTAACAGCGAACAAGAAAAAAAAATAATACAAGTAGCAAACAAAATATTCGATCACGTACGTAAACTACCCCGATGAAGATTACGGCTGGTGGTGTCCATCGAGGGAACAAGAGGCCAGCGTGTGCCGTGTGCCCGCCCTTCGTCTCTGCTCTCGTATGCCAGCAGCCAGACGTCTACGACAGCGGCGGGATGTAGCGAACTCTTCTCCTGCCCCTGTCCTCCTGCCTCCTATAAAATGAGGCTCCATCCAGGCTCATCCTCCTGTATGTGCTCCGGGTCCTGGTGGCTACAGGGGGACGCTGATCTAAAGGCTTTACTGTTCCCTTCGTCGTCGTCTGTACCACCACCTTCACGATGCTAGATGAAAGAAAATTTGGGTTAATTGAAGTGACGCAAGCAGGAGCCCGAGGGAATGTTATGTTATGAGGCACGAACACCCACACATTCATACTTGTTAAAACACACACACACACACACACACACACACACACACACACACACACACACACATGTTGCTAGCCAAAGAAGAAAAAAATGAACCTGCACCTTCAGGAGACACAAAGACGTCATTAAGTTGAACACACGGAAAAAAGAACCACCACCACCTCAACCATCTCGCCCTCACGCCTTCACCCCGGGACCGCCTCGCCGTCACGCCCTCACCCGTGACCCGCCCTGCACCTCGCGACGAAGACTCATTTTCATCCTCACTTGACCTGGAGTTCAGCTCTTAAACTTTCCTCTTGTTTCGGTCGCCCAGAATTGAACGAGCATCAAGGACACTCAAGCTTCATCGTGCTGCCGCCGGCGACCCCTCAGTGCGGCGGTTCCCTGAAGTGGTCTGCGTTTAGGAGTGGGGTGAGGAGGTCCAAGGAGGAGGGATGGGGGGTGGAGAATAGAGCTGTCCTGATCGGATGAAAGCTGTTGACTCGCTTGATTCTCCACAAGTGGTCGCCTTTCACGATTGTTTAATCATTCTTTTGATGTCTCGTCCACTACCACGAATATTCCTAGAACTCGCATCTCTTTGATAGGTGAAATTATACCTCGTGACTGCTGCTGCTGTTGCTCTTCCTAATGCTGCTCCTGCTTTCCTTCCTTGCGATGTGATAATTAAGCCGCGTGTCTTGAGGTGACGTGAGGTGACGTGTGCGTTGTCTGTTGTCTGTTGCAGGTGCCTGAGGAATGTGTGTGACCCCAGCAACAGGTACATCAACGAGCCGGACATGATCGTGTGCGCGCCCTGGGCCACCGAAGCGTTCTCCTGCCTGGCCAACGACATGGACCACTCTGACTGCTGCCGCGAGAGGGGCCTGCCGCCTCTCTGCGTGGAACTTTGCTCCGGCAACGTCACCAAGATTGACTTCAAGTATTTCAGGTAAAGATAAAATATAAAATGACACTTCTATCTTGTTGCTTCCTTAGATTCGTCCCTATTTTATCTTTAGCTTTTAATGTGTAGGTGTTTCAGACATGATTAACACGATTCTGAAAGCTTCCAGATGTTATTTGTACGCATTCTTTCTTCTTACGTGTTGAGGAGACAATGATTAAAAATGCTCCCTCACATTACCTCTCCCCAAAAGAAACTGGGCGGGAAGATCTACTTCCTCTGGTGCTCTTCTTTTGAAACAGATGGGAGGGGAGAGCAGAAACAGGGAGGGAGTTCCAGAGTTTAACAGTGCAAGGGGTGAGAGAGTACACATAGCAGTAAATTTTTGCATCAGTAAGGTAGACAATAAGGGTGAGAGTAAGTGGAAAGTTGTGCAGTGAGGTTTCGGAAGTTAGGAGACATGCAGTTAGTTAGGCTCTCTCTCTCTCTCTCTCTCTCTCCTCTCTCTCTCTCTCTCTCTCTCTCTCTCTCTCTCTCTCTCTCTCTCTCTCTCTCTCCTCTCTCTCTCTCTCTCTCTCTCTCTCTCTCTCTCTCTCTCTCTCTCTCTCTCTCTCTCTCTCTCTCTCTCTCTCTCTCTCTCTCTCTCTCTCTCTCTCTCTCTCTCTCTCTCTCTCCTTCCTCCGAACTTGGTCTGTTAATAGTTTGCAGGAAGTCGCCATAACAAGATCTAAGTTCAGGCTGAGAATTAACCGGACTGAATGTTCCTGTGATGTGTGTGTGTGTGTGTGTGTGTGTGTGTGTGTGTGTGTGTGTGTGTGTGTGTGTGTGTGTGTTGTATCATGTCGTCTCGTATTTTTTTCCAGCAGTGAAAATTAACCTGAATACTTTGCGATTACAACATTCATTAGCTGTGGACCCGGAAGTAGTTAAGAGTGTTAAGGATTGGTGAATTTTTTTTTTTTTTTTTTTTTTTTTTTTTGCATAATGTTTTGTTTTAATTAGTTCACGCCATATGCACTGAGCCGGGAATGTGTTTACGAGTGGTGGTGATGGTGGTAGTAGTAGTTTTAGGAGTGGTATGTCCAGAGAAAGAGAGAGAGAGAGAGAGAGAGAGAGAGAGAGAGAGAGAGAGAGAGAGAGAGAGAGAGAGAGATCCCACCGTCAATCCTCTCCAATCCTTTTCTGTACTTCTTCTCAGTCCATCTCTCCATTCCCTTCCTCCGCCCTCCCGTCCCTTCACATCACGGCGCCCCACGATTCTGACGACTTCTTGGTTGCAACTCCGCCTTGGCAGCAGCGGCAGGGGCGGTGGGCGTGGGTGGGCGGGCGCAAGGATAAAGGTTTGGAGATGGATGCCGGAAAACATTAAGTTGAGCCAATCTAAGTTTAGGAGAAGCCGATGAAGATGAAGTGGAGAAGATGAGTGTGAATTTATTGACTGTGCGTGGGGAAAGAGTAGGTGTGTGTGTGTGTGTGTGTGTGTGTGTGTGTGTGTGTGTGTGTTTTGGTGCTTTTGGGGAATACGCAAAATAGTGACTTTCAACTCTATAATCGGATGGAAATTGATGTAATAACGGGACCAGAGCCGCAGGGAGTCACGTCTGGGGGATGAGGGAGGCGTGGCTCCTCCGAGGCTACCTATGATCGGAGGAAAAATTATTATACACAGCCCCGCCAAATGCTGTCCTTAAAAACTGTGTACATCAAGCATTGCAGGAACGTTCTCGTGTTGCAGAACGACTCCAGCCCCTATGCATTAATGAACCATATACTGAAACATTTTTGTGGCTCACCTCTAGTTGAAGCAAGTTTTTAAAAGTTTTTGTTATGGTTTTAGTGACAGATTAGCATTATTTCTACCTTATTTACATCAGAAACAATCTTGAGAACCCGGGTAATCATCTCTGTGGCCTTTGAAAATAGTAGTGGTGGTAAGAGAGCAAGGCGTTTTTGAATAATGGTCTATGGAAAAATGAGCTGTGCTGTTAATAGGAGGCTTAGGTTAGCGTTGGCAAATAGTAATCACACTGTTTGTGCTCCGATAACAAGAGAGAAACATCAAATAAATGTAGTATGCATGGTTCTCTCTCTCTCTCTCTCTCTCTCTCTCTCTCTCTCTCTCTCTCTCTCTCTCTCTCTCTCTCTCTCTCTCTCTCTCTCTCTCTCTCTCTCTCTCTCTCTCTCTCTCTCTCTCTCTCTCTCTCTCTCTCTCTCTCTCTCTCTCTCTCTCTCTCTCTCTCTAATACTACAGAGGAATCGTTTTAATTAACTGTTCTGTGATTTCGTTCTGTGTAAGTAAAGGTTATGGAGCAATCGAGGCTATCATTTTCAGTCACAACAAAGCGTCATTCTCGTCGAACAATACACCAATAAATTCAATCTGTTATGTAAGACCAATACGCTGCGTGGTGTATGTTATCAGTGAGTTTCCACGCATGTCTGCAACTGTTTGAAAGGTTTGCACGCCCTCATCCCTCACCTTTCCCACGGCAACTCTCCCCTTTAAATTGCTCACCTGACGAAGGAAGCAAAGGTTGTTCTGTCTTCTCTGCGGCCACGTCACTTCTCCCCTTTCCGAGTATTTTAATTATTACGCTATTAAACGTTTTCGTCATAATCTCCTTGGAGTTTTTTTTTTTCTTTTTTTAGACCTTTTCATGCTACTGTCTCTTAAGTGATTGTATTACCTAGAAAACACATAATGAGCCTCTCCCCTTGTTGTGTGTCCATGGGAACAGTATTTTATTTTATTTTATTTTACTTTATTTTTATATTTATTATTATTATCATTATCATTAGTAGTAGTAGTAGTAGTAGTAGTAGTAGTAGTAGTAGTAGCAGTAGTAGTAGTAGTATCATCATCATCATCATCATCATCATCATCATCATCATCATTTTACTTTGCTCTGAATGTCGGCAAAGGACAGCCGGCAGTGAAAGAGTTAGGGTTCAACTCGAGCAGGTAGTCCTTGTCCAGGCTCTGACGCTCGTGCTTTCTGTTGGTGCAGGTGCGTGGATTACTTCAACGAGTACCGCAGCTGCCTCATGAAGGGCTACAACGTGCTACCGGGGCCACCGCGAGACGTCGGCGTCAGCAACGTCCACGCTAACTTTGTCCTTCTTCACTGGTCGCCGCCCGAGATGCTTGGGAACTCAGTCACCACCTACCACGCCTACTTCAGACCAATCCAACCCAGCCGCGAGTGCGAGAGCAAGTGGTAAGTGGCAGCCTCGCTGGCTCTTTGCTTTCTGTTTGTCAGGGTAAGTCTTTTCACGAGTTCCTTTTCTGCACTCACCTGCACTCACTCCGTCAGCTTTTCCTTTTAGTTTCCTGGGAAGTCGCGGGTCGTCTTTGAGTTTTCTCTGATGCGTTGCGGAGTTTTTCCACCAACGTTACCAGCAAAAAACTTTTCAAGGAGACTTTTCTCGCAGGTCTGAGAATTTTGTAGTTTGGTACAGCCATGGAAGTTTTGTCGCGAAGTAGAGGAGCAGATGAGATACGCAGTATTAACTTATATATATATATATATATATATATATATATATATATATATATATATATATATATATATATATATATATATATATATATATATATATATATATATATATATATATTTATTTATTTATTTATTTATTTATTTATTTATTTATTTATTTACATACCTGCTTATTTACTTATTCGTTCATTCGTTTGTTTATAGTTTTTAACATTCTTACTCATTTCAAGTTATGAAAAAAATAGTCTCATCGAAAATTTTGAGAATTAGTATTCTTTACTAAACACTTTGATGAGCGAATATTACAAACGCTGAGAGGAAGAACAGCGTAGGTCTTACATATTTTGCAGCACATAATTGTCCCATTCCAACATGGGGCGTGTGCCTAATGGGACCGCGTGGCGTCCACAGGTTCATCAACAACTTGGAGGTGTCGTACCACGGTGTGTACACGCAGTCTTCGCCCTTCGTGCTGGAGAAGCTTTGTGAAGACACCGAGTACGAGATCTACGTGCAGGCGGTGAACAAACACGGCACCGGAGACCCGTCAGCGCGCGTCCTGTTTCGCACGCCGTCAATAGTGCACGAGAGAAAGCTGGAGGAGACGTCTTACAACGTGACTCACTGCTGCGTCAGCGTGCAGATCAGCCCGGGGTGCATGCCTCTGTGTGACTACAACGCCCGTATGTCCCACGTGCGTATGCTGGCCACCACCTGCTCCGGCGAGCTGCCCAACATCCTGCGCTGTGCCGTAGGAGGCCGCAACCACCAGCCGTGCTGCCAGCGGCGGGGCGTCCCTGAATCCTGCATGAGTCTCTGTGCGGGAACATTCTCCAGTCAGGCAACGCCGGCCGTGTGCATGCCCTACATCGGCAACATCATGATGTGCTTGGAGGAAGGTAAGGCTGTGAAAGGATTGTCGTGGCTTGCTGCTCCTGTTGATAGGCTCAGTGTTGTTATGGTGTTCTGAGTCTTATAGAACTGAGTATTAAGTTATTCATGATCTCACACAAATGGTTTATGTTACAAACTATTGTGATCGACATAAAGGTGAAGTGTGCATCGTCCAGAATGGTTGGCAGAGCTGGTGCAGTGGTTGCTCTTTACTTAAAACAAAGCCTTTGTTCTCACTGGAGCGAGGCGTTGTACCTAATAGTCTTTCTATGTAGAGGTCTCCCTTGTATAGCATCAAAGATCCATTGCTGCACCTTGTGACTGTGCCGGTGAATCATTCAGCGAGGCCATTTCACCTGCAGACTTGCTCTTTGTGTCGCAGGGCGTGACTTGCCTCCAGGGAAAGTTGCTTTTGTCTCTGATGTGCCCGCCAGGATTGAGTTGCGAAAAGAAATAGTAACACTTAACATTGCTCTTCCAATATTCACCGAGAGCTGCAGAGGCGGCGAGGCAGTAATGCATGTTTGTCCCCGACAGGCGTGGGATACCTGCCAGGCCCCGTGAGGGACCTCAAGGCCACCAAGGTCGCCGACAGGGAGGTGACGCTGGTGTGGCAGCCGCCCGAGAAAGGCTCCAACATCACCCAGTATCAGCTGCACTACCAGAGCGTGGACAAACACTCCGCCGCTCTGGCCGTCTACTCGCTCAACAACGTAAGTCCGCGTGGCTGTCCAGTAAATGTTTTCACCCATCAGGACGTGTATTTCAGCACGGGAGAAATTAATCAGCCCCTAAAAATTAATTATGCCGCTGACGTTGTATTTAATAGCTGGCGGCAATTATTTTTCATCCTGTAATTAGTGTTTTAATCCCTGGTTGGGAAGTCATCGGCATGTCACCGATAGATTGCGCATGATTCATGGTGATGCATTTTATTACCGACATTTTAGATTACCTGAGAGGAAAAATACAGGAAAGGAATGGTTTCATCATACGTCACTCCGGTCTGCGCACCACCTTACCAACACGTCACTGCAAGCACTGACAGCATTACACCCTCGCCCCTCTTGTTCGTTCCTGGAGTCTCAATGGTGCAGTTCCTCTCCCCAAACCTGGTGTCCAAAGAGGGTCTGAGCGCAAATCATGACCGGGTAACAGATATGTGGCCCCTTCAGGACGGCTACCTTATGACGCACGCGGCAATAACACATCTGTAATACTAGGGGCAATACAGTTGCGTGCTGTGTACTATATGGGGTGTCACAGCTTAAGGGGAACAGCTTACATCCACCAGTTTATCCTTCACTGCCTGTCTCACCTCATTCTCTTATTATTCATTCCCTTTATTATTTTTTTCCCTTTGTTTCTTTTATCTCTCTCTCTCTCTCTCTCTCTCTCTCTCTCTCTCTCTCTCTCTCTCTCTCTCTCTCTCTCTCTCTCTCTCTCTCTCTCTCTCTCTCTCTCTCTCTCTCTCTCTCTCTCCCCCCACGTATTCAACCCACTCGTCATCGCGTTCCCTTCCTATACCTTCCTATTCCTTCCATCCTTTTTTCAATACCTCCTTTATTTCTATCCTATCTCATCACTTTCCATCCCTTACTCTCCTACTCCTCTCTATATCGCCCTCCCTTGTCTCCCCTTCCATCTGTACTCGTATTTCCATCACTTATCCCCTCTCTCACTCTATCCCTCCTTATCCCTCTCCCCTCTCCTACCTCTCTTGACCGCCCTGTGATACGCGCTCATCAAGCCCCTCGCCGCCCGGAACCGTAATTTCATAATCCTCCTTCAGGAAGTGCAACGTATGAGAGATGAAAGCCACACGCTACACCACAGCTTAATCCCCCCCCAAAGCCATGCCCCCTCACCCCCTTAGGAAGCCACGCCATCGTCACCCTCACCTCAGATCTACAGCTTCACCGAAACACGCCACCACCGACGAAGCTTTGGCCGCGTCTCGTCACTCCATTGCATTGCCTCAGATCCATCACTCTCGACCCTCGCACGCCAGCCCTAAATCCCACTCCCAAATCTCCGCCATTCCTCCCGCGTCCTCGCCACCCCGCTGCATCATCCCGGCCCGCCACTGTCTCTGTCTCCCTCCCCACTGCTCGCCCTCGCCCTCGTCCTGCTGCGTGGCTCCCTTTCGTGGGACGCTTTACTCAATATCTCACGTGTCACTCGGATCCAATAACACTCCACTCAGGTTCCCAGACGCATTCAGTTACACAGATGGATGGATTAGACGGGCATCAGACTTATTCCAATGCCTCAAAACCAGTGATAAGCCGTGACGACGCTGCGCAACAACTGACTGTAGTGCTTTTTGCCTCATCGCTCTGCTCCTTACCGTCCTGCGTCTCACCCTTGCAGACAATGAACCTGACGGACACCGTGGCCACTGTACCCAACCTCAAGACAGGTAACATGTACAACTTCTTCGTGATCACCATGAATGAGGAGGGCACCTCGCTGCCCTCCGCTGTCCTCACCATCAACGTCACCGAGGAGCATGAAGACGACAGCGGCTTGACTGGAGTGTCGTCGGCGCCTCACAGCCTGGTGCTGGACGCCAAGACTGCCACCACCCTCACTGTTGTCTGGCAGCCGCCGGAGTTCGCGCATCCCACCGACAGGTTCATGTGAGTACACGTGTTGCTCTTGTGCTCTTCCTCTCCTTTTTCTACCTCATTTGCTCGACAAAAGACATAGCATGCAAAACCCACCGTGGGGGACACCGCTCTGTATTCTCACTACTTCTCAGATATGAACTTCACTTCCGCGCCCTGGGCAGCCCCGGCGACCCCGACAACTACAACATCACCACCACGGCCGCCACGGCGCTGCGCCTTGAGAACCTGACGCCCAACACCCAGTATGTCATCTACGTCACCGCCACCACCGACAAAGGGGAGAGCCGCCCCTCGGAGACGCTGCTGGCCTGGACCGACCCCGCCTACCCGGCCTTTGTGGAGGTAAGTTTCGGCACACTGCCATCACATTGGCAGCTCAGGGGGCATGGTCATAAGGGCGAAGCGTTGACAGTGCTGTCTTGTGTGGGCGTGATGATGTGACGGTAATCACCACCATCGTCCTCTAAATAAAAGTGATAGTGAAATTAATTATTATATTAAAAAATAGAATCACAATATTTCGACAAACTCGAGGCAACACACAAGCAAGTAGCAAAAACACTGCATGTATCACAATAGGAATTGAATGGGAGTAACCAAACTAAAAATTAAGTAAGGCAAAAAAAAACAAAAACAATGCCGCGGTTGCATAGACACTGACCCTCGTGCACTCCCGCTCTCCTCACTCATCCATTTGTTGTGTCTGTGTGAGTGTGTCTATTCTTTTTTTTTTTCTTTCTTTTCTGTAATCGTAACGGTATCGCCATTCTGCAACCTTTCCCAGCCCCACTGTGGACAGTTCGGCGTGACTGCTGCATGAAGATGGTCGAAGTATTACTAGTGATAATGGTAATAATCGTCATTTTAATAATAATAATAATAATAATAATAATAATAATAATAATAATAGTAATAATAATAATAACAATAATAATAATAATAATAATAATAATAATAAAATAATAGCACGAATAGCTTAAATGTTGATATCAATAATAAAGATAATAACTACAGCAAGAATATTAAAGACTACACCTCTGCAGAGCAATATTACATTTCAGAATTACCAACTGAACATCGTAAACACACACACACACACACACACACACACACACACACACACACACACACACACACACACACACACACACACACACACACACACACACACATTCTAGAAACATATTTGATACTGGCGTGTGTGTGTGTGTGTGTGTGTGTGTGTGTGTGTGTGTGTGTATTAAAGTTAGAGCTGCACAGCTGCCCGTCACCACATGAACATGGAGGATGGAAGAGAGGGAAGGAGGGAGGGAGGGACAGATTGCGAGAAGGATGAAGGAAAAGAGAAAATAACCGACAGATGAGTCAAAGAAACACCGTGATAAGATAAGATTATGTAAGAAAATTATTGTTTTCTAAACACACACACACACACACACACACCTGTCACGACTGCATTCAATTTGTTATTATTTTTGTTGTTGCTGTTATTGTTGTTGTTATTATTATTATTATCATTATTATTATTATTATTATTATTATTATTATTATTATTATCATTATTATTATTATTATTATTATTATTATCATCATTATCATTATTATTGTTTTTAATATTATTTACCATTATTATAGTCGTTTTCATTATTATGATTTCCTGGCGAGGCCTTCAGGAGCAGAGGGACGAGCCTGTTTGGGGCGGACAGCTTGTTTTAATGAATCATAATATATTTTAATGTCAAACAGTAATCCTATTGTCGGTTTATTGAAAATTCGCTCGTTACAGAAAACACACGATTTTCCACGATAGTAGAGCAAATAATGACGGTGATGACGGTGATAGTAACGTTTATATCAAATGATCATAAGGATAGTGGTGCGCTCATGTGATAGCTAATCGTTCTGTACGTACAAATCCAGCACTCATTAGGTGTAGAAATAATAATAATTACATCCATCCACTCTCATTATGCAAACAGTTCTCAGCTCCACCAATCCTACTCGTAAACCCACAAATCCTGCAGGACAAGCACGAATTACTTAAACATTGTAAAAATATTAAGCAGGTAATATGAACGACTCGCTGTGTCATTCTCCTTGACAACACTTCTCGGGCTGTGAATCAGAAGGAAGGAAGGAAGGGAAACTGAAGCACAAATGTCTTCTCGGTTTTCGTACACTTGTCCTCGTTTTTCATACTTATTGATATGTTAAGAAGATCAAAGCTACAAAAAACAATAAACAAAATAAATAAATAAATAATGAATGAATGACGAATATGCGGGTCCGGAACAGTTGATTATTTATTTCCGGAAGTGTCTTGATGCGCCTCCTTTTTAAAGGAGGCGTGACTTCACGCAACTTAACTCAGCCCAACCTAACTTTTAACTTAATGTAACCCAACATAAATTCACTTAATCTAACCTATAACGTAACCCAACCCAACTTCACTTTAATCTAACCTAACCCAACCAAACTTCATCCTACCTAACGTAACGTAACCTAACAAACCACTCTCACTTAAACTAACCTAATCCAGCCTTACGTACCTAACCTAACCTAATCTATAACCTAACCTAATCTATAACCTAACCCTACCTAACTTCACTTCACCCTAACGTAACCCAAACTAATATCACCCAACCCAACCAAACTTTACTAAACCTAAATTAACCTAACCTAACCTAACCCAACCTAATCTATGGTAACAATGTTTCAGGCTCCGACAGTCCACCCTATCAACCTGATCGTGGAGGGCGGCAAGATGACAGTTCTCTGCATCGCCATGGGCTCCCCTCCTCCCACCGTGTCCCTCTACATTTCCGGAGTGCTCATTCACCAGGTAAGGGAACTGAAACACGCATCTCACTCTGACGGTGCATCACATACTAAGGTGGTGACGGAGAGGAGGAATGAGTGAGAGTACATGAGTGTATGGTTCAGTGAGTGTGTTAGGAGGGAGGTCCTCAGGGAGTAGATGAGTTATTGAGTGATTGGGGGGGCAAGTGATGAGTGGCTGAAGGAGAGGGAGGGAATGAATTGTTTAAGTGAATAAGTGAGTGACAAAAGTGAAAGAGTGACAGAAAATGAGGAAATAGGTGATTGAGTTAACGAGTGAGAAGAGAGGCAGTGAATGAGCGACGGAAGGGAAGGAAGGAATGACGGATGGGTGGGTGAGTGTGGGAAGTGGTGGGAGGGTGGGGACATATTTAGTGTCTATATACCAAATGACTCTTTTGAAAGCTGCAAAGAGAAACTCAGAGTAGGTAATTAGCTTGCTGGCCTTCGTTATTACGTTTAGTCTCTCTCTCTCTCTCTCTCTCTCTCTCTCTCTCTCTCTCTCTCTCTCTCTCTCTCTCTCTCTCTCTCTCTCTCTCTCTCTCTCTCTCTCTCTCTCTCTCTCTCTCTCTCTCTCTCTCTCTCTCTCTCTCTCAGGGGGCACACAAAGTAGAGCAGCAGTGAAATTGAGGCACACAGATGAGGAAGCGTGCTGGCCGAGGCCCTGAGAAGCATCTGGGCAGGAGGGAGGGAAGAGAGGCAGGAGGGGAGAAGCTTCGTCTGAGGAACCGCCACTCACACGCGGTGTTTATCTTAGTGAGGATGGAAGTGGGTACACAGTGGGATTAAGTGGTACGTAAAGAGCTGGTCGATCCGGCACAGGCCAGCCTTCAAAAGCGGCCCCAGAACCTGCTGCTGAAGGGAGGGCTTGAGTGAGGGAGAGAGACAGGTAGAAGTGCAGGGAGGCACGGAAGCAGACAGACTGGCAGAGCGACAGGGTTATGGGAGGGAGGCTGACAAGCTAGGAAAGAGGATCGGATGTCTCCTGTCTAATTAACCTTTTATAATAGTGAGCAAGAAAGTAAATTGCTTAATATTTTTTGTTTCAAGTTAATGGATTTTTTTTCGCAATAATGAGAAGATACATGATGATGCCCAGTACTTACACTCTCGCGTCGAGCCTGCCTGGTGGCGGCGACGGCGGCGCGACGAGGTGATGCCGGAACCTGAATCTTACGCTGTAGTGTTTTGCAGGACGAGACGCGCCACATGGTGACGGTGGTGCAGAACGTGACCAGGGACATGCGGGAGATCTCCTGTTATGCTGACAACGGCTACGGCACACCCATGCAGGCCTCCCGCACCATCACCATCTGCCCGTGAGTACTGTATGGCTGGGCCTCACGCTTCGCACTGGTGGCGGCGACGTGGAATTATCAGTTGGCATGCTTTCTTTGTTATCAGTTAGACTGTTGTGGATGAAATTTTGTACCTAGCATGGAAATACTGGAAGACAATTATTTCATCCAATTCCGCCGCTCTTTTTTTCGCAGGTCGGCCCCGCATCAAGGCGCGGGAGAGAGTGCCAGTCCCGGAGGGCACTTCGGCCACACTAGAGTGCGCCGTGGACGCGTGGCCCGAGCCGTCCTTGGTGTGGTGGCAGGACCCCGACGGCAGGGTGCCGGTCATCCACGGCGGCAACCACGCCATCAAGACTGAGACCAATCAAGTACGTAACACTGCACGCCCTTTATCCTCGCGCCCTCCTTCTTAAACTTTTTTACTTTTTTTTTTTTTTTTTTTTTTTCCTGATTTTAACTCTTCGTGAGATTCCTCGACACCGGCCGTCCATCAGAGTGTCACGCCTCTACACGCTGCCATGGATCCCTCCCGTTCCTCGTCTCCTTCACTGCCCTCCAGACCCGCACGTCACCCACTCTCATAATTTCGCCACTGCCGCGTCTCATCTCTGTTATCTACACACAGGACATTTACGACGCGCCTCATTCCAGCTATCGTAACATCACTGCTCGTTTTAGGAATTTCCCAGCTCTGCCATGTCCTTCTCTGCCTCTCTTCTATCTCACTCACTTCCCAGACTCACTCACTTCCGCTCGATCAGTCAGCCTAATCCCGGAGAAGCACGCTGGAGGCAGGCTGGTGGAAGTTGCAAAATGTAATCAACCTAGTGCTCGTTTTCTATAACCGTGGACGTACTCGCAACGTTGTCCTGCCTCCCCTCGCGTCACTGGGGCAGGGCATTCAGGGTCTTTGTTGTCCCCTCCCACTCACCTTTCCCTTCCCTGAAATTGATAACGAGATTGAAAGAGGGAGAGACGATAAAAGGAGTAAGAAAACACAGAAAGAAGGCAGGATATTTCTCTCTCTCTCTCTCTCTCTCTCTCTCTCTCTCTCTCTCTCTCTCTCTCCTCTCTCTCTCTCTCTCTCCTCTCTCTCTCTCTCTCTCTCCCTCTCCTCTCTCTCTCTCTCTCTCTCTCTCTCTCTCCCGTTTTCTGCGAGTCATATATTCCTGCTGGTGTATACTTTTGATTTACTGCGTCTTTCCCTCCAACAAGTCTTCATCGGATGCACCACAATACTACACTTTTCCTCCTACTCCTCCTCCTCCTCCTCCTCCTCCTCCTCCTCCTCCTCCTCCTCCTCCTCTGTACGACACATCATATCCTCGCCATGAATTACAACGGCTGTGTACCTCTTGCCCTCCTCTACCCTTCCTCTTCCTCTTCCCGTCCCCTTCCCTCGCCTCGCCTCCCTCACTACACAACACTCAACAATTCTTCTCACTCTCTCTCCTCCTCCTCCTCCTCCTCCTCCTCCTCCTCCTCCTCCTCCTCCTCCTCCTCCTCCTCCTCCTCATTAATAACACTCGTAAACATTCATCACGCCGCACCTGTCTCACCTTCCTTACGTGAACTAATGACCTGTCACAGCCTACCTTTGTGGGGGAAGGTGCTGGGATGGGGTGGTGGTGGCGTCTTACTTAGTTGAAATAGTACATGAAGTCCCCAGTATCCCAGTCACTCTTCCTTGTACCTGGCGGGGGATGATGAGGGGTTCTGTTATAAGCTGTGGTGTCTTCTTTTTTCTTCCCGTTTTCTTTATGGATTAGTGAGGTGTGTTTCGACGGTGACTTAGGTATTGTAGTTTGTTGGGGGGAGTTTGAATGGATTAGTGTCTTATGGTCTGGTTTGGTTTTCCGATCTCTCTCTCTCTCTCTCATCTCTCTCTCTCTCTCTCTCTCTCCCTCTCTCTCTCTCTCTCTCTCTCTCTCTCTCTCTCTCTCTCTCTCTCTCTCTCTCTCTCATAATGAAGATAACTTCCTTTTTTTTTCAAGAAATAATTCCCGCCTGGCTTTAGTTGTCGCCACAAAATGAATGCAAATGAGATACTTGCTTCCCCTCGCATCCTCCAGCTCACACACACACACACACACACACACACACACATCTGTTCACGTGAGGAGTGGAGGGGGACTGAGTGATTGTTTCTGTTTATTGTCCTCATCTGCCTCTTCGTTAAAACTCTCCCCGATGCTTTATTCGCTGGGTTTCGATGCTGTTCATTTGTCAGGACGAGTGAGAGCAATTCTATGAAGTTCCCTGTGTTTATTTTCCAGTTTTTCTTTATCCGGTTTAGTAATTATCGTACTTTTGTGTGTTTTTTTTTATTCTTTGTTTTTTTCTGTTTACATTGATATGAGTCTGATTTATATAGAAGCTTGTTTTCTATGGGTTTTTTTCTGTTGTTTTCTATGTTTTTTTCAATATTATTACAGTATTTTATTTTTTTTCTTTGTTCATTTTTGAATATCATTACTGCATTTTGAAGGACCTCGTGGCTTGTTCTTGTGTGTAAATCTTGCATTGCGTAGAATTTTTTTATTGTTTACTTATTTATATATATTTTTTTATTATTATTATTTTTTTTTTAGTCCAGTTCTGAAGTCAAATCTCACAGCAGCGTGTGTCGTTCACGGAGCGGAGGATACAAAGGAGAGATAACGATGCGATGGATTAACAAAAATAACCAAATGAAATTATGGAGAGTCTGTGATGCATTTTCTATTTTCGAACGTATGTGGATTTTCTTCTTCTTTTTTTTTACTTCGTTTTTATTTTTATTCTTTGTCTTTTTTTCCGTTGATCTGCGTTAATTAATATCTTTGTTTCTAGATTCTCTCTCTCTCTCTCTCTCTCTCTCTCTCTCCTCTCTCTCTCTCTCTCTCTCTCTCTCTCTCTCTCTCTCCTCTCTCTCTCTCTCTCTCTCTCTCTCTAATATGCTAAGATTGCAAATTATTTTTACCTTGACAGCGTATCATCTCTCCTCCGCACTCTATCCTCCCTCACCCACTCCTCTCCTTCCCTCTCCCTCCCTCCCTCTCCCTTCCTCTCTCATCCTCTCATGCTTCCTTGTCCCGTAACCTTTTCCGTCCATCTACTAAACCCCTTTTTTGTTAACCCTTCTTTCGCCTTCCTTCCTTCCTTCCTTCCTTCCCTTTCCGTTCCTCTTTCTCATCCTTCCTTCCTTAACTTCCCCCCTCTCTCTCTCTCTCTCTCTCATCTCTCTCTCTCTCTCTCTCTCTCTCTCTCTCTCTCTCTCTCTCTCTCTCTCACCATCCTTCTCCTGTGCCAGTTTCCACCGTGTATAGAATGAACCATCTTAAGTTTCCTGAATCCTGAAAACATCTTGTATTGTTCTTCATTAATCAACCCCTGTTTGTGAGAGACGAGAGAGAGAGAGAGAGAGAGAGAGAGAGAGAGAGAGAGAGAGAGAGAGAGAGAGAGAGAGAGAGAGAGGAGAGAGGAGAGAGAGGAGAGAAGAGAAGAGTCTGGACAGGATATTAATAGTCTCGTACAATAGGGACAAGAGAGAGAGAGAGAGAGAGAGAGAGAGAGAGAGAGAGAGAGAGAGAGAGAGAGAGAGAGAGAGAGAGAGAGAGAGAGAGAGAGAGAGAGAGAAAGAAACGCAAGCGTGACATCTCGATCTTTCGTTCTCAAACCTGACTGCGCTGCGAGGGAAAAACACGCCACACACGCCATCAGTCAGGAACAAAGGCGGTCATCGATGTAAGTGGTCCCCTGCTGCGCGTCGAGGGTCCTGGTGGCTGCCTGGAGAGTCCCGCAGCACGTGAAAAAAAATCTAGCAACGCATACATTTTTCATTCCGTCCACTGCTCTCTGCCGCATCTTACTCTGGGAGGTATTCTCAAACACTTCCCGCATCCCTCCCCGAATATTTCTTGACAGTGGGGTTTGACTAGTGGAGGTCAGTGTGGGTTGTCAAGAGTGTTTTCATGATTCTTGTGGTCGCTTTATCCCTGAGTTCTGCATAATCGGTATGGAAGACATTTATTCAGTATCACTTTGACAGGCTGTAGTGGAGGTTAGCAAGGCAAGAGTCTTTTTTTTTTTGTATTATTATTACTATTCTCTGATTGGTGGAAATAGATAGGTATGTTTTATAAGTACAGGGACTGCCACGTGTAGCCCTGACGGCTCCTTGCAGCTTCCCCTATTTTCTCATGTTTTGCTCCTATTTTTTGTGGTAATTTTATCACGGATTCTATTGTGAAAGACACTAACGAGAGCCCGACTAATTACTTCAGTGGCCTTTGAGAATTATTTGGATATAAGCTTAACAATTCCTACCCTAATCACAAACCACTGCGAAACATTTTATTCTACAGCCTCTTTTTAATATTATACTGACTGAAAACTGCTAAATTCTTTCTATTGCACTTCCGTGTTCTCCTACAGCCACTTTTTTTTTTTTCTGTTTCTTGGAGGTACTTGCAATGATATCCCAATTTCAAATGATTTTTAGTTTACGTAATTTTGCATATCGCAGTGAAGGAGATGAGAGTTTTGTGCGCCACACGGGGAAGGAGAGCCAGGAATCGTAAGCCCCAGCAATGCAATTACAGACCAGAAGTTTACGAGGGTTATGAGAAAAATCATATATCGTGTAATAGGAGTCTGCAATGTGAGGAGGATCCATAACCGGAGGAAAGGGAAAGTCGCAGAAAACAGTTTTAATTTTCTTCTTCAGTAAGGACGAGGACGGACAAAGCGAAGATGGCATGTGAGGTTTGGCTCTGTGAGGAAACAAGCGGGAAACAAAGGAAGGGGAAAAAAGGAGGTGAAATAAAAGAATGCAGGAGATTATTATATATACGTGTGCGAGTGAAAAATAAAAGTTTTGTCTGGTAAAACATAAGGAACGAAAGGGAATTTGAGGTGAAACAAAGACACGGAAGAATATCAGGTGGAGGAAGGAAAAGAAATTGAAGAGAAATGAGTGTAAGACAAAGGGATGAGATGGAAGTGCTGGTAAAACAAATGTAGAAGAGAGAAGGGTATGACGTGGAAACAAGCACGTGTAGATAAAGCTAAACATTAAAAAAAATAAATAAATAAAAATAAAAAATTACATACGTTCAAACCTTAGACGGAAAACAAACCGTGCATCTGTAAAATAAAGACTAGCAGTGGGAAATAACACGGATTGAAGTAAAGATAAAAGAAAAAAGTTTGCATTAATCAGTTGACCAATCACAACCTATATGAATGGATAGATAATTGATTAAATATCCTGAAAAGAAGAGAAGAAAAGAAGAAAGTGGTGTACAGAAAAAAGTAATTGATTGACTAGCTGATATAATGACGCCGCAGCAAGGAAGTCATGTGGCGCCTTAGGGAGGTAAACACAGGGAGATGGAGGCAATTGTTACCTCAATGACACCTTGCTGAGGCCGCGCAGAGGGGGACGACGACTTGAGGGCGCGGAGGAAGGAAACAGCAACTTGATATCTTATGGGAGAAAATTATGACTTGAGGACGGAAAGGAAAAATGATACCATAAGGGAGAAAAGCACTTAAGAAGGAAGGGAAAGATTGAGAACTTGAGAACCCAAGGAAGAACACGCTAACTAAAAGGAGGAAATGACAACTTAAAGGACATAACAAATACGAGCAGAACACACAAAGAAGAAAACAACAAATTGAGGGAGAAAACGACAACTTAGAGAGCAAGTGAAAACGTAAGGGAGCCAATGAAATTTTAAAGGAGAAAAGTAAAATTTGAGAGAAAAAGAGAGGAAAGTAAACTTAGGGGGGTAAATGAGACTTAAGGGAGAAAAATGAAAACCTAACGGAGACAATGAACATCTAAGGGAGAAAGTGAAAACTTAACGAGGAAAATTATAACTAAAGAATGAAAATGAAAACTTAACAATGGAAAATTTAAACTTGAAGGGGTAATTGAAAACTTAAAAGAGAAAAGGAAAACTAGAGGGAGACAGTGAAATTCAAGGGAGAAAACTGCAACTTAAGGAGGACACTGAACACTTAAGCGAGAAAACTACACCATAAAGGGAGACTACAACTAGAGAACACAAGGAAAAAGAAAACATCCAAAGGGAGAAAACGGTCACTTGGACCTGCGAGAGAGAAAACAAACAAGCTGTGCGAGGAGTGAAGGTTTTCCTGAAACAAAAAAGAAGTAAACCACAGCCTTTGTACTACATCGTGGAGGGTAAAATATACATTGCCAGGGAGGAAGAGGAACAAAGGAACAAAAGGCAACACTTGGGAAGGAAAAGAAAATTATCAGGAAATTTATAAGACTAAGCCAGGGAGGAGGAAACAAAAGGAAATTACATCTTAAACATTTCTGTGTCACTTTCTTTTGTGTGACTCGTGTTTCTTTAATTAGATTGGCACTTTTGTTGTTCTGTCTCTGCTTGGAGCGTGTTTGCAGCGCCCGGTAAAAAATGCATGCTTACATAACTGTGTGTGTGTGTGTGTGTGTGTGTGTGTGTGTGTGTGTGTGTGTGTGTGTGTGTGTGTGTGTGTGTGTGTGTGTCCACATGACTCAAGAGAGAATACGTCATGTGGACATATTCATGAGAAGAAAATAACACACACACACACACACACACACACACATTTTTGCCGCCCAAGTGTTGGTTGATATTGATTGAGGCGGGCGTCGGTAGAGAGGTAGAAGAGGAGGACAGGAGGAGAAAGGGTCGGGATCAGGGGGGTCAGGGAGGAGTGAGGAGGGGGCGGGGGAATCTCCTGTGTCCACACCATCAGCGGACAGCAAACAGAGGGTGGCGAGGAGGGCAGAGGTCACACGAGGGGTGATGGTGGTCAGCCGTGCCGCGACCCAGCGCCGTAACCCCGCCCAGGACGTCGTCAGGCAAAAATAAGCACCCTAACGTACTCTGGGGAGGGGGGGATAGGCACAAGGGTCGGGGAAAAAAGGGGGAAAAAAGAAAAAGGGAATAGAGAGTGCGGAGTTCGTTCGCATTTTCCTTTTCTCTCCGTGACTCGAATGCATAAAAGTTTCCCTCCTGTGCTTTTCGTTTTCTCTCTTTCTATCTAGCTATCTCTCCCTTTTTTAACTTTATATCATCATCTTTAAAATATGAATTAGTGCGTGTGTGCGTGGGGTTTTCATTTTCTCCTTTTTTTTCTTTCCATCTTTTTTTTTCCATTCATTCTTTTGTTGTAATTGTGAAAAGAAGCGAGAAAAAGAATTATACGGTGCGTTGTCATTGAATTCATAGAGCACGTTTTTCTCTATTATTCTTTTTTTCCGCCGGACATTATTTCGTTTTCTGTGGCCACAACATTTTTTTCTCCCTCACCCTCTCTCTCTCTCTCTCTCTCTCTCTCTCTCTCTCTCTCTCTCTCTCTCTCTCTCTCTCTCTCTCTCTCTCTCTCTCTCTCTTTCATATGAAGCAAAGGAGAATATGCATTTTTGCGCAGCGTGCTTCTAGTGGTGCCTCGAGACCAAGTAAAATATGTCAAGTGTAGCGTCATTGTGTGCGAGGTAAAAGAGAAAGACATGCGAGCTAGAGAGAGAGAGAGAGAGAGAGAGAGAGAGAGAGTGGGAGCAAAGACCGCAATATCTGACGGCATCAACTTATAACTACCACGAAGTAAATAAAGCATGTGATAAAACTACTTCAGAGAGAGAGAGAGAGAGAGAGAGAGAGAGAGAGAGAGAGGTGCACACACACACACAGACTGAGACAAACAGGTGCACACACACACACACACACACACACACACACAAGGAGACAGACACAGACAGACAGACAGACACACACACACACACATACACACACACACACACAGGCCACAAAGACACCATTATCGAAAGCCACCAAATTATAAATATAAATTCACCACAAAGAGGACAAACCACCGCCACCACCACCACCAAAAACAACAACAACAACATTCTCTCGTAATTTAAAAGCCATTTCCTCAAAAGCTCTACGGAGACAAAAAAAAAAAAAAGTGAAAAAGAAGGAAAAGAAAAACCTGGAAGAATAAAGAAAAATTACCGTATCCTGACTTTTGAAACATGAGACTGACCATAAAGTACAGGCAACAACGAGCACTGTAAATAAGCGTATGCGAGGCGCCTCTCCCTTTTAGAAAAGATGCCAAAATTACGAGGTCTTTTAGCGCTGGACGAAAGGCAGCGGGGCGGGGAGCGGGGCGGGGAGCGGGAACGTGTGCTATAGAGAGAGGGACAACAGTGGCAAGAAATTTTTAGTGAGTTCCCCGATGCAATCAGAAAATGGAAAATCCTTCTTCTCCCTCGCCGCTGCCCTTGTCCAAGCCGCGAGAGAGAGAGAGAGAGAGAGAGAGAGAGAGAGAGAGAGAGAGAGAGAGAGTCGCTGAATAGCCAGGAAAGAATTAGCTCATTTTTTTTTTTTTTTTATAATTATTTAATGCTGCTCTGAAAGATACTGTTTGACTGTGGTTCCCGTGGCGTGGCGCAGTGCTGCTGCAGGAGGGGGAAGATGGAGGAGGAGAAGGAGAAAGGAGAGGTAGAAGAAGAAAATGACAGAGGAGGCAAAGGAGGAGAAGAGGAGGAGAATACTAGAAAAGAGATGAGGAGGAGAGTAGGAGGAAGAGGAGGTAAAAAACGGAGGGCGGTAATGAGGAAAAGGATAAGATGGAAGTGAAGGATATAGAGGAGGAGAAGGAGGAGGAGAAGGAGAAAAGGAGGACGAGAACGAGAAGGAGAAAAAAAAAAAAGAGAGAATAGGGTGAAGGATATAGAGGAGGAGAACAAGAGAGACTTGGAGAGAGGGAAAGAAAAAGTAGTACAAAAAGCCCAGCTGAAATCTCCCAACAGCTTTTTTCTGTCGCTTTTCCTCCTGTTTTTCTTTTTTTTTGCTTTTTTTTCTTTCCTTGAGGGACACGTGTTCTTGCTGAGAGTCTGACAAACAGACAAAAAAGTGTGAATTTTTGTTACATGACGCAAAGAAAGCAACGCACAATTTACTTAGATTTCACAAAAACACGGATTCGGGGAGAGAGAGAGAGAGAGAGAGAGAGAGAGAGAGAGAGAGAGAGAGAGAGAGAGAGAGAGAGAGAGAGAGAGAGAGAGAGAGAGAGAGAGAGAGAGAGACTTCCTTGGCTCATTACCGCGTGCAAACTGAATACCAAGTTGTGCAAAAAAAAAAAAAAAAAGGGGGAAGCGAGAAAAACTAAGCTACTCACACGCAAAGAAACAACGAAGACATGATGACTACATTTGCGTGTGCGTCCGTCGTCCGTGCATGTCTGTATTTGTGAATCATACAAAACACAAAAACAAAGTCATTTCCAAAGGCTATTTTTTAGGGAAAGCCACATCCACATATCTAGTCAAAGGTGAGAGGTTGATTCTTGCATGGCGCGAAATTATACACGTGGAAGATCGCAGCGAAATGGAGGCTGGAAATACTGGAAATTCAGAGGAGAGTCAGGGAGAGTCGGAGGGGGCGCTGCACGTCTATATCTGGAGCGTTTTCACGGGAACTCAACATTGGATTAACATTAGACCGTATCTGTCCACTGCTTGCAGGTATTAGATACGCGTGTTGGTTCCCTGCGCGGTGAATTGGAAGGCTCTCGCAGACCGGTTCTTCTCTCTTCAAATGCTGCGCTGATGACGGGTATTTCTGAACGGAATCTAATGTCACCGGATGATTTGCTTACTTATGAAATGCAGTTTGGTCAAGATTGGAGGCTGTTAAGTTATGATTAGTTTAGAGATGTTTTTTGGTGAGAGGGAGTTACATTGAGATACATTGAGAGGGAGTTACATTGAGATACATAGGCCACGGCGAAGCTCAAGAGATGACCCGAGCTAGGGCTACAAAGAAAGTAACCTAGGCCCACGGAGAGAGAGAGAGAGAGAGAGAGAGAGAGAGAGAGAGAGAGAGAGAGAGAGAGAGAGAGAGAGAGAGAGAGAGAGAGAGAGAGAGAGAGAGAGAGAGAGAGAGAGAGAGCCGCTGTTGACAATACTCAGCCGTGTCCTTACCTAAGATTGGCACTTCCTTAATTCTTCAACAAATCTGGGTAACTTTCCAGAACTTGCAGTCCTCACCGAAGTTTATAATGAAAAATTTATAGGTATCTGAAAAATTTACGTGGACATCTGGAAGAGAAAGAAAGGAATGGTGATGCTGGTGGAAGACTGCGCAGCACGATCTTGGTAATGAGAACCGCGAGTTTGGTAACATTATTCCAGTTTGCGACGACTAATGTTATGCAAGGATGAACCAACAGGGAGAGGAAGATGTGTCTGTATCCTTTGATGATTAACTCAAGCAGATTGAATAGAAGTCCATGAAATAAATAGGTGACGAGTGTGTGTGTATGTGCGTAAGTGACATAAGATTATCACACTGATTATCAACGAAGCCTTTACATGAGTACCCAGACAGACAAAGAAAATAACCTAAGTAAGAAAGAAAGTAACCAAAGACAGACAGATAAAAAGACAAATATAGAAGAACAGATAGACAGGCAGACAAACATAAAGGAAGGCGGATAAATAGATGTACAGACAGATAGACACATAAATAAATAGATGAGTAGGAGGCTTTAACTCAGAGGTACGAAGGAATTAAGCTGGCAGACACAACACTTACAACACTTCTATATTAAGTAATCGAAGCGTAAGGTCCTGCTCTCAATAACTGCAGCACGGAATAAGCACTAATATTATCCTCTCTCTCTCTCTCTCTCTCTCTCTCTCTCTCTCTCTCTCTCTCTCTCTCTCTCTCTCTCTCTCTCTCTCTCTCTCTCTCACTCTCTGGGTGTAGTTTAAAATATTATTTACCAACCTTCTTTCTTTCCGTATTGTATTTATTTATTCATCTTTTCCTTTATTCATTCGTTCACTCCTTCCTTTACTGTATTATTAATACTTTGTATTTATTCATTCACTTGTGTTTATTCATTTCCTTCTTTGATTACTCATTCGTTTGTGCATTTAATTATTCATTTATTCGTTCGTTTATTCATGCACTCATTCGTCCGTTCAATTATGTTTTGTATTTATTTCCTTGCCTATTTATTCATGTTTGTAGATGTTATATTTATTTATTTATTTATTTATTTATTTATTTATTTATTTATTTATTTATTTATTATTTTCCTCTGCAGGTGGAGGGAAGTTTCCGCATGCAGCTCAAGATCAAGAGAGTCACAGCTAACGACGCCCACCCGTACTACTGTCACGCCCGCAACGCCTTCGGCCTCTCCACCCGCGTTGTCAAGGTGATTAATGGCACTGTAACACACACACACACACACACACACACATGTTCCGTAGTTGATTTTTTTTTTTTTTTTTTTACTTTTTAGGTTTTGTTTTGATAATGCAATTGGATCTTTATTGTGTGGGCGTCTCTCTCTCTCTCTCTCTCTCTCTCTCTCTCTCTCTCTCTCTCTCTCTCTCTCTCTCTCTCTCTCTCTCTCTCTCTCTCTCTCTCTCTCTCTCTCTCTGCTTTTCTAGTTTTCCTATCTCCTCCTCCTCCTCCTCCTCCTCCTCCTCCTCCTCCTCCTCCTCCTCCTCCTCCTCCTCCTCGAGACAGACACACACACAGACGGACAAGATAAAGAAAAAATGTGATATTCTCGTTTCCAGCCTTTCTTTCTTTTCTTTTTTTTTCTTTCATTCAGCAGGAGCGTTCTTTTTTTCTCTCTCTTTCTCATTCTTTTCCTTTTCTTTCTGAGGGAGAAGGTAATCCAATGTAGCGTCTTTTTTTTCCCCCTTCCCGAGATAAAGTCAGTCTCGCTTTTCCCTCCAGCTTTTCTTTCCTTTTATCTTTCATTAATTCTTTAACTGCATTTCCTTGATTTTTCTTCATTTCCACAGTAATTTGATTTTTTTCCTCTCCCTACTCCGGCTCTCTCTCTCTCTCTCTCTCTCTCTCTCTCTCTCTCTCTCTCTCTCTCTCTCTCTCTCTCTCTCTCTCTCTCTCTCTCTCTCTCTCTCTCTCTCTCTCTCTCTCTCTCTCTCTCTCCCATACTTTACATTTTTTATGCGCACATTTTACTCTTTCTTATTTTCTTTCCCCACATGCAAGTCCACCTCGCCATATCTCTCACCTCCCTTCCCTTCAGTTCCCTTCAGTCTTATGTTCTCGGGTCTTGTGACAATCTGCTTACTAAAACAGAAATAAACAGAGTCAGGGAGTGTTGTTGTATGTGTTGTGTGTAATATGTGATTATTGGCTAAGACTGCACTGACTTACTTCCTTCCTTTACTCTCTCACTTACGGTTTCCTACTTTTTTTTTTTTTGTTCTTGTGTGTTTTGTTATTAGTTGACTGAATATTATCCTTAAAATGATGGCCACTTTTTTTGTTTAGTATTTTCATATGTTTAAAAATATTTCCTTTTACTTCTTTCCGTTGCATTTTTTTTTTTTTCACGTTTTCCAATCTGGTGTGAATGTTTCTCATGTGAATGTTTTTGTACTATTACCATGAAAATGGGCGTCAGTTTTGGTGTTTGTGTGTTGCATTAGGAGGCGTTCAGGTTAGTGTACCTTTCATTAATGTTAAAAGCCCGCGCATCTGTGCTTCCGCCTGGTGAAAGTAGCAGTTGACGTATCGTGTATTTTAAGAGAACTCCCGCAGCGCAGCAATCACAAGTAAAGAGAAATAACTGAAGTAAAATCAATAAAAAAAAAAAAAAACTGAAGGTAATTAAACTAAAAAAAAAAATCCCTGAAAATATAAATTTATATGAAATCAGCAGTCTAGAAATATAAGTATATTAAATGATATTTGTGATCTAGAGGGATGATTAATTGAAATCAAACTTTCAGTTAAAAAAAAATGTTTAAACTTCCACTCGTGATGTAAAAATATAAAGAATCAAAATAAAACTTGTCATTTAAAAATTTGAAGTTCATAATCACGAGTAAAGGGAGAGAGAAAAAAAAATGACATCTGTAAATAGAATAACTGCAGGAGAATGAGTGACGAAACTATAATTGCACGAGATGAAAGACGAGAAAAGGTTCAAACACCAAACACAAAGTGGATGTCGACTCAATTAGCATTTTAGAAACACAGAAATTAAATAACGTTGAATTTGTTATTGGGGATGTTGGTAGAAATTGTGTAATAGTAGAGCTTTTTTTATTGCATTTTCTTGCTTTATTTTCTCATTTTCTTCTTTTTTTTCTTTTTATATAATTCCGTGGCCTTGTGGCGGATTAAGAGGGATTGTGTGTTATTTCAGTTCCTGTTATGATTCTCTCTCTCTCTCTCTCTCTCTCTCTCTCTCTCTCTCTCTCTCTCTCTCTCTCTCTCTCTCTCTCTCTCTCTCTCTCTCTCTCTCTCTCTCTCTCTCATCCTGAGGTTCACCGCCCTCTTACCGTGTTTTTACAATGGCACTAAAAAGAATAATACATATGTACGTACGTGTGTGTGTGTGTGTGTGTGTGTGTGTGTGTGTGTGTGTGTGTGTGTGTGTGTGTGTGTGTGCATTTCATGCTCACTGGATTTCAACAATAGTTAACATTGCATTCCTTCCTACGTTAATATTACCTTTGATAACATGTAGTCAGAATATAGGTAGGCTCTTCCGTCTGTATCGCGCTTTCCCTTTATATTTTGTTGCTTATTTCTTTTTTTTTTTTTTTTTACATTGTTTGTACCATTTTTAAAGGTTATACCGCTATTTCTATTATTATTATTATTATTATTCACGTATGTACATCAGCATCATCATAATCATTCTTGCCATCTTTATTTATTCTTTTTTTTTTTTTTTTATAGAACTCTTCATATTTATATTGATCACCAGTCGTGTCATCTATCAGTCAGTTATATCTTTTAATTCTTTCCAATAAACTAAAAAATATCATGAACTCACAAACTCGACACATTCACATCATCTTTGAATTATTCCTCTGATGTATAACACTCTCCATTATGATTATTACCAATCACCACTCAATTGCCAGTCGGTTATACCATGCAATCCCTACCAACAAACTCACAAAAGTCACGAAACTCACAAACTCTCAACACATTCAAACCATCTTTAAATTTCTCACACATATATATCTTTACCACCAATCAGCAGCTAAATATCAGTCAGTTATGCCCTCTACTCGTCATCCTCACCAGTAAACGCACTAAAGTCACGAACTCAAAAACTCTTAATATATTCCCACCACTTCCTCTCCGTTCCCTTCCTCACTCACTCATTCACTCATGCGTTTCTCGTTGCTGCTTTGTGTGTTCTCAGGTAGAGCTCACCCAGCCAGTCAAGCTGCAGGTGGACGTGACGGAGTGCTGCATGGAGAGCAACGTGACGGACACCTGCATGGAAGCGTGTGCCTTCGACGAGCTCAACTTCGAGAGTGTGATGAACAAGGACGAGTGTATCCCGGACTTCGCGAAGCTGATGAAGTGCGCTGCAGGTAGGGGAGAGAGAGAGAGAGAGAGAGAGAGAGAGAGAGAGAGAGAGAGAGAGAGAGAGAGAGAGAGAGAGAGAGAGAGAGAGAGAGGTAGAGGGAGGGAGGGAGGGAGGGATTACTTAACTTTGAAATAATAATGATATGCGCCTAGCTTTAAAAACTTGCTTTATTATTTTCATTGCATGCTCTTTGTTCTCTCTCTCTCTCTCTCTCTCTCTCTCTCTCTCTCTCTCTCTCTCTCTCTCTCTCTCTCTCTCTCTCTCTCATGATAAAATCTCGATTGTTAAACGAAAAGCTCTCGATCCAACCAATAGCTTATAGTGGGGTTCCGGTCAGTCAGTTGGTCAGTTAGAGAGTCAGTCAGTCATTTAGTAAGGACATCAATCAGTCAGTCGGTCAGATAGTCAATCAGGTCAGTAGATAAATCAGTCAGTCAGCCAATCAATCACTCATTCAGCCAGCAATTAGTCAGTCCGTCAGTCAGTCAGTCATTTGAATAGTCAATCGGTCAGTAAATAAGTTAATCAATTAAGTAATCACACAGTAATTAATTTGAGAGTACACACACACACACACACACACACACACACACACACACACACACACACACACACACACACACACACACACACACACACACACACACACACACACACACACAAAAACATTAATCTACAAAGTGACTGAACATTTCGTAACTCACACAGCGTATCTCATGTTGGTTTCGTTTCACTTCGTTGAGTTTTGTTGTGCAGCGTCCGTTGCCTGTGTGCTTGTGTGTTTGTGCTTCCTATCCGCTTAGGCTTAAGGTGATCAACTCCTAAAAATAGCGACTTTTTAAAGGATACAGTGCTATATTTTGAAACGGTGGAAAGCATTGAAGAGAGATTCAGGTCACATATACACGTAACACACATTTCTCTCTCTCTCTCTCTCTCTCTCTCTCTCTCTCTCTCTCTCTCTCTCTCTCTCTCTCTCTCTCTCTCTCGCTCTCGCTCTCGCTCTAATTGAAGATCACACACTCGTATAATTACCGAAGAGGAGATTCACGCCTGGAATGTGATGGCGATGATTCCCCTTGAAGCGTCCTGTTTGCAAGCACTGGCCGCACCATTAGGCAAGGACCGCCCCCCCCCACCTCCCTCCACCCACCGTGTCTTGTGGCGCCGCGGACCAAAGAGGAGTGAAAAACTAAGGGAGATAATTGTGGTAGATTGAAGGTAGAAACGATTGAGGAAAGATGGAGATAATAAACGTGGTATACATGGAGATAAGAGAGAGAGAAAAAAGGTAAAGAGGAAGTTGAGAAAAAAAAAAAGGAATGGTGTAGTTTTATCAGTGACAGGAGACAACAGGGGTGTTAGATGGAGATAAGGGAGATTAGGAAGAGTGTAGCTTTAGGTGTGGTAGTGATAAAAGGAGACGAAAGGAAGTGGTGTAGAGGGAGATAAGGGAGAAGGAAAAAAAGAAAGAGTGTGGATTAGGTGTGACAGAGAGGAGGCAGAGAAGACGAAAGAAAAAGACAGAGGTAGTATAGAGGTAAATGAAAGAGATTAGGAAAGGTGCTGGCTTAGGTGTGACCAAGAGGGGAGGGAGAGAAGGGGGCGAAATCTTTGGGTAATCCAAGTAGAGAAATTAAGATAAACTGGTGGTGGTAGGAGAAAAGGTAAGAGGAGGAGGAAGAACGGGGATAGGGAGAGAAAATACTTGGGTATGATCGAAATAATTGTTAATAAAAATATATATGCGGCTTTTATGTGAACAGAAAAGCGGTTAAGCTCCACATTGTTTGTCTGCTCCATCATGAAAACAACCACAAAGCTCGTGAAAGGGAACGTTCCTGTGGCGGTCAGTGATAGAATGAATGAATGCATGGCTGAATGGAGCTATTAAGTGTGAGCGGATGGGTAACAGTGTAAGTGAGTGGATGAATGAGTGAGTGAGTGAATAATAAAGTGCATGAGCGAATGAATACATAACACGAATGAGTCAGGTTAATGAATATTAGAGTGTATGAGTAAGTGAATGAGTGTTGGTGTGTATAAGTGAATGAGTACGAGTATATATGAGAAAATGAATGAGTAACAGAGTACCAGACAGAGGTGACGAAGAGTGAGCAGTGTAGTATCACGTGCCCTGCCTTCCACAGATGGGTCGGATCACCGAAGCTGCTGCAGCAAGAACAAAGTGCCGCGCCCGTGCCTCGACTGGTGCCGTGGGGAGCCAGTGCCGCACCTGCACCTGTGTGAGCTGCGTTGGGCACCTGTCATCATCTCCTGTTTCAACGAAGGGCAAGGTAACGCAGCCCCGCCATCCTGCCTTCCCTGCCCTGAAGTGTGTGTGTGTGTGTGTGTGTGTGTGTGTGTGTGTGTGTGTGTGTGTGTGTGTGTGTGTCATCTTCCTGATTCTAGTCCTCTTGCTCCTCTTCTCCTACTAATCTACTTCTTCTTCCCTTCACTTCTACCCTCTCCCTCCTCATCTTATCCCTTTGTTCCTTCTTGCTCCCTTCCTCCTCCTCCTCCTCCTCTTCCCCCTCCTCCTCCTCCTCCTCCTCCTCCTCCTCCTCCTCCTCCTCCTCCTCCTCCTCCTCCTCCTCTTCTTCCTCCTCCTCGTCATATTCATAATCTCTGAAATTCCCTCCCGCTCCACTCCCTGTTATATCCGTAATTTCCTTCACATTCCTTTTAGTTAACCTTTTTTTCAGCCTGTGTCTTATTTTAGAATGCCTCCTCCACTTAGATAGCGTTGAAATTTTTCCTTCCCCCTCTTGAAAATTCCATCATGCGTTCTTTTCAACAGACTACCGTGTTTTTACTTCTTTTCCCTCTTTGTGTGTGCTGTGGTAGATGGATAGTTGGTCAGAGCTTTTTTGTTTTCCTACTTTTTTTTCATTGTAGTAATACGCGTTGTTTATTTTTTTATTTTTTTCTGAGTATATCTGTTAACTATCCTCTTCTCCCAGTAGTAGTAGTAGTAGTAGTAGTAGTAGTAGTAGTAGTATCAGTAGTACAAATGCAGTTTTCCAAATAATTATATATCAGTTACTTTTTTTTCTGTCACAGTAGTAATATAAGTAGTTTTCCCAAATAGTGGTATATCAATTAACTTTTCTCTTTTCTTAGTAATAGTAATAGTAGTACTAATAGTGTCAGTAATTCATCCAAGTCATCTTAAGTCTGTTTCTCTCCAGCACACGCTCCTCAGTTCCTTTGGCACAGTGTCATATTGTTAACGCTCCTCCGAAAACCGACACTAACTTAATCTTCCACAAACTTTCAATAACCCCGCCTTCAAACCCGTCACTAACTCAATCTTCTAACCTTCTACAAACCCGTCACTGAATAACTCATTCTCCAAGCCCATCACTAACTCATTCTTCTCCAAACCCGCCTCTAGCTCATTCTTCCACCCCTTCCAGAGTTCCTGCCGGGCCCGCCCTTGGATGTCAAGATCACCAGCACCAGCTCCTCCTCGGCCACTGTGTCCTGGAAGCCCCCCGCCAAGAACCCTGCCGCGGTGGAGCTGTACCGGTGAGTAGCTGCGGGGAGAGGGAGAGGGAGAAGGAGCGGGAGTGAAGTGAGGGCAGAAGCCTGGTTGTGAATTTGTAACAAGACATGGACGCAGCATTTGCAGCGATGAAGGGACGCAATATTCGCATTCCTATTTTTACTTCTAGTTCTACAGGTTTTCTTCTTGGTCTTTGTTCTGCTTTGTTGATGTGAATGGACGATTTGAAAAAAAAAAGTAGGCAATGTGTTTAGTTTCCAGGGTTGCCAGTTTTGTCTTGTTGTTGGTATTTTAAAAGATTAAACAATGACTAATAGCATTCCAGTGAAACAATGACTAGTACAGCATTCCACTGATAAAACAATGACTAACACAACATTCCACTGACTAAAACAATGACTAACACAGCATGCCACTGATAAAATAACGACTAGTACAGCATTCCACTGATAAAACAATGACTAACACAACATTCCACTAATAAAACAATGACTAACACAACATTCCACTGATAAAACAATGACTAACACAGCATCCCACTGGCAAAAGAAAAAGAACGACCAGTGGTGTTCTACAGGCGCCATAATTAGAGGAGGAACTGTAATATTTTTGTAAGATTTGTGTCAGATTCTTAATTGAATTATCCATTTCCACGTACAAAGAAGAGCTGTGGCTTTTTTCCCTGCCTGTGTGATGAGAGCTAATGAGGGTAATGAGTGGCTGGTGCCGTGTGATGCTGATGATGATAATGGCAGTAGGTGACGAGAATACACGCAATTATACGGAATGAAAATATAAATAAAGCATTAATAAAGAGATCAAACAAATTTATGAACACAGATGATAGGTGGACATAAACATGGTCTTATTCAGAGACTGCCACGTGGAGACCTACCTGGCTTCCAACAGCTTCCCTTACGTTCTTATGATGATGTAATGTTGACTTCCTTTAGCTTTCCTTACGTTCTTATATGATGTTGGCTTCCTTCAGCTTTCCCTTATATTCTTCTGACGACGTGTTGTGTGTTTCCCTCCGGCAGCGTGTTTTGGCGCATCAAGGGACACCGCGAGGCACACAAGAACGACACGGCCTCCACGGAGCTCCTGATCACCGACATGAGGGAGGGCGAGACGTACGAGGTGGCGGTGAAGGCGGGTAACCACAAGGGAACCTCCGTCCTCACCCGCACCCCGCCACCTACAACCACACCATGAGCTCCGTCACCCGCGCCTCCACGCCAGGTACGTCACTCGCTGGGCCGGAAAATGACTCGCTGATTCTAATCGTAACCTCAGCCATTTACTTTTTATCCCCCGCCACGTGAAGGAGAGGAATGAGGGAAGGTTTTTGACAGCTTTTGCCCTTTGACTGCTAATGAGAATGTGACTTTTAGAATTATTTGAATGTCCCTAGGCGATTTTTTTCTACTGGGTCAAAGTTGAGGCCGGAGACACTGAAAGGCTTGAACTATTCAGTGAAATTCTTTTGTTGCCAGTGGTGTCTTTCAAAATTATACCTTCAACACGCACTACGCCATTTCATTAACTTGAGGGGAAGTCGAGGCAGCCAAAGTCCTCAGAGTATAAGAGTAAAATGCAAACCGATGCCACTCACGGGAAATGCGTCAAAAGAAGAGAATCGATACCAATTTTCCGGGATTTTGAAGCCGTTCTAATACGTACTCGCCCTGCCGAGAGGCTCAGACTGTGTAGAAAAGAGGATTCCGCCTTGAAATGTTGGCCGCCGGTATCACGAGAGGACACAGTGACACCGAGGGTCGAGATGAGGGCGGCGAGAGTGGGCGGGTGATTTATACGATGCCTCGTCTCTCTTCGGACTGACAGCAGGTGGCAGGAAAAAAGAAAATGAATGACGCTCGACAGAGGAAAAGGACGGCAGTTGATTATCGCTCGAAATTCTGTTAAGTTGATGGAGTGAGCGAGCGAGAAACTTAACTCTTCTCTGAGGCTGTGGCAGCGGAGTGGCGGAGTACGAGCCGAGTAGCGGGATGGAAGTGGCCGCGCGTCTCAAAGTCAGAGGGAAGCTTGGGATGAACTGAGAGAGCTCCCGAAGTGGCTTGTTTCTCATTCTGGAGGTCATCCTAAACTCAAGCCTTGTTAGGGCTGATTGAAGAGGGCGTGAAGGACTTGGCAGCGACGGCAGGGTGTGTGGTGGGTGACTGAGGCGACGGATAAGGGAGGAAAGGAGAGAGAGAGGAAGAACTAGAGGCAGGGAGGGAAGGAATCAAGGGGAAGAGAGGGATAAGGAGGAAAGGGGAGGCATGGAGGGACTGTGGGGATCATTAGTGCACGTCAGTCTCTCGCGCTGATTAAGCTCACTCCAGACGCCAAGAGGTTAGGTTGTCAAATGGCGCTGCCTCGGCCCAGTGCGTGGCGGGTCTTTCCGATGCCAGCTTATTGATTTCCATCGTGCGGAAGTGGATCGTTGATAAGTCGCGGGGCGGGAGTTTACGGTGAAGGAGGACTGATTAAGCTCCGGCAGCCGCGTGATGAAGATTCCCTGCCCCATGCCTTCCTTCCTTCCTTCCTTCCCTTCCTCCTCCTCCTTCTCGGGCCCACTCACAGGAGACAGATCAATACCTAGGCGGTGGAAATCATCTCCATTATCTGTAAGGGAAGCAGGAAAGGGAGAGCGTCGCAGTTTCGAGGCATTCACTCATGTTCAGCTGCCCTGAGTACTGACGCCACGAGGTCCACTGAATTTCATGTCTTTAAGTCGAATAAAAATGTCCCTAGGCGATTCATTTTTTTTTTTTTTTCTCATTTTTACCGGGTCAAAATTGAGACTAGAGATACTTAAAAGGTTTGAACTACTCAGATATTTTTTTATGTTGTTATTTGTGTCTTTGAAAATCAATTAGCCAATCAGCAAAGACCATGAACCAGGAATGCGATAAGTGAAGGTGGTTACCAGATGCTATTTTTTAATATTCTTTTTTTTAATGTCCTTAAACACTTTGCACAATATAACATTCCGATCTTGGTTAGCTGTACGCACACAAGACACCACGGGTACCCAGACAAATACAGTAAATATAGTTTTCTCCCTAATGCGTCATAGGTCTTCAAAATCCAATACTTTTACTCAATCCTTCCACAGTACGCAATCCCCTGCCTCTCCTCCCCTCCTGTCCTATCCTGCCTGGCCCTTCCACCTCCCCCAGTCTCTATCTCTCCCAGTGACCGCCAGTCAAATTCATCTCTTCCCTCGAACCAATCACGTACAGGGAGAAGGGGAAGGACAGATCAGGACAGGACAGGGACGTGTGTTCGTTACGTATCCATCAGTGAGGCAATGACGTGCATCAGCAGAGGTGAAGGGAGGACAAGGGAGAGGACGACGAGTGTTCATTTATACTAAAGTTAATCTGGAAGGACTTGTCTTTCGCTTTTATATGTTTTGTTTATATATTTAGTTTGAATATTTACCGTGCATTGCGTGTTTGTGTGTATGTAGTGAGGATATCAGGTGAACAGGTGCACGTACGGCAGGTAGACAGCCAGCCGCCCCCTCTTGCAGTACGGGTCGTCACAGTCATGCAGAGGGGTGGAAGTAAATGTTTTCTTTATTCATTTACTCTCTCTCTCTCTCTCTCTCTCTCTCTCTCTCTCTCTCTCTCTCTCTCTCTCTCTCTCTCTCTCTCTCTCTCTCTCTCTCTCTCTCTCTCTCTCTCTCTCTCTCTCTCTCTCTCTCTCTCTCTCTCTCTCTCTCTCTCTCTCCCTACAATCCTGTTATGTGGAGGCTCAGATGATCGCCCCCTCTGACTTTTTTTCTTGTTTTCCTTTTCTTTTTGAGGCAGAATTCACCCACGCCCTCCCGTGGTGGCACAGGCTGAATTGTTTGAGTGACACCTGCAAAAGCTCATGGCATCTATTAGAGCTCCCGGATACAATGGCCGTCGAAGATAAGGTTAATGGGAACTCTGGTCACCTGGTACCGTACATCATCACGTCTGAATAGTGACCACTCGCCTTCGCTTTCCCTGGGCACACAAATAGATGGATGGGAAAGAGATAGATTGATAGACAGATAGATAGATATGTAGACAGACAGGCAGACATATAGCTAGATAGATACAGACAGACAGACACGCAGATAGATAGATAGATAGGTAGAAAGATAGACTGATATATACAGAGACAGGTAGATAAACAGACAGGCAGGCACATATATACAGACAAAGATAGATAGATAGATATAGACACAGACAGATAGATAGGTACATAGATACACTGATAGAAAAACATAGATAAATAGATTAACAGACAAAATAGATTTAATAAACAGAGAGAAATAGAAAAATTTACAGGTAGATAACACTGAAAACACTTCATTATTAAGTAATTGAAACAAGAAATAACCTACACCCAATAACACGAACAAAACAAATATTACCTCTCTCTCTCTCTCTCTCTCTCTCTCTCTCTCTCTCTCTCTCTCTCTCTCTCTCTCTCTCTCTCTCTCTCTCTCTCTCTCTCTCTCTCTCTCTCTCTCTCTCTCTCTCTCTCTCTCTCTCTGATGATGATAACTCAGGAAACAAAGACACTAAGACGACAAAACAATAAAGTCAAACAAAATGCAATAAAAAAAGAAAATCAACCTTCCTGAGAGAGAGAGAGAGAGAGAGAGAGAGAGAGAGAGAGAGAGAGAGAGTAGAGAGAGAGAGGAGAGAGAGAGAGAGAGAATAATCCCGGTCCATGGAAGGTAGAGGAAAAAGAGAAGTAACACGAGCCAGACTTCTTTTTCACACCTCACTGGCAGGCTGGAGGGGAGGAATCGAGAAGCTTATTCCTGTATACGCTTCTTCTGGCCTCATTATTGTGCGGGAAAGCGGCCTTATGTCATGCCGTTACGTTAGGAGACGGGGAGGAGGAGCAGGAGCTGGAGAAGGGGGAGATGAGATGAAGAACATGATGAACAACAACAACAACAACACGATGAAGAAGAGAAAACAAGAATAAGAGCTTGTTGACGAAAAAAAAGAGGAAAAGAAGAAGAAGAACTAGATGAAGAAAAGAAAAAAGAAGAAGAAGAAGAAGAAGAAGAAGAAGGAGAGGGGGAAGAAGAAGAGATAAAGAAAGACGACGAAGAGCAAGAAGAAGAAAAAAAGAAAAAAGAAGAGAAAAAAAAAGGAGAAAAAAAACAGAAGACGAAGAGAAAGAGGAAGAAATTTTAAAGAGAAGAAAAAGAACAGGAAGAACAAGAAAATAAAAAAAAGAGGAAGATGAAAAGAAGAAAAGAAGAGAAAGATGAAAAGAAGAAAAAAATTGGTGAAAAGACGGAATAAATCAAAAGGATAGAGCAAGAATATACGAATTGAGAGAGAGAGAGAGAGAGAGAGAGAGAGAGAGAGAGAGAGAGAGAGAGAGAGAGAGAGAGAGAGAGAGAGAGAGAGAATTACGTATTACATCGATCCACAGAAAAGAAGGAAAAAAAACCACGCCCTCTGTTCGTCAGGTTGGCACAGTTTCCGAGAGATAGACACTCACCTGGGTTTGCGTCACTCAGGTGTCAGGAGTTGGCTGATTAGGGGAACCCGCCACCCAATACCTGTTAGTTTGTCACCATCACTACTACTTCCTTCTACCTCCTACTGTTCTGTCGTCCCCTAAGACTATTTTCCTATTCATCTTCGTCTCCTTCTAATTTGTTTTTGTTGTTACTGCTGTTCTTCTCCTCCTCCTCCTCCTCCTCCTCCTCCTCCTCCTCCTCCTCCTCCTCCTCCTCCTCCTCCTTGTCTTCCGACCTTGTATTTTTCTCTTGGCGGATCTCTCTCTCTCTCTCTCTCTCTCTCTCTCTCTCTCTCTCTCTCTCTCTCTCTCTCTCTCTCTCTCTCTCTCTCTCTCTCATCATTCACCTTATTTAATGTTTCCTTCTCTTCCTTGGTTCGCTCCTCGCGTTCTTGCATTCGCTCCACTGTTTAAGTTTCTTCATGCCACTTAACCCATTTTTCACTCATTTTTCCTCCCCCTTCCCTCGTTCCCTCATCCCCTTCGTACCGCACCTGCCTGCATTCCCTCTAGTTCCCGCCCCTGCCGTACATCATCCCTTCCTACTTTCTTGTCTTAGCTCACTTCTCCCTCATGTTTATTCATCCTCCGCACAGAGAGAGAGAGAGAGAGAGAGAGAGAGAGAGAGAGAGAGAGAGAGAGAGAGAGAGAGAGAGAGAGACCTTTCCGTGTGTTTCCTGATGCGCGTGACTAAAGCCTGACGAAGTGTGCTTGGGGTAAGATTTGAGGGTGTGTGTGTGTGTGTGTGTCTGTGTTTGTCTTCTTTCATTCTGTCTCTCTCTCCCTCTGTCTGTTTTTTTTCCCGATAAGCTTCTTCCTCGTTCGTCTTCCGGTTCTTTCTCGCCTGACGGGCCAGCATGCACATCGTCCGGGTCGTTAATCATCCAAAAATGTATTAGCTGCCCCTGAAATTAATGACCGCCAGCATTCCTCGTATTTACTTAAGCTAATGACTCGGGTTGACTCTCGCATTAAGGTCTGGACAACGACCGCCGCGCTGCTGAGGCTGATTTAGTTGCCAGCCACTTACTTACTCGTGACCCATATTGCCGCCGATATTCAGAACCAGATCAAACCATTTAAATTTTTGTATATTTAAGCTGTCTAGACATAATGTTAAGAGTTTATAGCAACGTATTATAGATTTTCGTTCGGTATCAGGTAAAATATTTTAAAAAGAGAACCACAGTTTAGGCGTTGGCGTAATATTAATTATTTAAACTGTTTATCTACGAGCCGCGCTGAGTTAAAATGTGTTTCGTGTGCAGGTCGTTCGATTTTGAGTAAAGCACGGTGCCGTTCACGCATGTTCGGAAACCGCGCCCCTCTAACGGCATGTGATCGAGGGCTCAGCTTGTTAACGTCAGTGGTGGAAAGGGATAAGGTTCGTTTCACAATCGGTCACCATACATTCGGTGTTTCGTATTCAAAGCTTCGAATCATTTCTCGCTTCAGTGGCCTTTTACCCTCGCGCCTCGCCTCGCCTCGCTTCGCCCGCCTCCCGCTGATGACCGGTGGCTGATGGCTTCCTCTGAACTCCCGAACACACTCGCCAGGCCAGGCATGGACCATCGCTGGGCTGCGGTGATCTTTAGTGACCCGCATGTTGCAGGTCACGTCCCTGCATTACCAGGAAGGCTGAGCAAACACTGGACAGGAGTGTTAGGGGAGCCAGATGAGGAAACGACCGCCACCGATGCAGTATACTTCTGTCGCCCTTCCACTCTCCTCCTCCTCCTCCTCCATCTCCTCCTCCTCCTATTCCCGTCTTTCCCGTCCTTTTCTTCCTCTTCTTCTTCCTCCTCCTTTAAGTGCTTGACCGTTTTCCTCCCTCAGCCTCTCCTCGCTTCCTCGTCCCTTCCTCCCTCGTGCTCCCATTACAGTTTCCACCTGAAGTAGGAGTCTCCCCCATTGAGAGCAAATATTAAATACATATTAATTCGACAACACACTGGTGTCGAGTGGATGGGTTTTCTTCTGAGTGTTTGCAAATAATGCTGGAATGGCAGAGTGTTTGTTATTACTCTCGGCGAGAGGATAAGGGGAAAGGGAAGGAAAGGGAGCAACATACTTATTCAGATCCTCGCAGTGACATCCAGCTTTCCTTTTTACTACTGTATTTTCCTTCTTTACTGTTGTTTTATCGCAGCAGCTCTATGTGATGTCAGCAGCGGCGTTATGGAGACGATACTTTTGAGTCTGATCAGCAGCAGAGAAAACAGTGTTGTTTTCTAGTGGAAGGAAGATGATGTTTTTGCTCGACAGCAAGACACATTAGTGGTCTTGTATCTTCATTTAGTCCAGAATGGAGCCCACAAATTGTCAGGAATACTGCACCTTTCAAGTGTCCATTGTGAATAATTTCATCTCATTTTGTCTCCCTCAGGCTCCAACGCCACAGTGGTGGAGATATCGGTGGTGGTGGTGGTGCTGCTGTGCATCGGCGTAGTGGTGGGCATTGTGGCGGCACGCAAACGTAACCTGCTGGGTTGCAAGTCATCCAGTAACGGGCGCATCTCCTTCGAGAACCCTTCATACATCAGAGAGCAGAACGGTGACACTGTACAGGTGAGGCTTTATTTTCTTTGCTTCCCCTGAATGTTTAGGTCAAGGCGGTGTCGGGCAGAGGCTGCGACAAGTTATGAGTGTTGTTGGAAGTTAGGTCGATGGCGTGAGTAGTCACTACTACTGAGTGTTGAGCTGCGGTAGTGACGTCCTGCCTCTCCTTCTCCACAGATCGCTGAGACGCCAAACGGTAGCTTCAACGGCAGCATGACTCTGGGCATGAACGGCGGCGTCAACGGTGGTCTCAGCAACGGTGGCATCAACGGAGGAATATCTCCTATCGACGTAAACGGCGGCGTGTGGAACACTCAGAGCATGGCGTCCACGCCTGGGTTTGAGGACGACCTGCCGAGCAATGGAGGCTACATGAGGTTCTCCAGCTAGTGACGCCTCAAGTCCCGCCCCCCAGACGCTCTACATGTTGGTCCCATCCGTCGGACAGCAGTTATAGATTCATATACATAGATTTATTTTCAGAACTCATACGCTGAAGAATTTCTGCAAGAAAAAGGAGGGAGAAGGAAAGTCTTTCGAGTTTCACCGCCGAGTGAACAAATTAGCCACCACACTGTCACGTTGAACATTTCAAGTTACTCTTCATAGTTTGGGTTTTCACAACTTCTTGCGTGGAAGAAAAATACGCCTCATCTTTCATGACTGTTGCATATCACACAACCTTAGCCTCTGTGAGGACCACAAGTAGTAAAGAAGCATCGGAAACATTTGAGTGTGCTCCGTTTTGACGTATTGTGTTCAGCAGGCCAGGGGGGGGAGAAGGAGGCTCCACGCTCGCCGCCTCCGCCAACTTCTCAAAGTTCTCGATGACATTTTTCACCGACATTGAAAATAATCCTCACCTTCATCCAGTAATGCACAGAGGTTGCAAGTTATACACTGGAGGAGGCACTCGCTGCCCCGCCAGGTGGTAATGACTGGCAGGACAAGTGTCACTTCCCTCACCAGCCTGGGTGGGGACGCTGCCGGGGAGAGCGACGGCGTGGCATTCTCACCTCCCTCGTCCTGGTGATTTTTTTTTTTTTTATCGCTTGTAGTATCTTGTTTTATGATAATTTAAATTGTTATGTTGTCAACAAGTAATATTTTCTGGCGCTGTAGCCAAACAGTAAAAAGGTTTTATTTATTACTTAATTTGTCAGTGATGTTTGAACAAGTCAAGATGTGCATTAATAGAAAGATATTTGTAATGACAGATTCCAAATGGAAAAAGTGTGTTGATGCACTAACCTTTGCTTCACACCGACGCACGGCACTAGAGTGAGCACTGAGCACCGATGTGGGTGGCTGTGCCCTGGAGTTGCCAGAGTAGCCTCTGACAATCTCGCGAGCCCCGTGGCAGGCAGTGACGCTCCGCCTCACGAGACTGAGACTTGAGAGTACACGTTGCGTTGTCAGAGCGGGTGTCAGGCCTCGAGGTTCCTTCCCGGCGTGGTGCTACAGCAGCTCCTGAGGCAGGCCCGTCTACAGGCAGATGTAACGGATTAGGGGGTGGGGAGAATAGAGCAGGGGTTTATAATTGATAGTGTTAACTTTGATTTGTTGTCAGTGCCTTCTGAAAGACTGACTTCACCTCGGCGGGCCCGGAACAGGCCAATGAGGCCAGACTGATCACTTTTATATTATTAGCTGTATATTTGTTCACATTGCATTCAAAATTAGTGTCTCCGGCTTCAGTTCCTGGCCTCCTGCCGTGTATTGGGTTAACGTGTAGGTATCGTCATATAGAGCCTAACAAGGAAATCAAACAAAAAAAAAATCTAATATGTTGAAGCCTGTCCTCGGGTAATCTTTTCCAGGGTGTTGGTCATTATCTTGAAAAAAAAAACATAAAAAGACTCCTATGCTACCAGATATTGTATTGCTTTGCAAATGCTCTCAAAGCCTCCCGTCTCTGCGCGTGAGGACCGAGGCACTGATATTACTAATTTACCCAATGTGTAAACTTCTTCTTTGGTCCACTCGCTGGCATGCACCGAGCGCGTCACGACAAGAGTGCAAGGTAGCTGAAAGGCTTGTCCATCTCTGATCTCCCTTGAGCACGAGCACGGCCTCACCTACTTCCCTGCTACCCTGTGCTGGCGCCGCCACCTGCTGCTGGCTTGGCCTGCCCGCTGTTATGTAGAAACGGATGGAAGAGTTGAACGTCTCCCCCCGATTTTTCCTTAAGGTTCATCATTATCTATTTCCTTGCCTCACTGGAAAAGACACGCAAGGTATAAATGATATTTGTAAAGTGTAATTTAAGTGCGACTGCCTGTGTGATTCTGGTTGTGGAGCCGTTGGTGGCTCACAAGGTGGGCCGCGGCGGAGTGAGTGTTGTTTGTTGCTTCGCGTAGCAAACCTTTCACGTGATTTGTGCATAACATTTTAACATCGATGATATTTGATTGATGACATGGAAGGCAGTGGGAAAGGAAGGATAATGCAGTTATGGGATGGTTGTTAACTTCTAACAAGTGCTTATCCACTCAGAGATTACTTGTTTTTCATTGTTCGTGGAAGATTACCCCTCATAAGGAGAACCTTTTCATTGAATCGAAGCACTTTAGAACTGTGTTCAAATAGTGTGAGGGAGAACAAGGCAAGCAATGACGGAAGATGGTGAAGGGGAGGTGGTTGTGGTGTGACAGGGAAAGGGAGGGCGGGAGGGGAGGGCCTGACGGGAGGCTTACGGTGGTGTCACGCGGGTAGCAGCTCTCTTCAGGCGTGTCCTTCCCTGGCAACGAAGGGTAACACAATAGTAGTAAATGACACTCAACTTGCACATGATGGAGATAATTATGTTGTCTTGGTATTTTATTGTCGAAGCGAGGGGAAAAATAAAGGTAGTAAACCAGAACAAGATGAAGAGACACCATTTCAAACTACTTTAATGACGACACTTAAAACAACATATATGTAGTGATACAATGGTACAATAATACATAACTTGTGTTGTGCCTTAGTGCTGAAATATGTATTTTGATCATGACACTAAGGAAGAGCATGTAATTTGAGGATATTAACACACACACACACACACACACACACACACACACAGTGACAAAACAACACAAGGTGAACTCAAAACATCTACTCTTCACCTTGTTTCACCTCCAGGTCAATACGAGTTGCCAGGGAAAATCTTTGCCTGAGTTGAGTGGCTCTGCGTGACGCTTCCCTCACACGCGCTGCTACATTCATTCTCATAGGACTGTACCATTGCGTTTTGTCTGTTTATGTCTCACCAGGAGTGTTCGTGGGCATTAGGAACATTGAGAAGAATGAATGTCAAAGGAAAAAAGAAAAATAAACAGATGAACAAAACACTTCAAAATGCTGATGTACCAAGAGACTGCAGGAAAGTAACGAGAATAAGGGTGTTTTGAATTTCTATCCCTAGTACGTAATCTGAAGGTGATTTTGTTGTGTTCCGCCATTGTTTTGCCCAGCCTTTAGATTTTTTTCTTTTTTTTAGTGTGTGTGTGTGTGTGTGTGTGTGTGTGTGTGTGTGTGTGTGTGTGTGTGTGTGTGTGTGTGTGTGTGTGTGTGTGTGTGTGTGTTTTATTCAGCACTCGATTTTATGATTTAAAGAACTTGAGTGATGCTTATACAGATGATGATAACGATAATAGTAATGATGATGATGATAATAATAACACTTCATAATGTACTCGCAAATGACCCCTTTAGCGTGTTTTTTTTTCTTTCTTTTTTTTCTTTTTTCTTTTTTTTCTCTCCATGTTTTTCGTATCATACCCAACTTGTGCCATGAGACAAAGAACGCGCGATGATCGGGACAAAACCAATAACATAACCAATAATACAAATGCATTCACTAAATTAGAAATTTTTTTCTGGTTATTGGCGAGTTTTAGAACAACAGGAGTATGTACATCACTCTGTTGAAATGGCGGATGTTTATGTTGAATTAGATAAACGAATTACAGAATATCAACTCTACTTATCACATAATATAATTATGTCCAGGTCTGTTTTGTACTAATGGGAGTAATTAAATTAATTTTGGTGTGGATGGTCCGGCAGTGGGTGTGAGAGAGTGCAGGTAGGAGGCAGTGATGGTGTGTGTGTGTGTGTTTGTGTGTGTGTGCCGAGAGAACACTCGCCTCCCGCTGCCCACCGGCACCAGGCAGAGATTGTGTGTCATCTTTGATTCTGAAGCGGAGACTAATATTTGCGTCAATTGTACTCGAGGTTATTTTGTTACTGTCACTTGTTGTTGTTGTTATTATTATTATTATTATTATTATTATTATTATTATTATTATTATTATTATTATTATTATTATTATTATTATTATTATTATTGCTATTGCTATTATTATCATTGCTATCATCATGATGTCTGGTAGGGCTGTTTTCCATGGAGCGCACCCCGCGGCTGGGCAAACAGTGCTGCGGTTCCTGTCTCTCGTTGCACATTCGGAACATCATGTCTCTGTTTTGAACATTTGGAGATGTAAATATATATATTGAGGTAAATATGTGATATTTTTATAATAATCCACATAGAAAACATTTGATAGCTATTATTTTAGCATAGCTAGCCCTGATCACAATGTTTATACATAGCACTGTAAATACATCACGAAAATACAATTAAAAATTCTTCCTGTGTCTTAAGTGAACATCCTCCTCTGGTAAAGTTTTCAGTGGCGCAGCTCCGTCCACTGGTGAAGTCATTAACGTCTGCACAAGTCAAATTATGTTTATTGAGAGAGAAAGAGAGAGAGAGAGAGAGAGAGAGAGAGAGAGAGAGAGAGAGAGAGAGAGAGAGAGAGAGAGAGAGAGAATTCTTGTCATGGTTCACAAAGGTGAGGGCGTTTGCACGGCTGTCTCAGTCACGCGATGGCAGGTCTCCAAGTTGCGAGATAAACAAGTTGTCCTCATCAGCACCGTGACTTTTACTCGCTCCACTGATACTGCTTCACTCAACCTATTTCTTAGTAACGTACTTCTGGAGTTTAGCAAATTAAATTAACCTTCTTTCTTCCTTTATGTCCCTTCAAATTTCATTACAGTGATCTCAGTGTTAACGAAAGACCACCATATCAGTAAAAGGGTTAAACGGTTTCTTAACTCAGGTTTAGATCAACACAATACCTTTCCTCATCACTTTGCTGAGGCATCCTGTCCCAGGTCTCCTTAAATTTACACTTAGTCCATCCTCTACATGGACGCCAGACGACCGCCTCACGATGCTCACTTCAGCGAGGCCCAGTCCCTTTCCATCAGCGTATGTAACTCAGCAAACACTTGTATAGCTGTAGTTCCGTCAATGACACTCGGGGTTTACACCGTACCTGCTTCACCCCATCCATTTCTATCATCCGGATGAAGTCTCAGCACATTACAGGGATTCCTTTTCACCCTCCACTGATTAGCATGTATCCACTTCTTCAATGCAGAGAAAATTATAGTACTGAGACTATTTATTATTATTATTATTATTGTTATTATTATTATTATTATTATTATTATTATTATTATTATTATCATTATTATTATTATTATTATTAATATCTATTATTATTGTTGTTGTTGTTGTTGTTGTTGTTGTTGTTATCATTATTGTTATCAATATTATTATTATTTCATAGCAGGATATGAGCTGTGAACTCAGAAATTTAAGACTGAATAATAAGAGATAAAAGCTAAATTGTTGATGAATAAAATCAAGCTTGCAGAATAGTCAGTCATGCAGGAAATATTTGCTTTGAAAAATATCTGTCTCGCGCCAACACAGGCCACCTCTGATTCATTTTGCTAGGTTCCTGAAGACGTCCTCCAGCTTTAAGAAAGACGGCCGCTGGGAGTCAGGACCCATGGCGAGAGCAGCCAGCCTCTGGAGATGTCTCGCCGTGGTCGGCAGACAGAAGAGAATGACTCGCATGAGGTAACCCATGGAATACATGTCCGTGGCCTCCGAGCACGTCTTCTCGTGCCGCATGAGTTCAGGGTCGTAAAATGGTTTGATCTTTCCCTTCCGCGCGAACCTAAACGGGTGGCAGCCGTAACGCGACATCAACCCGAAGTCAATCAGAGTGACAGCAACACCCGTTTTGCTTCCCAATTCCACCATGACATTGTTTAATTTGATATCATTGTGACACAAGCCGCGGTAGTGGATCTCGGCCAGCACGCCAGACAAGTCTTGCAGCACGCGGAGCAGTACCTTCTCTGAGGGCAACCGACCCCTGAGGTGGATGCACTTAGCGAGCGTGCAGTGGCCGTGCATGGTCATGATGAAGGCGTCAGGGTGCAGACTGACCCCCACCACGCGCGGCACGCCCTTCACATCACACAGACATGCCAACATTTCACACTCTTTTAAATTATACTCGCGGCATCTTATTCCTTTGGCCACCTTTATACAGATGGGGTAGTCTACGTCTGCCAGTTGGATCTGGAACACCTTCCCGTAGGTGCCTTCTCCGAGTAGGTTCGTTTGCTTGAATTGGCCATGGACAAGCCGCGCCTCCACCGCCTGTAGGCCGACAGCCTCTACCCTGCGTAGCCAGATCCATGTCTGCTGGTCGTTTGCAGTTGACGTCGCCTCTTCAGCTGCCCTCTTCAACATTTCCAGCGTGACTGTTATGGGCGTGGAGGTGAAGCCTTGTCTGATCGGGGTGTAGGAGGACGAAGTGTGGAGCAGCGCCCTCGGCCCGGTAGACCTCCACCAGGTGACCCAGCAGTACACCCACAGCAGGGACCAGACGCCGGTCCACAACAGCATGCCATCAAACCATTGTTCCATCAACCTGAACAAAATATAAACAGGTTTACATGGACATAAATATAACTAAATTGGATTTTTATCTGTTGCAATACTATTCTGATTCTTCTTGGTAACGTGGATGGTTTGCACCGTTGCCTGTCCCCTCCTCCTGTCTAGAGGCACGATCTGTGTGCTGTGCGTCCTGTTTTACACCATTTGTGGTGATGAAGATAATTATCATCATCACTACTATCAACCTGTATAACTTTGCTGTCGGGGTGGTTAGGAGGCGGAGAGTATTTTTCCCAACTGTATACTGATTCCTCTGCCTGCCTGGGATGACGCTCGGCTGTAGCTCTAAAACTAACCATAGCATTTTCTCGAAAATATTCACATTGTGATTCCCTCACAAAGTTATTCACTTTGTGACTTACATGGCATTCAAACTGACTGACTGACTCCTTCTCTCTCTCTCTCTCTCTCTCTCTCTCTCTCTCTCTCTCTCTCTCTCTCTCTCTCTCTCTCTCTCTCTCTCTCTCTCTCAAGCAAATGGAAAAGCTTCAGAAATATCAGCAGGTGGCGATCCTAACTCACGGTGCAAATGGGTTCCAGTCCAGCTTAGTCTGTCAGTGGCAAAGTGGAGGGCAGCAAGGAAAGAGGTATCAGCTGGAGGTCGTGACGGGGCGGGGTGGTGGGTATGAAGGGATCAACTATGTGCGTTCATTGTTGTTTTCTACTCTCTCTCTTTCTGCCTCTATTATTTGTGATTAGATGGTATTAATATAAATCTTAGGTCTTGTACTTATATACTAAGACTCATTATGACCTGTCCTGTCTTTTCTTTAGTTATTGTTTATTTATTAGTTTATTTATTTATTTTTTATCCATTTTTATTATCTTTTAGAGTGCAGTACTGTAAAGTTTGTCGTTCAAAGTTTATTCATAAGAAACATCCTATATATGTGTATTGTAGTTTTCTTTTTTCCTTTGTTTCTGTCTTTCCTTCCTTCCTTTCTTCCTTTCTCCCTTTCTTTTTTCTTTTGCATCATCTTCAGTGTGCCATATCACGCTTGTGGATTTCCCTTCTTACCCTTCTCCTGCCTTCTCCATCCAACCATGCCGTATTCCACCTTTGTTCATCCTAGTCCACCTCAAGCTCGTCTCCCTTGAGTTCTCCCGTCACTGTCAAACTCAAACATTCCAGGGTTATAGTTACGGAGGCGTTTTTACAGCAGATGGCGTTCCGTTGTGTGCCGAGGGAGTGAGAGGGAGAGAAGGGAGAGAGAAGAGAGTCAGACTGGCTGGGCACTGGTACGCTTCTCTTAACTAAATGTAAACTCTAGAATTCTCTTTCCGATTCAACTTTTCCAAACTTTCCTATGCCTTCCACTGTTTGAAGGGCGGAGGATCATTACGCTTCAGGAACTAAATTGGTATTGGAACTCTTTTCTGTTTTTGGAGAGCGGCAATTCAGTAAGGTAACTTATTTATTATTTATCTTTTTTTTTTATTGTAAGGTTAAGCCAGTCTATTTCACTGTCGTTTGTATTGATTTTGATGGAGTTCAACAATTATTCTATAACTTTGAAGGAATTAAGCATTTTTCTATTAAATTTGAAGAGATTAAGCAATTACTTTCCAGCGCTTGGTCAGCCTCATTCACTCATAAAAATGGTTCCCAAGACGCTTTCATCTTGATACACTTTGGTGACTTCTGTAGCTTCCCGGCGCTCGTGGTTCTTTTCCTTAGCAGGCGCAGTATTCACAAGCGTCTCATCTCGACTATACTCTTGTCTTGGTGGAGGTTACTGAAGTTTTCAAGGCTGTGTTCATGGTCGTTTAACGAAGATACTACCTCATGGCTTAATTACCTCTCCGGCCTTTAAAGATAATCCTTGTAAAGAGCCAGCAGCGTTTCAGAATACGGATGCAGGTTCTGAAAGAGTTGCCAGACCCGTGTGACTGTTTTTGATATTTGAATTCATTTACTCACTGTCATTAATTTTCTCAATACGCAGCTCGCCATAAAAGTCACTCACGATGTAGCTTCCGACACGAGAGAGAGAGAGAGAGAGAGAGAGAGAGAGAGAGAGAGAGAGAGAGAGCCTGATCGAACTGCCAATAGAGAATAATTACGTCATGAGTGAAACAACTACTGTAATGTAGGAATTAATGATCATTACATCAAAAAGTACAGCAATATCGACTTGGTTCACTGGTTATTTAATACAAGTGTGTGTGTGTGTGTGTGTGTGTGTGTTTAGAGCTGTATCGCGCAACCATTTGGCACAACGCAACAAGCCGCCAAACACAGGAAACAAGCGTAATTAATAAGTAAACTGCGTGGAAGTAATTAAATATATCAGCATATATACCTTCACCATCGCTACACGAGGCCGCACAGCTGTTCCTCGCAAGCAAACACTAAATAGCGAAGACATCAAAGAACTGAACATGTAACAATAAGAAAAACATTAACACTAGCAATCTTTTTAGCACTATCAGCTGAGACCACGTGGAACTTGTGCTGTCACCGCCTACACACGATTCCTGCATCCTTCCCATCTTCCCTCGTGTGGTCTTTGCTTGCGTGTGTGTAGCACAGTGGAGACAGGACAAAGATAAAGAGTAGGGGGAAGAGAGCGGTAGATTCATTATTAAAACCACATCGTTAACCATTGTTCATCGGCTGTTAGAAGGGAAGGAAGGGAAGGATAGGGCGGAGGGGTAGTGGAGGATTGTGGGAGTGGGTCCATTCCACGTCACAGCCGCCAGTCATCACTCGTCTGCCGGAGGTGTGTGCACGGTGATCGTCCCGGGAGGTAAGAAGCTCCCCGTGTTTTACTGCATCATGTAAGAAACACTTGTGATTTTGCGTATGTCGCCTGATAGTCTTGGAATGAAAAGGTGAACTCAGCAGGTGCGGTGTGAGGTCCAGTAGTGCCTGGTGCGTGGGGTGTGGTTTTTTGTTCGCTCGCTAAAGGTGGCGAGGTGATGTTTTCCAGCAACAGTAGAGAGGCTACAGGCGACCTCCATGACGCATCAAGTATCTAGGGAGCAGGTCTGTATAGGAACTGTGAAACATAAGTAAGAGGAATAGATGAAGGTAATGTTGATAATAGTAATGGATATAACTACCACATGTAATTAAGCACGGGAAAGAAACTAGGGTTCATATCATGTAAATCCCATCCACTCACAATGTGTAAGGGAAGAGCCCCTGATAGGTTTCTGAATAATTGTTTCCTGCTTAACAAGAGTCTTTAGGAAATGGGTTGTTAATTAAGGGTACATAAATTTGTATTTTTATCCATGGTAGTTTGCTAAACGACTAAGTACCGAACTAACACAAACCACAGCACATCTCAGCCCAGTAATGGCTACACTCCTGGGTCCAGAGCGACTTGTGGTGGTAATTGGGGAGGGAGACTGCCCACTATTACATGTCCCCCCTTCGTCTTTCCTGTTCCCCCTTACCCTCGTTCGTTCCCTTCCCCCGTACTCCCATTCCCCCTTTCACGCTTCCTCCCTCCTTCCCCCTTTCCTATCCCTCCTCATTCTTCCATGTGGCTCGGTACCAGATTGCCCCTTATGGCTGCCGGCTTGTTAGGCAGCTTTACTCGTATAATCTTGGGTTTCGCCTCTCATCCCGCGAGTATGCCCTCTGCGTTATATTAATTCTGTTACGTTGCACTCTGACATGTCCAGACAATGGCTTGCGGTCTTAATTGGTGTGTGTGCGTGCGTGCGTTCGTGTGTGCGCGTGCGTGCGCGCGCACCAATAGAATGAAATAGAATATAATATTTTTTTTTGGTAGGAGTACAATGTGTGGAGTAGTGTTAATGGTTAGAATGTTTTCGTATAAATGTTCGCAACATTTTTTTCTAATTATATAAATTGTTAGTTCTCAAATTTAATTGGTGCGTGAAGCCAGTGCAATCAGTTTGCTGTGAATAATTTTGGTTGCATGCTGCTGGTGGCAACTTTATTTGTAAGACGTGCCTTGGAATGCCGGTCACTCATGGTTTTTAACATGGTTTAATCGTAAGCTTGGCATTTCGGAGGTAATATGAAGCAAGAAAGTGCTTCTTTGTGAATGAGCAAACCATTCTGTGAAAAGAATAATTTTATTCATGTTCTGGTCTTGAGTACTGCTGCTGCAGGTCGTCCTCGTTTTTCAGTGCACAGGGGACACGTGCACACTTGGCTCATACGCTGAACTAAATGCACGGCTACACATAAGAAATCTATAGGGTTATTTTGAATCCTTGGGTGCACGTAACACAGTAGTTGTCAGACGTCGCAGGTAGATTCCGTCCGCCTTCCGTCACTCTAGGCTTCTTAGCACATGGTATTGTACAGGCTTGACACGAAGTCAATATGATGGCAGGAACGCATTTAAATAAACAAACGATTCTGTAATAGCAGTGAGTAGATATTCTTGTATTAGCATTATTAAATAATGTTCCAGGAAGTCCTTCTAATAAGTTAGTACACGTATATAGTACACGCCGCGCATGCAAAACAAATCTAACCTAATGCGCGGGATGGGAAGGGGGTTACACAGGTATGTGCAACGCAGGCTCTTTTTTGAGAAACTTGAACAATCCAAGTAGCTTCCGCTTACCTTAAAATCATGCATGACGGATAGAGCTCACTGCTCGAGTGACCTGTCTTCGGCTAGGTAAGACACACATCTTATATGTACAAGATGTTAGACAGCTAGATGAACAGGGGGTAAACAATATTAGGTTGTGTGTGTGTGTGTGTCACCTTGGCTCTCCGATTTCGTGAGTATGTCTGTTTAGTATATTGATAGACAATTAATTATCTGTGGTTCATTTAGAAATTCTTGACCGAAATGGAATAAGGAGGCAGCTTTTGCATCGCACCCCTCGTACTCCGCATAAATTGGAGGGAAAGAAGACAGCAAGCAATGTCATTTTTCATTCTGAACCGCCGCCTCGTCCTGTGCGGGCTAGAAATTAGATCGCGAATGTACCACAGAGAGATGCCATTCCTATTATTAGACATCAATCCTTGACTCCAGAACGACCTCCGTGATGAAAACGGGCCTGGTGTTAGTATGTTTATAAAGAATTAGGAAAAAGGAAAAAAAAATCTTTTAAATAAGTAGAAAAGGCAACAACTTTAGAAGAGTTCCAACACTTGCATTTATTTAGCACTTGGTTGTAAGTGTTTTCATCCAGACTGGTGAGAGAAAATGGATAACTGAACGAAGCAGTAAAATTTCAGGATATCGAATTTATCTTGCCTGGTGACGGGTTGCCAGTGCACTTGTAGGAGTCTTACCTGCACCACCTCATTCTTGCTTGTTACTTTTTTTTTCTCTCTCTTTCTGATTTGTCTCCTTCGAGACACTGTGCGTCAGGTCGAAAAGCATAAAGTAAATTTCTCTCTCTCTCTCTCTCTCTCTCTCTCTCTCTCTCTCTCTCTCTCTCTCTCTCTCTCCCAAAAGGGTTTTTTTTTTTTTCTTGCTGTACGATGTGTGCATTTACATCTCGTGTACAATATGTTAAGCTCTCCCGCTGTTGCCCAGGCTGGGGCCGCGGCCCGAGGGAGTAGGTGCAGGGCCAGGGAGACGAGTCAGTTGTAGCTGGGCGCCAAGAAGTATAGCAATATGTTAGCGGCCTGTCTCTCCTCGCCTCGACATTCCACGTGGCGCAGTGAATTTACCCAGGACCTACTACCCCAGTATGTCACTGCAAGGAACCCCTAGCACACCTGCGATCGCCATCCCTCGCAGCCTCCTGCCTGCTGTGAGTGAGGCGAGGCGGATGATAGCAGCGCAACAGGAAGCCATCACGCAGTCCCAGACCAGCTTTACCGGACTGCAAGCACGTGGCACAGCACAGTCCCCGCCTCGGACGCCCCCGGCATCAACTCTAGAGAAGTGTGAGCTCGAGATACCGCTTGCTCCCTTCAGGTCATGGAGAAAGTCGGTAGATTGATGGTTGTTGTTATGCAGGTGGCTTCAGCAGGATACGGTCCACCACATTCGGCATCTGTGCGTCTCTGCCTTGCAACGTCTCGTGGATGCTAGGTTCTTCATTAGCGAGTGGACCGCCATGACACAGCCTTGTGATAACTGCGGTCTCTCTCACGCCCCTGGGAGAGCCGCCTACCCAGCCGCAAAGGTCACATGTCAGCTGCAAGAAGCTGGGACACCAGGCGGTGTTGAAGGAGCACCAAACGCACCTCAGCTTGGATGCTGGACTACCCTTCGTCTAATGCGGTAGCCTCCACGGGCGGGCGCGGCCCCGGCCACCTAGCCGTGGAAGTCGTGACCTCACATGGTGGCACCAGCTCCCCTGCAGTAGCTGTCGCCGACACAGGAGCGTGGTTTGTCCGTCTTTGCTATCCAGTCTTTACATTAGGCCCGCAATGCTGCGGCGAGTCACTGGTCTGCGTGATGTCGCCAACCTGTCCCTTAAGTGCCTTGGCTCAGCGGCATGCAACATCATCCTGGGTAACCACATTATGAGGTAAAATATTTCCTTTCAACAGTCGCCAGGGAGCCTCTTCCTGTCATTAGAGGCGTGCAGTGTTGGGGCTGCTGCCAAAAAAAACTTCCCTCATCACCTTCCGGCGGCGGCACCGACGCTAGCTGTGGTGAAGGAGGGGCACGGGTCACACAAGTTACTGCCCAGGCCAGCGTCACCATCCTTCTCACCCTTGGAGGAGCACGCCAGGCAAATCGAGTGATGGCTGCTTCGCCATTTCTTATCCACCACGTTCAACACTGCAAGGTCGCAGCTGCCTGTAATGGAGGGCAAGCCACACCACATCTACCTGGCACCTAGTGCGACTCCACACGGTAAAGGCCCAGCTCGATGAGGATGTCATGTGCGGCGTCATTGAGCCAGTGCCAGACGGAGAGCCCACGGAGTGGTGTGCCTGCATGGTCATGATGGCCAAGAAGTCACATCACACTGGATTACCAGCACCTGAATGCTTCATGCCAAAGGGAGACCCATCACATGCCAGCACCCTTTGACATGGTATCAGCCATCCCTAACCACTCATTCAAAACAGTAGCCAATGCCTACTGGGGCTACCACCCAATGGAGCTTGACCAAGAAAACTGCTGCCTCACCACGTTCATCACACCACGGGGCAGATTCAGATACTGTCGCACCCCAATGGACCACTGCTCCATTGGTGACACCTACATGAAGTGGTTCAACAATGCCATTCAGGAAGTACCAAGGAAGCACAAGTTTGTGGACAAAATTCTCTTATTTGAAAGCACCATGGAGGTGGCATTTTGGTAAGTCTATGACTTCCTGGCAATGTGTGCTGTGAAAGGCATCATTCTCAAGCCAGAAAAGTTCCAGTTCACATGGAGGGAGGTGTACTCCACGGGATTCAAGCTCGGCTGGAACAACTACAAACCCATTAGTGAATGCCTCACAGCCATACATAGCTTTCAGATGCCAGACAAGCTTCTGTGACAGACATATAATCATGGTATGGTTTTGTTAATCAGCTCGCACTATTCCTCACCACTGCATTCATTATGAACAGCTTCAGGGAGTTGTTAAAGAAGCCCACAGGGAAGCACATGTATTGGGACGAGCAACAGCGCAAAAAATCTTACGCCAGCTACCTAAAGATAAGCTGGTATACCATGACAGACATGAACGGCAAGGGAGATGTGAGGCAATGAGCAGCAGAAGACACAATCTACCAGGTGTTGCTGACCAAGGTCCTGGGGGATGACTGACACCAGCACAAGGCACAGGAAGTGGCATGCTTACACAACTTCTATGGCATGAGAGACAGACTTGCAGTGGCACAGGACCTAATCACATACACATTTGAGCTGGGGTGTGTGCAGCTGGTCATCCCCAAGTCACTGCGCCGGCAAGAGGCTGAAAATCTCCCCGTTGGTCACCAAGGGCTGGATTCCATGCTTTGGAGGGCAAGGTAGTGTTTTTACTGGCCAAGATGGAAGGAAACTTAAAGCAGCAATGACAAGCATATGGTGAGTGCGAGATGCACTCCCCTTCTCAGCCCGCAGACTCTGGTCATCACTCCACCCCTGAGTACCTGTTCCAGCAGACTATGGTGAATATGTTTCAGCAGGAGGGACAGATGTACATGGCATATGCAGATTGGCTCATTGGGTGGCTGGAGCTAGCCCACTTCCCACACAACACCTCATCTCAGAAAATTAAAGCACAGCTTCAGTCATACTTTGCCTGCATGGGCCCCAGAATGAGTATCCATGGGACCATGAATTTAACAAGTGATGAAGTGGTGGAGTTCTTCAGAGGGGAGGAAGGTGTCTGTTCATCTGTCATCAGCCCATTACCCCCACCTCAAATGGTAGGCTGCCGTCAAAACCAATAAGATGTTGATCATGACTATTACAGGCCCTAGGAGCAACCTGGACAGCAACAGCGTGGCTCTGGCAACACTCCAACACCCTTGAGGGTTATAAACAAGTTGCCGGCCCAGCTTGCAATGGGCAGACAGCTGTGTGACAGGGTGCCTATGGGACAATAGCACCTGATGGTGGACCAGCAGTGGGCAGGACTGGGACTCGCAAGTGTCCCACATCACACCCAAAAACTTACCGCCACTGACACCCAGTGTGTAGGTGTGTGTGCAGAACCAGGCGATGATTCTTTGGAACAGAATGAGCCTGGTTGTGGAAGCAAAACCCTACAGGCAGTACATGGTAAGGTTTGAAGGGAGTGGTAGCCTCACTCTTAGAAACAGGAAGCACCTCAGGCCATGAGGAGGTGGAACAGGCATACAACAATCAAGACAAGCAGATCGTGACAACCCACCCTATCCCGCAGAGAGTCAAGATGGCCACAGTGGCTTGATTATGTATGACATACATGTCCAGCATTCTGTGCAGTGATAGAATTATTAAAAACATTGTGTTACATATATGTTTGTGTTGTAATGAGATGTTCCTCATCTGGGGGGAAAGATGTGATGTAGGCATTTACATCCCATGTACGATATGTTGCACTCCCCCGCTGGGAACATGGGCACAGGGTGAGTTATTGGTAGCTGGACGCCAATAAAGATAGCAGTGTGTCAGCAGCCTGTCCTTGCCTAGACATCCCACACCTGCAGACTTTTCAAAGAATTTAGCTAACTTCCCACATATTTATAGCTGCCATGCAAAATGGATAGCAGTGTATTTGGGTAGACCATGAAATTTGAATACATGTTACCATAAATAGTGATGAATAATGAATCTGCTAAGCTCTTCACCATTGGTATAATTTGTAAACATTAAACAGAAATTTAGTTAAATTCATAATTTATTTTCTCACTGCCACAAGAAGCCAACAATACTGCTTCCTATACAGTCCTACTCTCCACACTTTATCTGCCTCTCCTCTGTCATATGTGACACCAATTCACTGTAAGCTTTATTAACCATTAGCTGCCTTCATAATTTTGTTAACAGATACTCAGTTTGTACATCTATGGTGACATGTTAACAATATCACTGGTAAGCCTGTCCATGTTAACAAGTCTGATGTCACTGTTAAGCCTGTCCACTTGGTTTCTGGAGCTGGGGGACAAATTGTTGGTGCAGTTTAGGAAGTAGCAAGGTTCTCTCACATCTAGTTACTACAGAACCCTGGGCAGCCAAGACGATGGTGAGCAAAGTAATTCCAATACTCGTTTAATCTGATTTAAAATTATCTGGGATCTGGGCTGTCTAACATTTGGGCCCCTTAGGCCTCAGTGTGAGCAGCACCTTGTTACCAGATGAAGTGGATGGTGAACTCTCCCACTAACAGTTAATTCAGCATTTATTTATGACTCATACTTGACAAAGTTTTTATTTTCTAAGATGACCTATATCATGATGCACTTGTGTCAAATCTTAACAAGAATGCTCTATCATATATATCAGGTTTATATACATTATTCCAAATTTGTTAAGAACATTTTAAATGGTTTTGATATTCAGTATCAAATTGACAAGAAATCATACTCTTTACAAGAATGATGAGAAGCAGGTGGGACAAACCCCATGGTAGGTACTGTTATGATGCAGTATTATGCCGTCCACTTAACAGGTAGGTGTAGAACCCAAGAGATGCACAAACATCATCCAGGTACAAAGTCTTGTCAGGTTACTGAAAAATAAAGGTCTATGTATTTGGAATGCCTTCATTAGGATTGCATATACCTCTGGTGTAATTCATATTTTTACAATGACTGAAAATAAATTAACAAATATATACTAGAAAATTAATAGAATGTGGCTATTCATATACATGTAACTTACTGTATTATTTGTGTCTTTTGTTCTACTACAGATAATTTATATAATGCACAATTTATATTATGGTTATTTATTCTGGTACACTTTCAAAAGTATTCCAGTAGCATACCACTGCAGGCTTTGAAACCTTGCTGTAGCAAAGTTACAGTACCAAAGTTATAAGTGCACTATAATTCAATAATAATAACTGACCTATGGTGGAGCTCATACAATAGGTAGAGAGGAGTATGCAAGGAGCAGTAGGGACATCATGCCCAAAAAGAACTGGGCAAACTGCAAGGGACAAACACATACTACAACATAAATTAGTTTGCTGAGATGTCTCTAAACATCATTGCAGTTTTCAAATAAAATCATTAACAAAACCTTGGAAAGAAAGAAAGCATCCAATCTAGTAATTTTTGGATGCAATATTCATCTAAACTCAGACTGACTACTTTCAATCTGAAGTAGATCAATTATAAATTTATGAAAAATAGGACTCATTGATACCTAACTTTTTACAAGTATTTGCATGTAAAATGAAGTTCAATATATATATATATATATATATATATATATATATATATATATATATATATATATATATATATATATATATATATATATATATATATATATATATATATTAAACAGCAGCATGATTTTTCTTCTAGAATAGGCCTAGAACTTCCAGGATCAGACCTACCCACTGTCCATCAGCTTAACAATAAACTCCTAGTACAATGCAAGGCTATTTTTTCATCATATCTTATGTATATGAGAATGCAGCAAAATAAATTGCAGTAAATTATGGGAACTTGTGAAACTTTGGTTTTATTTGTGAAATTTTAACAATTGAAAAATCAATGAATAATCTTCCCCATATTGGGAGTTATACTGGGAGATTTTTAAAGCCTTAATTTTTATTTATTTATTTATTTATTTATTTATTTTTTTATTTCTGATTTATTTTGTATGGAAAATGCTCCTACCCATTTAGTTTTGACAAAATCTTTCCTTCTCACTTTTTTATGGGAACATACCCCTTTGAATATAACAAGACCTTTATTAATCATGCTCATTTTTCTACAACTAGGAGTCTACTGTGTTGAGACCGTATCAATGGCTGTTGCATGTTTTGGGAATCCTTATATTTCAGTGTCATCTATAAAATATACTATACTTCAGCCTCAACACTGAAGTGATGTTGAATGGGGAAGTCTTAACCTGGATGATAAGCTAAACCACAAAATGTAATGTCAATTTCTTCTACATGGTACACTTGCATTTACTTCAATTTTATTTGTGATTGGAACTTAAAAATCTATGTAACAAGCCTCAGCAGACTAGATATGTGTAATTTGCATTTCTTAAATTTTCATATAGTATGCAGTTTTGAAGCCTGTTGCAGTGGGTGGTTTGCTGCACCCTGTAAACATTTGTATGTCGCATTGACGTGTCCCTGATACATGATAGCATAATCTTGTACAGTGAAGCACACCACTCATGCTGTACACTAGCACAGCTGTGATGGCATAATTTTTTTAAGTGATAGAACTTCCTTTTCTCATCAAGCATCAATACCGAGTTTGTCCTTTTTTTCTAGTTATTAGGGAACACTGGTTTTCTAGTTATTAGGGAACACTGGTGGCATGAACAATTCTGTGAGAACCTCCACACGTCCCCCACCGGTGGTCTGGTGTCAAGTGCTGTGTGACACGTCCACAGCCTTGGTGTGTGAGGCTCTAATTTATAAACCAAATTTGAATACCTAATGAATTTATAATAGTGTTATTGAATAGCAGCTTTTGTATTTAAATACTTAAACATTTAAGTAAGAGACAAAAGGGGAGGAGGATTTATAGTTATAACAATATATAATTGAGTAGAAAATAAAGTTGTCGTACGTACAGGCATGAAAATTCGTAACATATACATCATCCCATAATTTACAGAAATCATTCTTTTTATTCATATATGCATTTATTTATATATATATGTATATGTGTGTGTACATACATATCTCTTATATTAATATAAATAATATGATCACAATTTTACAGACTTAAAAGTAACTGTACAACAAAAGATATGGCAACAAAATGACTCAAAATTAATACAATAGTTTATATACAATCAAAGTGCCAAGGCATCACATAATCTTTGGAAATACAAGTAAAAATACTTACAATCTCCTATCAGCAACCAACGATGGAATGAAAGAACTTGTAATATATCGTGTGAGTGTCAAAAGCGTATAACCTCATTACAAGATAAAATTCATTTTCATCATCAAAGACTATTCCTATGCCCAATGACTGACTTCTATGCACATACAAAGCCAATGATATTCATAATTTACGCTACCAATTGCAACATTCAAGCTATGCTGAACATTCCCCAAAAGTAACATTTTCTCGCATACTGTATACATTACCTGTTACCACATTTTTGTTTGTATTATAAAATCTTATTTTGGCTAGCCTTTGGTCACTGGAAACTTTGATTTCCCTTCAATACTTATGGCTAAGGTTCTGATAAAATAATTACTTTCTTGAGCTGAAATGTCCTAATTAAATAAGTTTTATGTATCAAAAAAGCTGAATATCTTTAAAATTAGATAAAATTATTTTATTAAAATTCTTGTTTCATGATAAAATAAAAATTTGTCATCCAGCAAGAAAGTGCCTAAATCTGGAAGCAGGTTAAGTACAGACTATTGCTACCATAGACGAGGATCTCACAATGGAGGGACGACGGGACGTGTTCGCGGGGTAACACTTGGTGGAAGTATAGGGCAGGGCTGCTCTCAATGTTGTGCACTTGTCTCAGCTTAGTTTCTGCTCAATGTAACTGATCTAATCAGTTAACATTATCAAAGAAGCAACTTTAATTGTAATAAGCAAAACAACATTTGGTATACTCCATTGGCACACACACTTCCGTTGCATTGCACCCTGTATATAGCAGCCTTGGTACTTTGGACAACACTGTGAATGTCTCCTTTCTATTTCCTATTACGAGTAGTAGTAGCCTTTGAGCGATCAGATATAGATGAGAGGCCTTCAGCGCGACTCTTGGACCTTCTCATGTTATTCAATCCTTCACCTGCAAATTAAAAAAAAAGTTATTAAAAGGTCTATTGTGGTTGATACTTTTTTGGCATCTTTACAAATTGGTCATAAAATTAACAGAAAGGTCTATTGTGGTTGATACTTTTTTGGCATCTTTACAAATTGGTCATAAAATTAATAGAACTATTATTACTACTTTCCACTGTGAAGGAAAATGATGCCCAACAGAATTATACCAGCAATGACCAATATTATTACAAATTCATAATGATTAAATGCTGTGATAAAATTCTCTATGATATAAATAAACTCACAAATTTATATTTATTGTTGATATTTGGACAAGGTCAAGGAGATAGGTCGATAATGAACACAAAATGCAGAGGGTTGGATTAGATGAATAATAACAATGAATTCCCTTAAACATCATCAGTGTTTTTTACCTTTAAACATTATATAATGCTTGCAATGAATTCCCTTAAACATCATGTGTTCTTTACCTTTAAACATTATAATTGTAAGCATGAGTTCCAATCATTCAACTTACTTTTACTGGTGCTTCTTCTTATGCCCACATCACTGAGCTTCTCTGCTGTGGATCGAGATCGTTTCATGTCCCCCAAGCTGGGCTCATTGCCATTGGTCCGCGCAGCCCGCATGGCTCGGCCCCGCCGGTCCAGCAACAGTTTTTCAGGCTTGACAAACATACCACACTTGGGACGGCAAGCAAAGTACCGCACCCCGTTCACTGAGCCATCATTTTTGCCTTTTGGAGAAAGAGAGACTTGGAAATAATGTAATAACTATTACTACAGTCAATATTGTGAAAACTAGCTTGTAACTTGTACCAATTTTTTTTTTTTTTTTAGTATCTTTGAAATATTCCAAGTTAATGAAAAGAGACTTAACCTAAAGCCATTTTATACTGTTCCAATTTTCAGATTAATCTCTTATGAACAGATTCCTTTGCTATAAAAGAATATGTTCATGATTTATTTTTTATGAACATGGAGTTAAGTATTTCCAGGGGAAAACTGAACCCTGCACAAGCGTATGAAACCAGAAACTGGTTGGTAGAGCAAATTAGCAATGAGCTAGCTTTGAGTTAGGATGCCCTTTTCACTGAAGTAGGCAGGAAGTAGATAGCTACATGTAAACAATACCCTTACTTAAAGTAGAAGAGCCCTTTACCTTATCAAAGTGCAAGGTATTTTGTATTAAAGGAGTGTATAACCAAAAAATACTGATGGTTCCTACACCACTATTTGGTATTAATTTTGTTGGCATTTTCCAGAGGCAGCCAAGCAATCTTGTGCCTGGAAGTACTTCCATGGCTGAGTTTCTCAATGACATCGCATACTGACAAACAAGGAATTTAGCCACACGATGGTGAATGCCCACAAAGTTGCATCAACCTGGAATAATGAATAAGCAGGGACAGGATACAGCCCATGAAGGAGAAGACTGCTGCTATAGTGAGTGCACCTTCAGCCATCAGAAGGATGGCAATAAAGGCCTGGTTAGGTTTGTCAAATAGCTAAGTTTCTGGATAATGTGGCTTGGCCGGTTTGCAAATACCAGTGTGATGAAAACATCATTGGCCTGTATTACTGTCTGTCCTTAGTACATGTTAAAACATTCCCCAGGTTCACTACATAGTCACTGCCAGACACGCCATAGAAGGTTATTCCTGCTGAGTTCCTCGACTTGGAACTGTCAACTGTGGTTCATGTTTGGCCTCTGTGGGATCCAGTGATGTGGAATGTGCTTTAGCATGATTTCAGAAGGTTAGTCCTGTGATTTGTCTAATAAACCAGTAGGTTTAAGGCTTTTAAGAAAAATGAACAAAAGCCACACAATAATTCCATATGGGCTTGGTTTTATCACTTGACTCTCAGGACTTAATGGTCAAGGAAGGAATCTGAATTATTGTGTGTAGATGTTTTAGCTAGGCATGAGATGTGAAATTTCCAGTTTGGATTATATATAAGTAAAGGACAGATGTTCAGTGTAGAGAGGGACAGATCAATGTCATTGAAGAAGAGGGTATAGTTATCTGGAAAGTTGAGTTGAGTTGATAGATGAATTGAGTTTTGGAGGCACTGAACATTTACCAAGTTTGCTCTGCCCAAATCAGAAATTTTAGATAGAGTAGGCAGAGAAGTTTGATTTTGAAGATCGTTGATAAATAACAGAAAGAGTGGATGACAGGACAGAATCCTAAAAAAGAATACCAGTGTTAATAAAACAATGAATGTGTATCACACCAGCAATAGACCAGTCAGAGAGGAAGCTAGAGATGAAGTTACAGAGAGAAGGATAGAAGCTGTAGGAGGGTAGTTTGGAAATCAATGCTTTGTGCCAAACTCTATTAAAAGCTTTTGGTATGTCTAAGGCAACACCAAAAGTTTCACCAAAATCCCAAAAAGAGGATGACCAAAATACTTGGTAAGGAAAGCCAGAATATCACCTTAACAGAAACCATGCTGGCGATCAGATAGAAGGTTGTAAAGTGATAAACATCTAAGAATCTTCCTATTGAGGAAAAATTTTAGAAAGGCAGGAAATTAAAGCAATAGGATGGTAGTTTGAGGGATTAGAGGCTGAATGTAGGCAAACTTCCAGCAAGAAGGAAAAGTAGATATTGATTGATGTTGATAGACAGAGTTGGAAGAGTTTGGCAAGGTGGAAGCACAGAGGCACAGTTTCAGAGAACAATAAGAGGGACCCCATCACCTTACTTCTAACGGTTCAAGGATGTCACATCCAATATCACTGGATAGAAGGATGAAAACCAAGTCTAGCCAAGGATGGCAGATGACTCCTTTTCTATGCGCAGTGCTGCATTTTTCTGCCATAGTTACCACCCACCAGCCCGGTTGTTGTATCTGTTACCTGGCAATACTTGAATTCCATACCATGGCTAATGAAAGGCTCAAAATGCATGTGTGCATAGAACATTTTCAACTTCAAATAACCTGTACTTTCACCTCTGACAATATCCAATCTCTTATTCAAATTGTGAGAAATTAACTAGCTCAGAATTAATCCAAAAATGGGTTATTTGTGATATCTTAATGGAAACAGGGCAAGGAGTGTCAGGAATAGATAGATAGAGTAATGAAAAAGAAAACAGAAGGCTAGGGGAGAAGATAAGAGAAAATCAAAGGGAGAGAGAGAGAGAGCCAATCAGGATGACACCACGTCATCCTGACCAAAAGAGGAGGAGAAAGAAATACGATGCAGTGACTTTCCGCAGTTCCTCCTCCTCTTTCTGGTTGCTGCAGCCATAGAAGTACAATCTATGCTGTCTCAACATCCCTGTGGAAACCTTGCCCTGTGCTCAACAACCTTCCTGCACACTCCTTTGCCATCCACCAACAAACTCACTCCACCAAGAGAGCAGATAAGCTTCCCTGCCTTCCCTCTCCCAGTTTGGGATCTCTTCCCCCTCTCCTGATCCTCACTCAGAGGGGGAAGATAAGAATAGGTACCCCTTCTCAGCCTGGTTAAGGTAGCTAATGCCTTCTTTCAAGTTTATTATTTTTTATATTTATAATCATTAAATAAAACTTATTGATATCAATAACTTTGGTGTAAGTACTCACCACCTTGAGCGCTCCAATTCTGATTTGGTTTAGTTGTTTTCGTGTTCATTTTCACCTTTACTTATTCAATTGTTTGTTTGTTTTTGTTCTCAATAACATATTTATCTCAGGAGAGTGTGCTACAATATATTCAACCTTCAACATCATCCCCTTGATCAAATTAAGGTCCTATCAATAAAACAAAAAACTTCTATGATAAAGATTAACAGGTCTTAGAATATAAGCAAGTATTTTTTGGGCATGCTACAAATATTTGGATAACAAAGCAACACTTACCCATTGGAACATCCAACTCCACCCCAATCCATGTTCCCGGAGCAAACTCTGTGTGACCAACATAAGCAACAACTCCTGAGTAGTTGTATGGTCTAATCTGAATACTTTCTCCAACTTCACACCAGTCAGGCAGTGGTGCCAGAGGCTTGCTATTGGAAGTTTTGTCGAAATCTGGTGACAGAACAAAGCTGTTAATACTTGAAATGTGCAGAGCAATCAGTAAACTATTATTTTTAATTATATATTCATTCAATGAAAAAAATTAATGCATAGGAGGTTGTTTGAGGGCATAGTTGTACCAACTCTGCCAAAAACAAAAGCACTGTTTTAATGAAATGAAATTTAGTACATTCTTACCAACACATTCAGATGATGATGCAGGTGAGGTCCCATTCATGATGTGTGAGTCAGCCATGGCCACCTGAGACTGAGCCAGTGGGAATGACATGCGATGACTGGGGTTCTTTCTACTGGTGCCACCACGCCTCAGGACAACATCTGAACCAACAGTCATCGTCAGTGAAGAGGTGGAAGAGGAGGAGGAGAGAGGAGAAAGTGGACTCTCTGATTCAGGTAATGAGTTTGTAGCAGATGTGGAAAGAGATTTTGTAGTACTATTGACGGTGGATTCTGGCACATCAGTGATGCAGTTTTCTTTCTCTTCATCTTCAACAATTTTTAGCTCATTCTCTGGCTTTCCAGTAACAGGGCTGGGATTTGTGGTGTCTGCTGACTCTGTTGAGTTGAAGCCTTCCAACTGCTGATTAATGACAGTTTTTGTATCACTGGAGTCACTTTCACCAGAGCTGAAATTTAGTAAAAGAATAATGGAAATGCAGTAACTTATTAATTTTATAGGATATGAAGGATTGCAAAGATATGACAGTGAAAATTTATAATAAAAGCCAAGAAGCTGGGGACACTTTGTTATTACCTTATGGTTGATATATCCATGGTGGCATGACTGGCTGGAATATCTTTATCAGGAGTCTCATCAACACTAACACTTCTCATTGATAGCGAATCTTCACTTAAAGTGGTTGATGAAACTGCACCAGATCCATAGCCACTGTGGAAGATAAGATAATGGACAAGATTATATTGTTGTCTATGTCTAAAATTCCAGGGCCTTTCAGCCTACATATCTATTTCTGACACTTGCTCACAATTACTTCCTTCAGGGAATGATCCCAACGGAGAAGTCATAATTTACCTAAGTTGTTGAATTTCCCCAAAGCATGTAGATTCTAAGTCCTCCATTCTCCCCATCCTCTCACATTCTTTGCCATTTTCAATCCCATCCCTCATGGATGGGCCACACACCTAAATGAATCCTGCTCACTCTCAGACTCCAGCCACATGTCTCAACAGTTTCATGTGGTAGATAGTGAAGATCTGTCCTCTCCCCCTCCAGATCCAGAGAACTAGATGCTAAATTGTAGAAGAATGCTCAAGGGTGCAATTGTTGGTGTGCTCCCCTTCACAGGGGATGTCAGCTTAGTATACAAGCAAATGCAGTTAAAGAACATGAGGGACTGCATCTGATGACATTAGCAGAACTAATACTCTTTCAATTATAGTTTATATAGTTTGCTTCTAGGTTAAATGATTTTAAACTCATTACAGTAGTAAGTAATAATTTAATAGATGTGGCAGAAAGAATTACAATACAAGCAAGAACATTTACCTTGATACTGTAGATGGGGTACCTGCTTTGGTGGCAGCAACTTCATTCAAGGAATCCAATGTTCGACTCTGAGTAAGCTGCAGTCTGCCACCAGCAAGGCCACTGCTCCGATATGATGCAAACTCATTGAATCCCTCCTCCCCGTTGGTTCTTCTGGATATGACACCTCCATTCTACAAAAATAATTGTGTATATTTTGTGTTCATCTCTTTCAGTGAAAACATGATCACTATTACAATAAAGAACTTGCATAATATTCTTTGGAAACTTCTAGAAAGAAACCCTGTAAATATATTTTTAAGGTGATAATGAATTTCTGGATTTCTAAACATTTCACTATTCCTATTAAGGCATCTAGTGTTTCTTACTTCTTGTTCTTCCTGGTCAAATTCAGAATGTTCATCCTCTTCATCCTCCTCTTCCTCCACCTCCATGTGTAGCAGTGGTGCTGCCTCTCTTGTGTTCTCCTCATGTAGTGTTGTCATTCTGGGAGTCATTTTCATCGGACCAGGGCTTGGAGAGGCTGAAGTGACGGCTACAAAGATTATTACTTTGGAATACACAGACATTTTCTTCCTGGTATTCGCCATTTTAAGAACAAAGTGTTATAGGAATCTTGAAAATTACATGATATTAATAAATGGCAAATTATAAATATCACAGCTATATGATGAGGCCAAGACAAGATTTAAGTGAACATGTCTGCCTTCGAAATGTGTACATAGACACGCGCACGCACACACTTTTACACACACACACACACACACACACACAAAATATATTTAAATTTTTTTTTACATGAATGGTATTTACAATAGCATACATTTAGATTCCCAAGATTTATGAACATCCAAACAAGAGCAACACATGCACTTAATTTAAAGCAAATTATGCATTAGCCAATGATAGCACATGCAGCATAAGAAATTAAAGAAGAAACCTGCATCTTTTTTTTTCTATCTGTGGAGAAAAGTGGATTACGGAATTTGAAATTAAAGAAATAGCAAATAATCACAAAACATACCATATATATATATATATATATATATATATATATATATATATATATATATATATATATATATATATATATATATATATATATATATATATATATATATATTTATATTATATTATGAGGAATAAAAACTTCAGGTGATAAATTTGAAACTCACAATTGCATTCTATTCAGAATTAGTCTGACAAAATATACAAATAGAATAAGGAATATGAAGAAATTTGATGCATTTGATAAAGGGAAAGAAGTCTGAGAGCTTATCACATGTAATTAAGCTTGGTATCATCAACTGTAAGCCTCATTACTTTTGAGAACTGGTTAGAGATAATGCAGTATGCTGGTGGTGTTTTTCACAATGAGAACTGAAGCAAAATCAAAGAAAATTGCTTAATATTTCTTTGAAATCTGGCCTCAGAAAATCCATAAAGCATAGCTCAGTTCATTTTATTTTTATTACAAGTGTATTGGTAACTATAAATTGACAGGCATTAGGACCTATATCAATCAACTGGTGATAAGATTTATTTCTCATGGTGACTCTCAAGCTTAATTAACTGCATGTTGAAAGTGCTATGAATATTGGTACAGATTTGGTTTTTCTAAGGAAACCAAATTCAACAGCAATAGCAAGAATAATTTCCTAAAAAGTCCTCACCCTGCTGGGTGCGATATCTACGTCAGGGTGAGGTCACTGAAGGAGCTACTTTGTGCTGCTACAATCTACACAAGGCAAAGATAAAATGCTGGGGCCATATGAAAAGGCTGCTGCACAACACCAAAGACATGAACAAGACATACACTTGGCAGGAGTTGATCCCTGAAGTCTTATTGAGTTGAGGTTGAGGTTCAAATTGAGGAACGTAGGTCGAGCTGTAAAACCAATCCAGGTTAGTTCACCCTTTGCATCCTGACATGCTGCTACCATTGTAGATAAACTGGACTCTACTAGTTATTATTTTTAGTAAGTGTTAGAACCCATGTCAATCACAAGTTGCTGTAAGCACACCTAATTACTGATAGCTGTTCAACCTGGTTTTTTTTTTTTTTTTTTTTTTTTTTCTGACATTTTCCAGTCTTAAATTTTCCTGAAAGTGACATGACAAATAAAAGACAAATTTTTTTAATTTCATATTTGTAATACAAAAAAGTCATGTACTTTTATTAATTTCTGATGAACTGCCAAAGGAGATGGAGGCACTGCTGTAGTATTGGCACACCCTGCAGTGACCACCACTACAAAGCCATTTACTTAACTTGAACCTTTAGACTTTACACACAGTGTGAATTAAAATTTCAACTTATGATCTTGTAAATCTAATATAGAATTACTCTAATCAAGATCTACAAAGCGGTCTTTTCTATTTTGATTATTAAGCTGATGAATTTCTACATGCTATCTAAAAGCTTCCTACCTATTAAATATAAGAGGAGCTGCAGCATAAAATTATGTTTCTGAGTAACGGCTAAGCACTTATGTTCAGAAGATGAACTATTCAAAATAATTTTGATTTCATCAACTACCATTAACTTTCAAAGCTATTTCATGGGCATATGTATATTATTAAAATTTTTTTGTGATATCAATCACATTATGATAATTTAATGGATATTGAAAGTAGTGAATAAATTACAAAGTGAAGGTCTTGTAGTCCATCTTTCCAATTCTATTGCCTATCAAGAAGTACAAAAGTAAGTTATAACTTCTTGCTGTAATATGGCACAGTGCTGATTTTCCTTGAGGAGAATTACTGCTTAATATCAGTAAAGTGAATCAATTCAACATTTATCATAGTGCAAATACAGCATGGGGTAATTATATAACTCAGGCTTCATCAATAAATTAATAAAAGTAAGTCTAGCAGTGCAAAATTCTTGGTTCCTCCAATTTTTTTCCCTTTGGTTCAAGACCTATTAATGAACTGAGAGACATGGAAAAAGGTGGTCTATTCAGTGTATGCAAACAGACATGTTGGGCTGTCAAGGGATGGCTGATGGTTATTGAGCTAAGGAGGAGTTTACATCTGCACATGAAACCTTACAACCACAATTTTCTATGTTATCTAAAGCAGGAAGATCTGGATTGAATGGGAATGGAAGTAACCTTGCTATACTTGGTACCAAGATAAAATGTTGGGGCTACAACTTTTAGTATAAATAATTGACTTTTAGCATTCTTCTCAGCTCTATGTCAAAAGTTCCCACTTGCTCCTGTCCACATACTTCAACCTTGCATTGTCTAGTTCTCTCACTTTCCATATCCTCTTTTGCAAGTACTCTGGCAACTACAGCCATATGCTAGGAAAAATCAAACTTTCTGCTAAACACTAAATTAGAATTTAGTGTCTCACTTATCAAATACAGACTGACAAATTCAGTGCTTTGCTTCTATTTCATCTGCCTGTTCTTGACTCTCGAACTCTTTACTTCTATTATATTTATTGACTCCATGATGTTTCCCTTCATTTTGTTTTAAAATTTTTAGAAATTTAACATGTAGCTAAAATCTGGGGTCTTACAAGATTTTATTAATTCCATAACAATGTAATTATACTAAAGTTTTAATTATGATTAAACATATTTCAACCAATTTATATGTGATTTTTTTTATATTTGAAGTAAATCATACAATATTTAAAGAAAAAAAAATTCAGTAATGCTTTCCTTCAAACGAAACAATAGTTTTATTTTTGCATAGCCTCTGATGTGTTTTCTATGCACCTTTCTTGCCTTACCATACCTAGTTCATGTTATGTTCTCTTTGCACTTTTCAGCATACTTCATCTTCTACACCATCTTTTTATTACAAATTTATTACAGCAACTGAGCTAAATCAAACTTAGAGTGCTCAGGTGTCTTGGCTGATGCTTATAACAGGCTCATGCTTATAATAACTGAGCCTTATCCGCCATTTCTGTGAGTAAATGAGCTGGCAGTCTACATTTGGCAAGCTACATATGTTTTTCATGAGATTCAAAGCTGCATCAAAATCACATTTGATATACTGTAATGATTAAAGGAAATTCCCATAACTACTGATAATTTTTAGCAATCAGCAGGGAAAATAGTGAAAAAAAAACAACTTTGGCCTACTACATAAAGGTAAATGTATGTATACTAAGATACATTTCTGAGTATGTAAACCTTTCTGTGTAAGAATACCTTTATCTAACTCAAAAGATGGGATTACTATTTTCCTCTGCCATCAGAAATGGCTCAGACTGCATTTATCAGTATCAGATAATTTACCTAACCTTAAATAAATATACAATAAATAAATAAAATAAAACTTGAGAAATTTACATAATGTTAATAATTTCTCAATAGAAATGCATCATTATAGATCACTGAAGTAAGCTCAAACACCAAGAGCTTATAAAATCTCTTAAAATACTCTCACAAAGAAACGAAAATAGTAACAGAAAATATTTGAAGAAAAAAAAAAAAAGTTGTACACATATTAGCACTGAAGCCCATTAGAATACCATTGGCCAGCCAAGATGTTAGGCTTAGTTATTTACATAATTCATACATGCAGGAAACAAGTATTGATGAGGAGCTAAATTTAATATATTGTTAATTAACCACATAACTCAACCTTTAAGATCAATTTAAATTAATCTCTTAATTATTATTAATTACTGTGTTGGACTCTAGAATTTCTGTTCAAGAGGAAAAGTAGCACACAGAGTCAGGCAGGTTCCCTTTCCTTCAAGTCTGTGCTACACAGAATTGTAAGTCTGTGGGTGGAGATGATGAATCACTGACATGAAATAGCAGGGAGAGGGTAATTGTAACTCTACACCAAGGAGGAAGGGAGGAATAATTAAGCCAAAATATGAAACATCAATTTAGCTTGAAATTCCCTATATATATATAATTCAAATTCACTGAGTATAACCTCATAAGAATACCAACATAATAAATTTGAGCTTTTCTAATGTATACATGAAATGATGTTGTAATTCTTATGAAAGTCATCTCTTTATGGAGAAATCACATGGTGGGCCAAATCATTGAAAGTTGAACTTTTTTCTCTCTTTTCGATCCTCCACTTCATGTAATTAATTATACTGATTTGATAAGATCTTTGGCAAATTTCTGCTTCATTATTCCTGCAATGAATTCCTACAAATAATTTTGTTTCTTTTCCAGAAATGTGAATGTGAATGAAGTTGTATAAACTTCATCTAGATCAAAGATGTGAGGAAACTGTAGGTAAGGTCAGTCTCAGTACATCTCCCTCATGAACTGCCAATCAACGTGGCTCACTCACAAATGATGCTACCTACATATGTTATATTTCACTTTTGTATAACCATTGAAGACAGATAGTATAGGATGCATGCACATTTCACAACTTTCTCAAAATTGAGGATTCCATTTGTTTTTAGAAATTTCTACACCACCTGGACTTTCCTCAGAACTCTTCTCTAAGTTTTATGTGAACAAAAATTGCCCAATATGTAACATTAATCCAGGTTTCAATTTGTAAGTAGTAGCTTTGAAGAAAGAGGCTTTGCATTCCTATGTTATTACTAAATTAAAATAGGCCTGTAGTTTATATTTTCAAATAGCAAGGTTAGAGTGCACTCATGAAAGATTTTTCTGCAAACTTTTCCTAATATGATGTACGAGTATCTATACTACTATACATGAAAATTATGTTACTATATATTTTTTATTTTAGCATTTTGGCCTCTATATACTGACAAATTTTCTTTTCAAATTCATTACAGTCATCAAAATGGGTAATCTTCAACAGGAAATCTCATCTCCTTTGTTTGCCTTCTCATATTATTTACCACATCCATGATTAAGTGAAGTTCCTTGCAACATTTGAGCTGTAAAGCACAGAACTTACTTTTTTTTACAAAATTAACTTGATACCTTCTATTACATTACTTGCTGTTTTCTAAATGCTATAGGCCATGTATACAACAGTAAAGACTGGTATTGTCCAACTTTCATTGACTGACATTTAACACAAGGTTTTGCAGTAGCCAAACAATGAGCAGTGGGACATCTGTGGACCAAGCTAGTGGGTGCATGGGGAACAGTTTGTGATGTTAAAACTTATAAAAGCCATACCATTTTTGAGCCCTTGAAAGCGCAAAGTGTAAAAAAATAAATACATTTTCAGTATATTACCTTTGGCTGCTTGATTCCTTTCAGAATCAGGAGAGCACATGAAGATTTTCTGCATTATTTAGATTAAAAATATAATTTGACAGAAAAACTATGTTCCTGGAAACTAAAAAGACAAAAGCAAAAAGCCACCACAAGCAAATATTAGCCCAAGAACACACTATCCCACAATGTCAATCAAGAACACTGTACATCAGTGAAAACTGTCTGTGACTAAATATCTCTGGCACAAAATGCCAAAATACAAGTAGAGAGGTGTTTATGTACTCACACAAGCCAAATGGCCGCTCACTTGGCCCTGGCAGGGAATATCGGTGCTTGCTCTTGTCCAGGTTATTCTGTGATGATGTGGACAGTTGAGCATTGAGGTCCATCACACTGCCTGATCTGGTCACTCCATCAAGAGCCTCATGACTGCCAAACAGCTGTAAAATTTAAAACAATTGTTAAATCTATGCAAGGAAATCTCAACCAACCAATCCTATCCACCTAACCCTATTACTGCATCTACAACTATTTAATTTATATCAGAGGAGCAGCACTGAAGTGAAAGTGTAGTGCACTATAAGGGCATCATAATTTGTAAGAAAAACTGGAAAAGTATAAAGGCTAGTTATTACATAGATTATTTTTGTACATTACTTATTCAACATCTAGAAAGTCATGAAGAACTGCATAAAATATATTTTACATTGATATTTACCAGACTATTGCCGCTACTAAAAGCCACTAATAATGGTCAGAAATTTTACTTACTGGAATTTCACATGACTTCAAAAATCCAAAAGAAATTCTTGCATCAGAGAAATAGATATTTACTTTGGCAAAGCATTACATTAAGTGCCAAAGATGCACAGTATTTGAAGCCCTGGCAGGCAGAAAATGAACAGCCATTACCAAAGCATCCTACCAAACCAGCCAGGAAGGAGCCACAAACTTGCACCATGTGTGGCCTCAGTACACTACTGATTGTCTGAAGGGCTTCTTTATGTTACATATTACTTAGAAACACAAACAACTACCACTGTTCCTTGGGCCTGTATTCTACTCCAGGAACCTGACAAGTTACTGGATATTTAGCCTTAATGTAAGTTAGCATAAAAAAAATCAATCTTACAAATTTTTCCTTCCCAAAACACACAATGTGTCTCACTTTTAGTGAAACCATTAATGACAACTAGCACAAGTTGTAAAAATTCCCTTCCCAGTATAAGACTACCAATAAATTAGTAAATTACATAAAATTTTATACTTTTGTTTTTAAATAAAAACAATGCAGTTATTTCATAAGGTATTGCATATTCACCAAAAAAGTCCTACCACTGAAATACCAATGGCTTTTTTCTGTTTTCTATCCACTTCTAAATGAAGTCATTTAAATAAAGTATCAGACAGCCTCAGAAACTGAATGAAAAATGTTGCTTGATGACATACATTTTCTATTTTATATAAGGCAACAATTTTTCTTGTTTTCTTAACTCTGATCTTGCTATCATCATATTAGAAAAAAAAATCATTGTTGTTTGTATGATTTCAAAATGGATTACTGAAGACAAACCTGATCTTCATTTATGTAGAACAGACATCTGCAGATTACTTTGTCATTAGGACTTTAAAAATACATTCCTATATTGTTATTTCAACTGTGCCGTAAAAATTTCCTGCATTCATGTAGCTAATACAAAGGAACATGCCACACATTGTTTTCTTATATGCCTCTAAATCCTACAATTATCATGACCACAGTCATCAGAGAAGCAACCAGCCTATTTGAATAGATAGCATGAATAGGCAGATAAAAAGTAGTTTTTAGTAGTGCATAACAGAAGCCAAGTATGAGATCAGAGAAAAGTTACAAGATAGCATGGAGAGAATAGAGCTTCTGTAGGAGGAATCTCACACTGTACTGTAACAATCCACACAGCTACTCAACTGAAGATCACACTGATCAGACTTTGGTGATTTCAAGGGCCATGAATAAGTTTTCTGATACTAGCTTCTCAACTTTTACTCCAAGCGCTTTTGTACGCAATAAGATGGCTAACAGCATCGCTAAAGTCAGCATGGCCATTTCACACCAGCTTGTAGATCTTGTTATGCATTTTTGTCTGGTATTTACTCTTTACAATATAACAACTTGGTTTATCATATGCAGGGCATCACACAAGTTCAGGTAGCATGTGGTGTATTTTGTACACCCATGTTCTTCTCAAGTAAGAAGAATATTCTGAATACTGTTTCAGTAGAAAACTATTCCTTACTGTCAGTCACTATATCACTCATTTTGCAATCCACTATTCAGCTAGGGAATATATATATTTTTTTTTACAATTTTGGACAGTAATTCAATTATCTTGCTAAAATTCCATGTACCTGAAGATGGGATAAATATGCCATAAGCAGCCCCAGCCAGGGACTGAATCCTTCACTAAGAGACAGCACCTTAGATGTCATGGTTACAGCAATCCTGAGGCCCTGAGATACATTTTGGAGGTCCTTGAACTCTGATCACTACTGGCATCCTTAAAGTTTATCAACACAAGTGCAAATAACAGGTGTTATCACACAGTATTCCAAGTATTTATACTTGAGAAGCTGTCACATTTGAACAGAATATGATATATAACTAAATATACCATGCCATTCTGTATAAAGTATAACCAGCAACTTCCAATGTAATTAAAAATATTCTTTGCCTTATATTGCTCTATGAACTTAGGAGACACCCTGCATATCAATATCAACATGAATTAGTTTAATGTAAGCTTATGTTAATAAAAATCTTGTTAAAATGGCATGCATCTAATTTGGTTTGTTATTTAACCTGACATTTTTTGTACATAAATATGACCATCACACTAAGAGTATTTTCTTGGTTGTAGTAAGCAGAATCTGAGCTACACTTCTGTGACCCTGTCTCCAAGTGTGTGTGTGTGTGTGTTTACCTAGTTGTGCTTTATGGGAAAAGAGCTATGCTCATGCTGTCCCATCTCTATCTATTAATATCCAACTTAAATGAATCCATGTATATTTCTTGCATTTACTATCTCCTTATCCAGACTGTGCCATACATCAATACTTCTGTATGGGAAACTATACTCTTTGATGTTTCTTCAACAAGCACTCATCTTCAGCCTCTTTCCATGTCCTCTAGTTTCTTGTGCATCCCAAACCATCAAGTCAACCTGATCCACCTCCTCCACTTTCTCATACACTTATATATTACAATTAAGTCTCCTCATTCTCTCTCTTTTTCCAACGGTGGTAGGTGTAACCTTGTCACTTTCTCTTCATATGAGAAGTCCCTGATATCATCTAGTTTCTGCTCCCTGAACATACATATGAACAAAACACGTAAATGTTGCATGTGAGCTTCCCTCATATCTAATAATATAATGAAGATGTTTGTATCCCCAAATTTTATGTAACACAAAGACAGCCCAACTTTCACTGGTTTATCATGCTTAAAGCATATGTAGCGGCTTATGCAATCATCAATATTTCCGTCAGCTTCAAAATGTTCAAATTCACATCAAATTTAACATTGTAACTTTAATATGCTACCAAGACATTGTAAAAGATAGCCATTTACACATAATCCATTCATCATGCAATAATTATTTAAAAATTATACATTAAACCATGCATGTGCAAGCTTCTAAAATTTAAAATATTACAAATCCTACCCTAAAATATCTTGTATGTAAATATTTCACAATAAATGTGTCTATGTAACAGATATTGTTACTCGTATTATAAACCAATTCCTCTATACATTGACTAGATTACTTACTCTATACTCATGTAATACAAGTAACTACATTAACCATTAAACAAAGTCAACTTACAACAATAACTAGAGTTTCTTATGCTTTGGGCTGTAAGCTAGTGCACAAATGTGCCTAATCATTAATAAAATCCACACACTAATTAACTAATCTATTAGTAAAAATATATGGATACTATGGACAGTAACTGTTCAAATATACTGTACTACTTGCAATTTCCATCATATTTAAAGACATGGTACACCTGTGCAACATGGGAACAGGACTTGCATAAAGGATTCAATATTTCTCACATCATAACTCACTCACTAAGACACTCCATCCAAAAGTTTTTAGTTGTCAGATGGATTACAAAGTACCATTTTTTTTCTAATGCATATATTACTTTATAAGAGTGATTTCATCACCAATGAGGATCAACTGCAGCATAAGATTACAAATGGGGGTATTAGTGTAAAGCTACTTTTATGGGATCAGAGAGAAAAATTAATATTATAACCCACTGCAAAAAGAGTATTTTAATCCATGACTGGCTTCAAGTGCTCTCTGCCTTCACTAAGCATTATCAAGGTGTACCAGTGAGGTGCACATGGAACATATGCAATATTATTTCCTTCAATCTATTCACTGATTTATATGTTGATTTATTTTGTTTGAGTTTCTGATAACTAGGGAATGTATTCTTCCCTGAGAACATTATGATAGATTTAATATGTATAGTGGAAGTCAATAAAGTAGACACAATAATACACAGAATAGATTTTCCTTGCCATCACAAAACTTTCTCCTCAACCATTTGTGGTGATGTGATTAATTGGTTTTAATAGGCATCTCACACATAGACTGAGTTTTGTTTGAGTATTGGTTATCATAATAATCATTATTATCTAGTCTAACATCCTTCTCCTAAGGTGGCTGCTGATGAAGGCCATCAAGGTCCCCATCTCTGAAGCTGACTGCACCATGTGATGCACCTGCAGTGTGGGTGCCTCTCATTACCAGTAGAATGTTTTGTCACCTGTGTACTTTATTGGTCAAATATGAGCGTTATGTATAATGTTATATTTAGTTTTGTTAATGTAGTAACAGCTACACTTCATATAAGGATAATAAAAGTACAGAAAGTAAGAGAAGAGTGTCTGAATGAAGTGATGTTTTGCTGGTGGAAAAAGTGTTATATAGCTGATAGTCGTACTTGATTTCATTTGATAGAGCATGATTATTAATTTGGTGATGGTTTACATTTATTTATTCATGTTATTTTATTTATTTATTTATTTTTTTATTTATTTGTGTGTGTGTGTGTGTGTGTGTGTGTGTGTGTGTGTGTGTGTGTGTGTGTGTGTGTGTGTGTGTGTGTGTGTGTGTGTGTGTGTGTGTGTGTGTGTGTGTGTGTGTGTGTGTGTGTGTGTGTGTGTGTGTGTGTACGCACAACGTTTCATCAAATGAGATGTCTGTTTCAACCAACACACAACACTTAAGCCAACCACTCCTTACCTGTTTACAATACATTTTGTTCTATCAACAGTCTTCTACATAATGTTGATAACGATGATCTAATCCCCTGCTTGATGTGTCTTACACATCACTACTACATTTAATGAACACAATTGTCATAATATACCTAATGTTCAATTTTGACCAAAAACATATTGCAGGCTGTAAAAAGTAACACTTTATCTATCACACTCCATCACACACTAATCAACTATACACAGCCAAACAAAGCCCAGTCTATGTTTGATCTGCATGAGAGAGAGAGAGAGAGAGAGAGAGAGAGAGAGAGAGAGAGAGAGAGAGAGAGAGAGAGAGAGAGAGAGAGAGAGAGAGAGAGAGAGAGAGAGAGAGAGAGAGAGAGAATTATTGTTGTGAGGGTTTTCTGAGAACAGGAAAATACTATCAAGGGTATCACTTTGCCAACTTTACTGACTTCCACTGTACATGTCAATGGCCTTTTTAAGTAGATTTTGAAAGAATAAATGACAAAATGCAGTTGCTAAATGTATGAGACTGTGAAACAGAAGATTTATTGCTCATAAGGTTCAAAACTTGTTAAGGTAACTCTCCATTAGAACTTTTTTTTTTCAAATAAAAACAGATATTCAACCATCATGACTTGAACTCCTTGTCATCTGAAACCATTTCAGTACTGCATTAAAACATGAACCGCTGCAAGTTAATTTCCTCTTTAGAAAGTGTTCAGGCCATGAAGATGTTGATCAATATGAAGATTTATATACCTATGTATATATTTGTGTGTGTGTGTGTGTGTGTGGGCAGGTAATAAAGGATTCACATCATTACAGTAATGTGCTACCACTAAACAATTAAGGGTAGCTGATGAGAACCATGTATCTCTGTTATGTTTCTGTAACGTAATTCATATTAGCACTGCAAATCAATGGCATATTCTTGCTTTGCACCAAACATATCAAATGTAAGCCAAGTTAACTTCTTGATTCAAAGAAAACTGCAGGCAATGAAACATGGTACACACTTTTCATGCTCCAGTAAGCAAGTACCACCAAGTTCCCATATTGCCAAATGAACCTAAAATATCCTAAGTATTGTCTGCAGTATTTGTGAGGTGTGGACTGTGTCATGATACAGATGTGTGGGAGGCTAGGTTATCACTTAGTGTGTATGAAATACAATTTCCTTTTTTTAATTCAAAGATAACATTATCTCTAATGTAAATTACTGACCCAAATTATTCAATTACTTCATCATGAAGATTATCAGCATGATGACACAAGAAAGCACACTAAGTGAAAATCTCATATGGAGGCATCTTGTATGGTGACTAGGTAAGGTGTATTGTATATTGGTGGGGCAAAGGGAGTGACTACACTAAAGAAAACCATGCAAGTCAGCACATTTCTTTCAAATTCAAAGCTTTATCGATCATGAGCATATTTTATACTCTTCACTCAAAGATAAAATGAATAACCTTCATTTAATGACAAGACAAAGCTTTACATAGTATAAAATGTTACTTGAAAAGGAGTGCAGACTTCCACAGTTACTTGGATGCAAGTCAAAACTGGCTTTCTCACGCTACCTCTAGGTTAGTCCTCAAGCGTTTCTGGAGCTGCAAGATCAAACCCTACTCTCGTCATTTTGTTGACTTTAGGTTAGTGGGCTTAAGGATTAATACAACCATAAATTACTACACTTTGGAGCCTACATATCTACATTCATGTTTTATAGAATCTCACAGTAGATATCTCAGCCATAATCTGAATATATAAACTAATACTTGCACCCTATAATCAATTCAAAAGAGGTATATCACAAGATTATGTCACAAATTATTTACTGAGACATTATCTACATACAAAATATTGTTTTCAATAATCTTCAGAAGTATTTCATTAATAGTTGGAAGCCTTATTTGTGGTAACTGATGGTGCAAAGACTATTATATACTGTTATGTTCAAGTGACCATCAGCAACAAAGTGAATTACTGTATATACAAAATGAGACATCGATAATCTAGCTTCATAATTATTTTTTTATTTACTTCATCAAGCATGACCAAGAAATAAGTGTTTGGACAGAGAGAGGCAGAGGCTTTCTGCTGTGGCCACCCTCTTAGGGATACTCCTAGAGGAAGAAAAGCATCCAAGAGATAAATAGGTAGATAGATCAAGCATGAGCTTTTGAACACTTTTGCTAGTCACTGTCCTGTTCTAAGGCATATTTGAGTTGTCAGGTCATAAATTTTTGTGCTCAAGCTCTGTTCACTGCTTGTCAACAAAACACAGTTGTAGCCCTGCTGGACACTTTCTCTAAACAATGTAATGAACAAAACTTCCACACATACTAATTAACAACATCAAGAAACCATACAGAAGAGGCGACCTCACACTTATTATCATCCATTTTTATCATCTCTTATGACACCCAGGCAATACTGAGGCACATATTCCAAGGCCTGTGTTTTGAGGCTGGCTATGTGTCTAGCCACCCATGATGACTGCACCACAAATAGCAGTACACACCACAGTGTGGCAGATGATGGGGATTGTCATATCCCTATGCTAATATTACTGATTACTAATTGGCAATAATATTTATCATTAGTACCTGTAGTATTTATGGAATAAGATTATCGATGCTCAATTGTATGCAAGTGGCTCATATCAAATTTTAACACTTTTAGAAAATATCTATCTAAAGCATTTTCAAAGTAATTTTCAAGTTCTCAATATGTGCTTCATATTTACAGATCATATGTACAAGATGTTCATAGTAGATATCAATTAGTAAGTGCAAAAGAAAGATATCTAATATTTGCATCTGTTAGGAGGTGCAATGAAGTATTAACGAGACCACAGAGGCACACTCCCACAGGGAAGTGTACACAAAGCTATGAAGAGACTGGATAGACTATGTGCGCATATGGAAAAAAAAAGACTAAAACAAACCATTAGACCGCTATGCTGCATAATCAGTAACAGACAATGAAGTAAAACACCAAAATTAAACAAATGGCACGAAACACTTGTAAAAAGTATGATTACATAATATGTGCAGCAAAATAATGGCCACAAAAAAAATAAATGTGCCAAGTCAGGGGCTGGCAGGGAAAATATATAAAAAAAAAGAAAACGTAGCACTTTGAGAGAGTGGAAAAAGAACATACTCCCTCTTCCTGCCGTCCCCGAGGAGGTGGTGCAGCCTTAGCTAATCCTGTCTCTCTATCACAACCAACTTCCTGAAATATTGCCACTTTCTTCACTCCAACTACAGTGAAGGTAAAAAAAATATACTATAAAAAGGGGAGATATACATACATATATAACAGTGGGTGAATATGTATGATAGCTATTTAACCCTTAAAAATTATGTACCAATAATACTGTATAATCCACATGTATGCACTTATGTATGCCTTCATTGATACTAAGGTTAATCTGCCACAATTATTTTGTTGGTGATGATCCACCACAGCCAGCAAGTAACAATGTTTCTGCAACACTGCCATGATGTTTGACACTGGACAGCATTCCAAAAATTTATTCTATGTACCCACTAATAATAATTATAACTGATAAGAATTTAGATATCTATTTCCTAAACAGAACACTCCATGTCTAACTTAATTCTGCAAATTGTAAATACAGTAATGCAAAGCTTTATATTAGACGTGGATGAAACACTAGTGAACTTGAGTAACTCTTACACCTACTGTGGTTGTATCTATACTTAGTTATGATCACAGCTGCAAATCACATTTTTTCTATCTTACACTTTCACAAGAATACTTTCTTTAAAACTAATGTTTCAACTTTTGCAATGCTGAAAATACTTTAACACCACAAGCCCTTGGATGCAGTTTTCTAGCACTGAAATGATTTAGCATTATTTAGTATCATATTTCCAACAGATACTTTCCTAAGACCAATGATTATAATAATAATAATAATAATAATAATAATAATAATAATAATAATAATAATAATAATAATAATAATAATAATAATATAAATGGAAAAAAAAACATCCAAGTGAGCCTGCCCAGGAGTGATGAACACTTCTTGTCAGAAATATAACTAGTAAAATTTCTTCAAATGTGTATAAAAAAAAAAAATTTAAACATGGAAGATATCACAACAAAGAAAACAATGCTTATTTCTACACAACCTAAGAAACCTTGTGCTTCCCTGACAATACTTTCCTGCTGCAAGCGATTCACTGGCAGGTGATTCACTTGTGGCAATGAAAGCAAGTGTTTTACGACAGAATACCTGTAGTTTAAAACTCAGCAAAATTTGTAGAGATACAAAGGAAAATATGGTAAATCAAATTCTAATAAATCTGCATTATTTGTAGACTACAACAGAATATTATGAGAAATGAGCCTTGTTAAATCATTGTAGTGATATAACTTACCTATTAAGGATGAAGTGTCTTTCTATGATATGCGAACATACTAAACAAAAAGATTACTTGAGGCATTAATCTTAAATCTTAATATATAAAAAATAAACTTATTCCAAACATAGTAAAATGAGCTTCTAGAATGGTGTAAGCAAAATTTATCTCAAAGCTACAAACACCACTATCACTAACCCTAGCGCAGTCTTAATCTCAATATAACAAAGAAACACCTATGCCAATCTGTATGGCCATGTAAGACAATGCAGTCTGATGTATCACTATGTTTTCAACCCATGGCAATGCTTGCAGGTGCAAAATAATGTCACAGACATACATGAAGAGCATCTTCACAAAACACAGATTTATAAAAGCAACATATAAATGAATGCAAAAATGTTTCCATGGAAATACCTGTTATCAACTGTATGTCAAACTTTAGTTTTACTTTAATGAGGTATTCAAGCTGAGCAAAACCAATTCAGGTGTATGTATGGGTACATATTAATCCAATATTTAGTCACCATAACTTAGAATTGAAGATATTTAGACATACTGTTGACTTTCCATGCTTGTCAAGTTAACCACAAGGGACAAATCACAAATGCTAAATGCAACCTATCTTAATAACCATGTAGTTCTGTGGCATTTATTTCTTTCATTTTCTCCTGAATCATACCTGTATTGCAATAACATGCATTGGCACCAGGTTGAAATCAGTTATGAACAAAGATAATATCTGATAATCTACAGTAAATATGTTTTTCCCAATCTTACTCAGATGTGTTTTCTTCACTACTGTACTGCAATGTGCTACTTTTACCAAATTGTCAATAATTTTACATGTATATGGGATGATAGTATGTTGTTAATGCTGATTGGAGTAGAATGAAAATGAGGCTGCAGTGCCTTGATAAGTAAAAAGTTGCTAGGATGGACAGGATACAAATTCATATATTCTGATTCATCAAACCTATGCGGAAATAAATATATTACTGTATTTCTAATTGTTTCAATCACTTGTTTATGTGAAAGAAGATATGATGCTACAGCTGCTGGACAAACAGTACTTACATGAGAAAAGTTAGGGACGGATGCAGTCTTCCTCATGAGGGGACGGCCGGCAGACTGAAGCAACTCTTTAACAGCAACATTCTGACGTAATCTATCAAGCATCAAGATAGACTCTACTGATGTAACTCCTTTGGTATATTTTTCTGTGAAGGAAAGTTGAAAATCAGTTAATTTAATCCCTTAAATTGAAAGGAATACATAGGAACTTGAAGTGATTTTACAGATAAGACCAACAGGATTATTAAGCACTTAGGGGACACAACAATCCTCCAAAAAATCTCATGGTGGATTTGCTGTTAACAAAACAACAGTAGGTAATAGATACTAAGGCTAATCACAACCATACCTTAGTTATCACAATTGTAGAGGACCTACTGTGAACTCAAATAAGTATTCACACACCTGTAAGTTTGCTTCAATCATGAAGATATCCTACATACTACAGTCCATACAGGTACCCATCTTGATGCCAAGAGTCAATATCAAAGACAGGAAGGTAGGACATCTGAATTTTGACATTAAGCAAACACACAGACATATGCAAGTTTACTATAACAACAAATGCAGAAAAAGAAGAATCCCAGCCACCAAACTATTATCAGTCTCAAAGAATTTTTCTATGGGAAGTTAATTTGGGTTATAGCACCTTTGTACTGAATGCACAGAATTAGAAAACAACTTGATTCTTTATACATTTACACTCTTCAAAAATTTCAGCTTCGTATAAATTCCCATTTTATCACTAAGAAATTGTAAATGATTAATTTTCTGAGAACTTATTGGTTGTTACAGATTTCAAAAGTTTCAACCATAAAGCAAGACTTACCTATATATGTTTCTCCATCTTCTGCATGAGAATCATCAGCATTTGCTGCCATTTGAGCAAGGGACTCTCGTTCTTCCAACTCCTCACTTGCCTGTAAATTAAGAATAGTACATACTTTGTCCACAGATGACTACATATCTGTTCAAATTTCTCTTCTTCAGTGGCAGAGAAATTATCAAAAATTCCTTATCATACATTTTTTTCCTAAAGTATGATAAAATATTACAAAACTCCATTTCAAAGCAAAAGAACACACTTACCTTAGGAATATTTGACACTACTTCGTACATAATTCCTGTTTCATATAAGGTGTTCACTGAACCAATTATTGATTTTACAAATTTGCTTGTTAGTGACTGTTTTTTATATATATTGACAGCAAGTCGTTTCCTCAGGACAAGATCCATTGCTGCTGGATGAGACAATCTGACCACAGCTTTCACAATGAGGTAAACTCTCTCATCATCTGGAACGAAATGGAAATAATAATTTCTGTAACCATATTTTTAATTTACAGATTCAGAAAAGAGGAACTCATCAAGCAGTAGTATGAAAAAGCATTAATGTGGAATCATTATTATTGTTATTACTCAATCTGAGCACCTCAACCTGAGATTCAACATCTAAATTTGCCACAGTTCCAAATACTTCCTCTGTTTTTAACAGTCAATTTTATCCACTTTATTCTTATTTTTTTTTATATTTGATGCTGGTAAGCACCATGCCATGCAGCTGGGTAAGCCGCCAGCATGTGATATGAGCTGACTCATGTAAATGTATAACAGATACTCTTTTCAATACAGTTCTGGAGAAAAAAAAACAAAAAAAACAATGAGAACACATGCTGCCTACTAATCTCAGCATACCTATCGCACAGCTTTGCCTAGTGTAATACAGCTTTGTAACACTAAATACAACACCAACTCTGTGTTCATACTTGGAGTGAGTCTGTTGAGGTACATGTTGTCATGGATGGAGGAGTCCCAGGAAGCCACTGCACAAACATCCTTCTCATAACACTTTACAATGGGCAACTGGAAGAACTTATTGCAGTTTTCCTTGGGTATTATTGCATTATTTCCAGCCAATGTGAAGCTGTCACCACCATATCCTTGGGTTGAGAAGTCATCAGCTGAAAATATGTAAGATACAAGTTCTCTGAATCTGCTTATTAGAAATTACTTTTCAGATTGTGAGCATTAATCCCTTTGGTGCATTAGGCATATGGAATGCATGAAAGATAAGGTGGTATCATTAAGATGGATGATATACCATAATCTAACTGTAACACTCAGCTGAGATAAGAAAGGGCCTCTCACCATTGAGATCTAGAAAGAGAACTGGAACATGAGCTTCCATCCCTGATGGAGGATCCCAATCAGCTGGTGCTCCAGGAATACTGGACCCAGCAGCAGGTACCAGCACAGCATTCCGCTCCTCTGTAAGGCTGACCCACTGGTCCACCAGTGACTGTTCTCGCTCTGTATCACACTCATTCTTGTCTCCTTTGTTTATTATTTTCTGAATCTGTAAATATGGTAAAGTTCTTTCTTTAAAAGTCCTAAACATACATGATATCTCTAAGCAAACTCAATAAATTGCTTCATCAGCAAGGAATGCCATAGATCTTCAAGGATCAACAATCAAAGTACTATTTTGCACTGCCTTTTTTCTGTCTAACCTGTTGGTCCAGATACATTCTTCTCCTCTTGAGTGCCTCACTCCACCTCTCCCGCAGGACATTTAGATCTTCTTCTGTGTAAGAATCCAGCTGCCTCTGACATCTCAAACGTCCACATACTGACCCAATACTGATGTTAGTAATGGCCTGCAAAGGAAATATTAAACATTACATCTTCATAATTGATAAACAAGTGATGGCATTCACAATTTAACTATTGTTATTAATTCAATTTCAGTAAGAACCCTAATTTACCTTAAATGAACAAAGGAAATTTGATTCTGTACACAATCCAGAATTCTTTCCTTGATAGTAATGGATGGGAGAAAACCTTACAAAATACTCATCGTTGTTGTGGTTGACAGCATACGCAATGTTACACTATCACACCTTTAGTTCCAAATCTTGACAATAATGTAAGACAAAAAAAGCTTGATTTAATTCATATATTATTAAATCATCACCCTTTCATATTCAAGTTGCATGACATCACATTTAAGCTGACACTCTCTAAGAATAAACTACTACTTACTTCACAGATGAGTGGTAAGGTTCCTGAATTTGACACAGGCTTCACTCTGCATACAATCCTCCTCTGCTGTCCTTGTCTCAGTTGGTACACCCCTCCTGTCAACACATCCTTCTGGGGAGACACCTCAACAGACACATAGTCCCCACACTCTCCTAGCTCTTGGATCTCCACCCACATTTCTATCTTGCGGGTCAACTCACTCCATCTGGTGGGAAGTCAAAGGAACATTACATTATGGCAAATTTTAAAAACTTATAAAGAAATCTTAAATCAATTAAATTTCTTTGTACAGCATCCTCTACACTATGCTATGAAATCCTTCTGATAGGCACACTATGACAAGAGATGTTTTTTCAAGATCACAGTTTATGAGTATTACATAATTAATGCTGACAACAAAACAAACAACAAGCTAGCATATCCTGCACCTACAACCTCCAATGCCACCATTCACGTCTGCAAGAAATCACTTCTTGTGTCACATGTTTTTCCATAAGAAACTCTAATTACAAGTACAGGTATCACTTTTATTTGGGATACCTTCCTGTCATGCCTCTTTTTAGTTTCATGGTTATTGTTCTTCCATTTACATTATGTATTGTAAAACCTTTATTATATCTCACCTGTCAACTAATGACCGTGCTTTTGCCAACTGCTGGTCAACTTCCCAACCTGTCCGAGTTACACCAAAACCAGCTGACCTGTGGCCCCACACCTCAATGGAGAGTGCACCATCAGCACAGTGCTCAAGAAAATCTTCAGTAATTAGCACTGTGTAGTCTTTAGTGTGCTCAAACTGGAGAGAGAGAAGAAAAGTAAAAATTATGTATTATCTTTTTCATACATCTTGCATAATCTACCTTTCAAGGTGTGGTGTAAACCATTTTTTATCTCTTGTGGCAAACACACACACATATACAGGAAGGCAAGACTTTTTACACTTACTTAACTATTACAGAGGTTTCATGTGATAACTCATTAAAATAATAATCTAACCATAGGATTTCAATGGATACATGAAATATAAGAACACAAATCCACTTAAAAACTCATACCTTAAATGTGATGGAATCTTTTGATGTTGGAGCTGCTGGAAACTCATTATTCACAACTGGAGCGACAACCTCTCCCTCAGTCTGGCCCCAGAACTGGTACTGACAGAAAACAAAGTGGGACAGGGAAGGAGGAAGACCAGCTGCTTGCTTGATAGACACCTGTGGATGAAAAAAAATGATGATACATGGAGCAAACATGGACATACAACACAATAAAAAAATAATAATAAATAAACAGAACAAAAAAAAAAGCAGACCAAATAATAGGCGAATCAATGAGATTGACATTTCTAAGTGGAGGCTGAATGCAAGTGACCTGCTTACAAGAATGAAAGCTGGATGGAAAAAGAAGGAAGGCTGGATGCTGAAAAAACATAGATGGCAATAGTGTAAGCACAATAACTGAGATCAATAAGAAAAATTTCATCAGGACCATAAGGCTTCCAAAGATCAAAGTCTGAGAAGGCATAGAAAATATCACTACAAAAGTCAGAGGATGGAGCTGAAGACAGGACAATCCCAGAATCATCCTATGCTAACAGTCATAACACTAGCATGAATACTCACCCTTACAGTCACTGCACTGTTCTGAACTTCATCTTCCTCTCTGCTCTGAGCTGAGTCACTAGAAGAATCAGAAAATGTGTCTGCAAACCTCTCCTGAGGAAACTGACCAGCAGTACGACAGATTTCAACCTGAAATAATTGTGACATGTAATTAACTATTCATTTTCAAATGTAATTTAATTATTATTATTTATTTATTTATCAACTTTCTCTTCTCCATCAGGGCACAAGGAGCTAAGAGTGGTGTGAATGAGTGTGAATGTGAAAGATGTGTGCCTTGTCTTGACTACCTCCCTTATTGGGGGGAGAAAAGCCTTGGTATACGTATCTATGTATTTACTTATTCAATTTTATGTAATACAAAATTTTCACCCACCTGTAACCTTCCTGCTACTTCCCCTTGCTGTGATATAATTGGTACATGGTAGTTTAGCCGAACATCATGAAACAAACAGTCCAGGAAGATGTTGGCAACTCCTATCAAATTGTGATTCTCTTGGCTCTCATAGAAAGGATCTGCTGCTGAACACTCAGCAAGAGGATTGTTATGTTGTTCGTCATACATTTCTCGCATGACAATCAATTTGTGCTCAAGTTTCTCCATTGACCAGACCTGGCAAGAAAAAGATATTTAGGCAAGAATTTCAACATAACAACAAATCAAATTCCCATGAATCCATAATTCTATCATCATGACAACTCTACTCCCATATTACACCATGTAAAAAAATCAATAGGGAACAGATAATACAATAACCATAAGAATTCACACTCATGTTTAATACAACCATACATTACTGGCCAACACACCTGGTCCTACAGGAACAAAAGATTCAGTATTACCACTTTTCATGTTCTAATAAGAAAGACAGAAAATGGCATTCTAGCATTTCACATTGGCATGGGCTGTATATTCACCTATATATTATGTGAACCTTTGAGACTGTTCTTATCCCTCCTAACATTATATTCAGCCTCAGCTGCCAATGTACCACTCACCCTTGATTAAAGTGAAATATATTTGCTGAGCATGTCTATGGATGAAAAAATTGGCAGATCAATACTTGAGGCAAAAGACTACCACAGCAATTCTACTGAACATAATATAATTCAACATTATTTTTTATTAAATAGTACTCTTCCACATGCATTATCCTTTCACTTACATTTATACATATGTGCTCCACTTTCTATGTTACTACATAAATGTTCATCAGACACCTCATCTCCATTATTTTGTAAACAAAGAAATATTTTATATCTACAACAAAAATCTTAAGTACAAAAATACTATACCTGATTGGGTTTTCCTTTCCTCTTGACTAGAATGGCTGGCTCACTAACAAATGCAGACCTCTTGCGATTTGGAGACAAATTCTGTGGGGGAATCTGCAGGGTGACACCAAAGGTTGTCTGTTTTCCCATTTCATCAGCAAAGATGTTGGCCTCCCGCACCAAGGTGTTGGCCTTCATGATGTCCTGCCTGAGCTGGGCCAGACTGCGGCGGAATGTATCCTCTCTGCCAGGGTACAAAATGGAACTGTGCTCGAGCATGTCCTCTCTGCGGTGGAACAAAATCTATTAATTTCTCAGTCACTTTCACCTTATATAAAATACCCTGGAAGAGCATTAAAAAGAGAAAAATAAAATAAATAAAATAAATAAAATAAAATATAAAATAAATATTGTATAAGATAATGGCATTAAAGCAAGCATTAAAGAATAATAATAATAATATGCTTAAGAGCTTGCAAGCTACATTATTTAACTTCTACACAAATTGAAAAATTGAAACATGAAACAAAAATGAGCAGCAGAAAAGCACAATCAATAAAAAATCTAAGTCTAAAACATCCTCTAAGAAAATCTCCATGGGTTTCTGTGCTTTTATTGATTTTTAAAAGATTGCAGCAACATAAAGAAACAGCAAATTGGAATAAATCATAAAACTACAAAAGCAGTGGCATTACTTATAAGTGATGAAAATAAATTAACACAAGCTGAAGAAAATTAAAGTAATTATGATGTGAAACTTAAATGCTAAACCTTATTTTGCATGCTAGATATTGACAAAAAACAAAGGTTTATTTTAGCATGCATTTGAATACAAGCAAACCTGAAACAGTATGGATATACACCATAACTTGCCAATTTGTTTAGAGACTCACCACAGCTCCAGCAAATACAAGGCAAAAAATTATCATAAAAGTGGATGTAGTAAGTAAATCTCATTGACAGCAGAGAATCACTGAGGAAGAAAACCAGTTCAAACCCTGGATAATGTACCTCTCCTGGGCCCACCGCTCTATCCTGAGTTGAGAGGTGGGAGTGGACGGGGTCATTTTAGTGCCTCTCAGTGGGTCAAATGGCATGTAGGGAGCATAAGGAGTTGTTGGCGACAAAATGTTCCTTAACTGCTGGAATTGCTTTTCATATTCTTGTCTCTGCTTTTCAAGGGCCACTGAAATGGACATTTCTTCATCTCAGAATGCATTTTTTTATTACAATTTTGTCATAATAAATAACAATGGAAACTACAACCAGATATATATTAATTCATTTTCAGCATTTAACTAAAAAATACTTGTCTCACGTACCTAATAATGAAAGTTAGAAAACTATTCACATCTTTTTAAAGCCTTCAAAACCTTACATTCTGGTCTAGAAAATAAATAAAGAACAAATACAAATATTTACCAGGTTCATACTATAACTTCATTAACAAATGTAGCAAAGGCAAAGCATTTCATAACGTACTTTGTTTGTCTTCCTCATGCTGTCGCTCCAGGTTCTGAATGGCTGCCTGGATTGGGTCATTACTCAGCTCCTTCAGCATCAGCTCCTCCCGGGCAAAGTTGTAGTCAATAGGCTGGGCAGGTGTCTGTGGCTCTGAGTTGTTGCCTCCTATAATGCATAACATCAACAATAGGCAAAATACTTAACAGTTACAAATTTACTTTTTATTTGGTTATTATGAGTAATGAGGAAGAAAATTACTATACTGCCTGGATTATATGAGTAAGATTGTTGTAGTACTGGACAAAGTTAGCAAGATGTTACAAAGCTCCCACTCAGTACTAAATCATAATATTGGACACCAGAGTTGTTTATGGTAGGGCAAAACTTAATGGACATACATATATAGCTTTATGGTAAATCATGTTTTAGCTTTAAAACTGAAAAATATCTAAGTTGTTTATAATTTCTTTCCCAAAAATAGAATATTCTTTTGTGCTGTCAAGCTCTTTCATCATTAAGAAAAGATGCCCGTAAAATTTTATGCACAGTACATAGAAAGTACTCACCAACGCTGGTCTTTGGACAGTTGACACGGAAGAAGTAATTGAATCCCCACAGTATTCTGTCCCCGTGCCGAAGCTGCACCTTCTCTGTGACCTGCAACAGACCTACTGATTAACACCTTCAATAGGCAGTACATATCTGGTAATAACTTTTAACATTTTAACTATCACATATCCTGGTTTATAAGATTACTTTTTCAGCAAAACATACATTTCTCATCTTATATTGCCAGTTGGTATATATATATATATATATATATATATATATATATATATATATATATATATATATATATATATATATATATATATATATATATATATATATATATATATATATATATATATATATTAGACAGGATATATACTAAATGGTACAATCATACAGAATTTTTGAAGTGATTTCATCAGTAAAATTTCTACAGGTTTTCATTGGTGAAAAACCTTACCTGTGACCCATTGACACATGTCCGGGCATTGGGATATGGCTCAATGTACAGGTCACCATTTTCAATGCAAAGAACACTGTGGTGTGTCTCAATGCCCACCCCAGACAGCTGGATGTCATTGGGTTCACTGCCTGCATCAGGACGCCCCACCAGTGTACGGTCCTGAAAGAACAGTGTGCATTTGCTTCCTCATCCAACTATTTCCCCAGAAAAAGAAAATTGATCAACTAGGATTGTCATAATTCAGTAAACTGTAGGATTTACAAATTAGCACACTATTCAACTTTGGAAAACCCACAATTCCACATTTTCAATTTCTATATTACTACCAAAAAAAAAAAAAAAAAAAAAAAAAAAAAAAAAAAAAAAAATGTAGAAAACATTATCAATATGTGTAATATGTGTAATGTATGTCATTATTACCTTGAGATAATAAACAAGCATCTCATTGAGTGATGGATCTGCATTCAAGTTCACCAAATAATATTTGTTTTTCTCCACACTAATACCAGATGCTTGCACACTGATACCCATTTTCTCCAGGGCCTGCTGCCTCTCCTGCTGGACACGCTCTGCAAAAAACCAAGAGTGCTAATAGTTACAATGAAAGATTATATTTGGTTTACATAACACAGAAGTTTCACTATGCATAGGGATAATGTCACTCACATGAATATTGTATATTTCTTTTACATGAACTACTAATGATGAAAACAGCTCCACAAGTGAGCATCCTTGATGAGTGAGATCTGCACATAATTGACATTTACAATCTTAGTCAGAAAACATAAATTAAATTTTACAATAGTCCAAGGCAATATTCATACCTGTTTTTTTGAGTTTGTTCTCCCAAGTTTCTGAAAGATTTGTAATGAGCTTTTCACTTTCATGGAGTTTCTCATTGAGGCTTTCCTCTTCCTGTAAGGATGCTGGACCATCTCTTGTCATCTGACGCAAACTCTGAGGGAAATGAGTTGGTAGTGAGTAAAATATAAGGATAAAGGAATATAAAGAGCTTTGCTTTCTGATTATGTGAAGATTATGGAACCATTCCATTCCACCTTAGTATATACTTATAGACAATTTATGCCTTTCCCTTTTCTCTACATGAACAAACCACATGATGGCACTGTGTTCAACAACCTCTACCACTCAACAATTTTGTTCTTCATCTTTTGCAAATATACTTGTATGAAACTTTCCATAAAGACACTCACTGCCTTACTCTCCATCCTAATGAAACCGCTGACATTTCTCAAAATGGCAAAGCAATACTATAATAAAATGAATTATATCATAAATCACCATAAAATTCTTCAGAAACAAATAACCTATGGATTTTATTCAAGTATACAAATAAACAAGAAATGCCTTGAGAACAAACCTGTAACTGTGTTCGTAAGGTTTCAACCTCTTCACGAAGTTCACGGATGATTTTGGCATTGGGATCTTCATTGACAACAGCATGGTTAACAATTCTCTTTGCCCGGTCAGCATACCTTAGAGTTGAAAGCGTTTCTTCAAAGTTATCACCAGCTGGAGACACAGTGGCTACCATGACTGTTCGACTGTTGCCTCCAAGGTTGTCCTGAAAATTTAGAAGGATTCCAAGATCAATACACTTAAGTTTTCATGCAGATATTTTTTGGTAATGTTCAGCAATGCTATTAAGATTATGATGCATATTTTACCTTACATCATCAAAAATGTTTTCCTTTCATATGACCAAATTTTCTTTGAATTTCACTAAAACTGCCTGAAGGAACTGCTCTACATTTCATTCAGAAAGCAAGACCACTGCAGAAGATCCTTTACTTCTGATGAACACACTACATTTATGTTCCAATGTCCAGCTTCATGACATTCATACTTGTACATTTAAATTCTTTTATACCTATTCTGCAGTGTTATGCAACATACATAGCATGAAGATGAATTTTCATTCATATTACTCTATGGAACATAAATACTCTCCACTACATGGTGCTCCAGATTCTGGGTGCCCTTGGACATTGTCTGGATCATTCACATAGTTTTATACGATAATCTTTCATTATATTTTTACATCTTCTGGTCTGTTTATTCTTGCATATCAAGGCAATCAAGAGCATCAATTTAAAATTCATATTCCCTACTGTCACACTAAAGCTCATAATCTATTTTTCATATGTTGCATCTTACCTGCTTCTGATTCCTGTCAGTCACTGCACCAGCTGACTTCAAAGCCAACTTCTGCCTAGCCATCCAACGTTTTTTCCCATCCCATCTTTAGTGTTTACAATGACTCTTCTTCTTACTGAGCTTAGTTTTGACTGCACATTTTCTCAAGCTAAGCTGACACTAAGTCATCCTTCCAAAGCTGCTTTGAGGTGTCCTTTGTATTTAGCTGCTAGTTATGTATTATACAACTAACCCATTTATATTCAATAAATAAAAACAAGAATGAGCTCTCTCCTAATCAAAATGTCAGTCTGCCTCTTCATATGGTGTCCTCACACATCACAACACTCACCTTAAGCAGCCAGGTGAGGACAGAGTCTCGGTAAGGGACAAAGTTGTCACCTTTGCTCCTCGCCTTCCCCACAGCTTGGTCAGCCAGCTTGGAGATGACCAACCCCAAAGTTGTGAGGGATCTGAAGAGAAATACTTTTTATAGTGAATAAAGTACTGCAGTCTCTGCTGATAGTCCCCATTTACACTTAACTAGGATGAAGTGTTTCATGAAACACTGAATTGTAAGAAATCCAAACAGAGACAAAGATGAATAACAGCTTCATTATACTTATGCATACTTCATGAAGTCTTGTAATACTGGCTAAAGCAATACTAAGCCGGCCATGACATACTGAGGTTTAAGCTTAATTTTTGTACACACACACACACACACACACACACACACACACACACACAGCTTAGGAAGAGGAGCATGCACCAACAACTTGACTAGCCTGTTGATGTTGGAGCCTTCCTTGAGCCGCTCCCCTACGGCCCCAGTCTTCACCGCCCTCTCAGACCCCGCCAAATCGACCAGGGACATTTTGGACACCTGGAACAATTCAGTGGCATACCATAATACAATAATACTTTGGTAACTCGTGACAAAAAATTATGGGCAACTTGTAGTTTCTGCCGTCCAATGAATGAAAATGAAGAAATGGAAATATTTGTGGCAGAAAATATGGATAAAATAAATCACCAGAAAAAAAAATCAATAAAATAGAAGTTCGTCTATTGAAACTACAAACAGGCCAAAATGACAATGCCTAAATAAATATATTCAATACACAACTCGTCAGAGAGAGAGAGAGAGAGAGAGAGAGAGAGAGAGAGAGAGAGAGAGAGAGAGAGAGAGAGAGAATATATATATATATATATATATATATATATATATATATATATATATATATATATATATATATATATATATATATATATATATATATATATATATATATATATATATATATATATATATTGTTTATTGGGTTGAAAATGTAAACAGATCAAAATTACATGAAGCTTACAACACCTAAACAAGAAATTCAAACAACCTCCTTTATTCACCCCGAACACAGCTAGCTAAGCCAAACAGCTGACTGACCTTCTCTCCTGACACGCCCGAGGCCACGTCAGTCACGGTCTGGGTGAGGATCACCGTGAACACCGCGTGGGACCTGGAGGACTCGCTGTTCATGTTGGTGGCCGCCACGGTGCGCGCCTTGTTGCCTTCCTCGATGAGTTGTTCGATCTCCTGCAGGGGAAAGGTGTCAGGTGGAGTTAAAGGTGTACGAGTGAAGTAAATAAAGGGTTCATGTAGAATAATGAAGTAAAGAAAAGCGAGTATCTCAAATAAGATGAAGAATATGATGATTACCCATGAAAGATTACAAAACATAAAAATTGATTTTGTTTATTCGGTAAACCTTCAGCAAAGCCATTCTAAAATGTCGATATCTAAAAGCTCTCCGTGTGTGAAAAATC
>NC_087155.1:27030055-27045055 GCF_035594125.1 Scylla paramamosain | reverse complement strand
GAGGGCATTTTGCGAGTGTATGTCAGCAGACAGTGAGGAAACGACGAGGAGCTTCGAGGAGTTCCTCAACTGTCTCTCCTCATCGCGGTGCAGGCCCGAGGCGGGGAGCCAGTGCCAGTGTATACCAGCTCTTATCAGGCGTATACACAAAGACGGTGACGGCACGACCTGCGCCCCAGGTGCTCATTACCGCCACACATCCCGCTGGAAGAGACAAGATTACGTGGACTCCTGACTCTGGGGCCGAAACGACCGTTATTGGCCTCGACACGGCAACACTCCTTGGAATCCCGCCCTCCAGCTTGGCGCCCGCTGATGGTGATGGACTTTATGCTGCCGGTAATCACCCCCTCACCTGTGTAGGAACTTTCTCGTCGCACTTGCAACTGGGCAACAGGGAAGCTGAGACTGTTGTGAGCGTGGTGAAGGAGGTGAAGGGGGCGCTGCTTAGCTGGTACGATTCCATCGCTCTCGGAATCCTCCCCGAAGATTTTCCGGCTCAAATCCGACCGCTACGCAGGGAAGAACAGCACACCGGCAACAGCTCCATCAAGTACCCGACCGCCTCGCAGCCACCTCTATCTACGCCCACAGAAGTGATCAGCTGGCCTCATTCCTACGACCCAACGCCACAGCAGCGTGCGGGGCACGCTGCTGCTGTGATCAAGGCCTTTCCCAGCGTCTTCGAAGCAAAGGAAGGTTTACGTGCAATGGCTGGTGGATCCATGGCCATCGAGTTGACAGACGACGCTCGACCCTTCGCCGTAACAGCATCTCGTACAATCCCTTACAATTGGCGTGAAGAAATTAAGAGCCAGTTGGAAGAGCTGCTTAACAAGGGAATCATCGAGAGTGTGGACTACCCTACGGCATGGTGCCACCCCATCGTGCCTGTCCCAAAAAAGACATCTGGTGTAAGGCTGTGTGTTGACCTGACACGACTCAACCGTTACGTGAAGAGGCCCGTGTATCCAGTGCGCTCACCTCATGACGCCATCGCCTCGATCGGGACCGGAGCAGTTTGGTTCACCACTCTTGATGCCAAGATGGGGTATTTTCAAGTCCCCATTAGAGAAGAAGACCAGGATTTAACCTGCTTCATAACACCTTGGGGTCGGCATGTTTCGGCGAGCGGTTATGGGTCTCGTCTCGTCTGGAGACGAGTATAACCGTCGAGGAGACCAAGCTCTCGGCGACATACCTAACACCATCAAGATCGTGGACGACATCCTGGCCTATGACTCCACCTACAGTGCGCACTTAGCCCATGTCATTCAGATTGTGCGGCGGTGTGACCAGCACGGCATCACTCTCAACCCACAGAAGTTTACATTTGCGGAAAGAGTGGTAGATTACTGTGGTTACTCTGTTTCTGGACAAGGCTACACGACAGACTCAAAGAAAGTTAAGGCAATCTCTGACTTCCCACGACCACAGCACATCACCGACTTACGATCATTCATGGGTCTTACAAACCAGCTTGGAAGCTTTTCTCCCTGCTGTGGCTGCAGCTGCACAACCCCTCAGAGATCTCTTACGCCCGAAGAACAGTTGGTGCTGGTCTCCTAACCATGAAGAGGCGTTTGAGAAGGTGAAACAGTGTCTCGTCAGCCCACCTGTCTTGGCATACTTCGACCCATCATTACCAACGATGCTACAGACTGACGCCTCAAGGATGCACGGATTTGGATTCGTTCTCCTGCAGAAGCACAGTGACCAGTGGAAGATGGTGCAATGCGGGTCAAGATTTGTTACAGACACAGAGAGCCGCTATGCAGTAATAGAGTTGGAAATGGCTGCAATCGTCTGGGCAGTCAGGAAATGTGGCACCTACCTGAAAGGACTCCTCACTTCGATCTAGTGCTCGACCACCGCCCGCTGATACCTCTCCTCAATAGCAAGTTGTTGGGAGAAATAGAGAACCTGCGGCTGCAGCGCATGAGGGAGAAGCTTGCTCAGTATTCTTTCACAGCAAGCTGGCAAAAGGGATCGACACACTGTGTGCCCGACGCCCTCTCACGTGCTCCAGTACAGGACCCAGTGGAGGAAGAGGATGCTGCTACTTCTGGTGACCTCGACCCTCTCCACTCAGCGGTCATCTCAGCGTTATCTGCCACCAATGAGGACGGCGTCCGCTTAGCACCACTCCAGGATCAGACTGTGGAAATGGTACGTGCCGCAGCAGCAAGAGACGGGGAGTACTGCTTGCTCAAGAACGTCATCATCGAGGGCTTCCCTGATCATTGCCACGACCTCGATCACCGCTTGCGTACGTACTGGCCGGTGCGCAGTCTGCTGGCCGTAGACGACGACCTGGTGGTTTACGGGCCGAGGCTTCTTATTCCTCACAGCCTCCGCCGAGAAACACTAGAGCGACTCCATGACAGTCATCAGGGGATGGAGCGCACCAAGCGACGGGCCCGACAAACGGTGTACTGGCCTGGTATGGACAGAGACGTTGAGAACGTCGTTTCTGGATGCTCACTATGCCGTCCACTCCTACCAAGCCAAGCCAACGAACCTCTCTGGCAGGACACGGACACACCCAGCAGGGTGTTTGAGTCAGTTTCTGCAGACTACTTCCACGCAGCAGGCCGTACATACCTCGTGTATGTAGATCGCTTGTCTGGGTGGCCTCACGTGTCTGCATGCTCACGTCCAGCATCGGCTGATCAGCTCGTTCGTGTCCTTCGGGGTGTGTTCGCCGACACGGGCGTGCCTGTTCTCCTGAGGACTGACGGTGGACCGCAGTTCACTTCTTCATCGGTACGGCGCTTCCTGGCTCGATGGGGGGTGGAGCATCGTGTATCTTCACCTCATTATCCACGCTCCAATGGTCACGCCGAGGCAGCGGTCAAGTCCGTGAAGAAGCTGATCCTCACGACCACACAGCAGGGACACCTGGACGAGGATGCGTTCGCTCGCGGGTTGCTGGAACTGCGCAACACTCCGAGGGCGGAAGGGCGATCACCAGCACAAGTCCTCTTCGGTCATCCTATGAGGTCCTGTGTCCCGGCTCATCATCGCTCATACGCTCAGCAGTGGCAGCGCGCTGCTGATGAGTGCGACGCCAAGGCAGAGCGACTGAGGAAGAAAGCGAAACTTCGCCACGACGCGTCCGCCCGTACTCTTCCTCTCCTGCACCTCGGTGGCCACGTCGACGTTCAAGATCACACGACAGGCCTCTGGGATCGCCTGGGTGTCATCGTGGCTGTTGGGCGAAGGAGAGACTACCTCATCAAGATGGGCAGCGGTCGCGTGATGTGGCGTAATAGAAGACACCTACGCCCACACAGACCTCTTGCTCCCCTTCCTGTCGAGCAGCACACCGCTCATGGCGGTGCAGCGCTTCAGCATCAGGGTCACGAGGAACACCACCATCCCGGCAGCCCGGAGCATCAGGGTAACGGGGTACACCGTGGCCGAGAGCAACCAGAGCGTCGAAGCAGCCGACAGCGTAGGGAGCCGAGACGACTGCAGGTGCGGTGGCACCGTAGCACCTACGATTAGTCGTACGTGTTCATTGTACGCTGTGTTTGTTTTGTGTATATGTACCGTGTTTTCTGTACTTCAATCATTGTAACTTTGTTTCATGTGTTACGGTAGCCATAACAAAGATAAGGAATCTTCCTTATGTCTCGGGGGAGGTGTGTGGTTGTTAGCTAGTTGTGTGAACGAGTGAATGAGCGAGACTTGTGTGAGGCATGAATACGCGTATGAGTGAACGAGCTAGGCTTCAGTCATAAGTGTTAAGTTGAAGTGCGCGGCCTGGCGCCGGGAGATCACCTACCTCCAGCCTTCTGTTCACACCTTCTGTGAATAAACACCTGCACTGTTACCTGCGTTTCCTGTGCCCCTGCTGGTCAAGAGTCGAACAAAGCCTAAGATGTTTGCGCGCTCGTACACACACACACACACACACACACACACACACACACACACACACACACACACACACACATACACACACACACATGTCAAGTATTCGTAGGTAAATGCATGCGTAGGTAGTGAAGTCGTTGCCTACGTGATGGCATTACTCTCTCTCTCTCTCTCTCTCTCTCTCTCTCTCTCTCTCTCTCTCTCTCTAATAGTTGTTGCTGTTGGTATTGTTGATAATGTTACTGTTGTTGATCTTTCAGTATCATTATGGCTACCGCAGTCTCTCTCTCTCTCTCTCTCTCTCTCTCTCTCTCTCTCTCTCTCTCTCTCTCTCTCTCTCTCTCTCCAGGGGGCAAATCGTTTAGGCAACTCCGAAGTAGCTACGGTGGCACGTTCATCTCAAACAAAAAGAAGAAGAAGAAGAAGAAGAAGAAGAAGAAGAAGAAGAAGAAGAAGAAGAAGAAGAAGAAGAAGAAGAAGCTGTAAGATGTGAGAATAAAAACCTAAAGGAGGAGGAAGAGGAGGAAGAAAGGAGGGAGGGAGGGAGGCGCGGCGTGGAAACGGAGGGAAAGTGACGGCGTTGGGACGGGAGAGTGAGTGAGAGTATTGATCAGTGCAGCGACAGAGAGAGAGAGAGAGAGAGAGAGAGAGAGAGAGAGAGAGAGAGAGAGAGAGAGAGAGAGAGAGAGAGAGAGAGAGAGAGAGAGAGAGAAAACAGTTACTTCCACGAATGAACTTCAGGGCATGAGAGGAAGAAAAGCAGAATGAGATACAAACTAATTTCAACCATAGCAAAAATTAATCTACTTTTTTGTAGCAACTATGAGATAATTATACAAAAATAAATTGAAGTGCTGATGTGATTAACAAGCTTTCTCAGATGTTAATTTACAAATGTATGTATGTGTGTGTGTGTGTGTGTGTGTGTGTGTGTGTGTGTGTGTGTGTGTGTGTGTGTGTGTGTGTGTTGTCGTCGTTACTCCGGCAGATGACAGATGGTGCTACATATTACCCAACACTCACACACACATATGTCAGAGAGAGAGAGAGAGAGAGAGAGAGAGAGAGAGAGAGAGAGAGAGAGAGAGAGAGAGAGAGAGAGAGAGAGAGAGAGAGAGAGAGAGAGAGAGAGAGAGAGAGAGAATAATATAATAAGCTGAGGAAATGAAGATGAAGTAATGACAACACTAGTGAAAAGTTCAAAGAGGACGAAGAGGAGAAAAAACCACATCAGCGGGGGAGGAGGAGGAGGAGGAGGAGGAGGAGGAGGAGGAGGAGGAGGAGGAGGATACAAAGGAAGATCAAACACCAACAAACCCTGAGGTCTTAGTAGGTTGTTTGGGTAACTATTCTACTCTAACTATTAGTTGGAGAGACAGACAGCAACAGGAGGAGGAGGAGGAGGAGGAGGAAGCTGGCTCATCAGAAAGAGCTGGTGAGATGAATAAAAAAATAAATAAATGGAAGAACAGGAAAGAAGGAAGAGAATCATGAATTACTGAGAGAGAGAGAGAGAGAGAGAGAGAGAGAGAGAGAGAGAGAGAGAGAGAGAGAGAGAGAGAGAGAGAGAGAGAGAGAGAGAGAGAGGGGAAGACGTCTCAAAGGAGAATATGGGGAGCGACGCTGAGGGAGAACAGTATAGCAGAAAGATGTAGGTACACAGGGAGGAGGGAGAGAGAGAGAGAGAGAGAGAGAGAGAGAGAGAGAGAGAGAGAGAGAGAGAGAGAGAGAGAGAGAGAGAGAGAGAGAGAGAGAGAGAGAGAGAGAGAGAGGTTGTTTGTGTGAAGCGGGAGAAAAATACGCTGCAGCTCGTTTTCTGTGGCAGCGTCTTTTTGAATCCATTGCCAACTTTGTTCCCAGAAGGCGTCAGAAGTTTCCCAATGACACTTACTCTTGATCACGGGAATAAAAACTGCTTCAATAGAAATGGTAAGGTGACTGATAGCCTTTATTCCTCCTCCTCCTCTTCCTCTTCCTCTTCCTCCTGTTCCGCCATCATATTTTTTCCTTCTTCTCCTCTTCTTCCTTTTGTGCGTGCGTACGTGCGTTATGTTCTAGTGTCCTGTCTCTTTGTTTTGTTGTTAGTGGTAGTTCTCAGTCTTGCAAGGGCCAATAGGTTTGCTGCTGTTTTGTTTTATTCCTTTATAATCCTTTGTAATCCTTTGTACTGCTTCACCCTCAGGACTTTCTTCCTCTACTGCTTCCTCTTCCTCTTCCTCCTCCTCTAACAGGTCTGCGAGTCTCAATTCTTCCTTTTTGCTCTTTTGTGTTCCTCCTCTGCTTCACCATCATCATTTTCTACTACATTTCTCACAATCCTCTTCCTCTTCCGCTCATCATTACTCTTCTCTTCTACAGCTTCATCTTCCTATTTCTCTTCTGCTTAACCATCATCATATTCTTCTACCTCTTTCTCCTTTTCATCTGCTTTACCTTCACAATTTTTCTCCAGTGACCACCATCATCATCACCATCACCACCTCCACCACCACCTCCTCCTCAACCTTCGTAACTACACTCCACATCCGCGCTCAAACACTCAAGCTCCACTCCATCTTTGCAGTGGGCAGCCCTGTGGTGCCCCTAGCCAGCGGTGACTCGTGGCCCTCCTCTCACGACCTCCTGAGTCAGCTGTCACGGTCCCAGGAGGCGATATCGACTCAGAATCTTGGCCAGAATCACCAGTAATGCCGGGCGGTGAGCAGCAGGAGGAAGGAGGCGAGGAGGAGAGAGGAGTAGCGACACTGTAGGGTGCTTGCGAGAGAGAGAGAGAGAGAGAGAGAGAGAGAGAGAGAGAGAGAGAGAGAGAGAGAGAGAGAGAGAGAGAGAGAGAGAGAGAGAGAGAGAGAGAGAGAGAGAGAGAGAGAGAGAGCGGATAATAGTCCATACGTGCAAGAGGAGGAGGAGGAGGAGGAGGAGTTGCATAGCGACATGAATTATATACGACGGAGAAGGAAGGATCTTGTACCAGAGGGAGATGAAAGGAGGAAGAGGAGGAGGAGGAGGAGGAGGAGGAGGAGGAGGAGGAGGAGGAGGAGGAGGAGGAGGAGGAGGAGGAGGAGGAGGAGGAGGAGGAGGCGAATAAGCGGTGATGGGGACGAGGAATGTGGCAGCGAGTAGGGAACAGAGAAGGGAGTGGATGGCAGGAAGCCAGAGAGGGAAGAGAAATGGAGGTAGGAAGGGAGGGAGAGAAGAATTGGATTTTTAGAGAGAGAGAGAGAGAGAGAGAGAGAGAGAGAGAGAGAGAGAGAGAGAGAGAGAGAGAGAGAGAGAGAGAGAGAGAGAGAGAGAGAGAGAGAGAGAGAGAGCTAATAAAAGACTTGGAAATGACTGCACTAAAGAGATAAGACAGAATGTAATGCATGAGAAGGAAACATAAGCAGAAAAATGAAGGTAAGGATGATGAAACAGAGAAACGTATTAAGGAGGAGGAGGAGGAGGGCAAAACAAGCCAGCATCACAGAGGTACACCAAAACAGAACAGCGGACAGGAAACAGCACATGACAAAACGAAGATTTTTCCATGAGACTTGAGTGGATGGAATCTGCGATTAAGGGAAGTAGGGAAGGAAGGAAGGAAGGAGTGAAGAAAGGAAGGAAGGAAGAAAGGAAGGAAGGAAGGAAGAAAGAAAGAAAGAAAGAAAGAAAGAAAGAAAGAATGAAAGGAAGAAAGAAAGAAAGAAAGAAAGAAAGAAAGAAAGAAAGAAAGAAAGGAAGGAAGGAAGTGAAGGACGATAAAGAAGGGGAGAGGAGAGGAAACAGGAAAAAAAAGAAAAGAAAAGGCACTACAGACCAAATCAGAGAAAGGTGCTGGATGGAAAAAGGAAACAAAGGAAGAAAGAAAGAAAGAAAGAAAGAAAGAAAGAAAGAAAAAAAGAAAGAAAGAAAGAAAGGAAAGGCGCATGCAGGCGAAAAAAAGAGAAGAGGTAAAAGGAAAGAAAAGTTACGAAACAAAATCAGAGAAAGATGGACGGAAGAAAGAAATAGGAGGGAGGGAGGGAGGGATGGGGAGGAAGGGAGAAAGAAAGAAAGAAAGAAAAAAAGAAAGAATAAAAGAAGAAACGTACGGAAACAAGAAAAAAGGAAGAGAGAGAACAAGCAGGAAATGAAAGAAGAGGAGGAAGAGGAGGAGGAGGAGCTACGAAACAAAATCAAAGAGAAAAAAAGAAAGAAAAAAACAACAAAATAACAAAGAAAGACAATGAATGAAAGAGAGAGAGATCAGGCGAAGCGGATGACACATAAACGGACTCCTAACGCGACCCAGGACAGGAACACAACACTTAACACTCACCAGTCTGCCCGTAGGCGAAAATGCAGGCGTTGTACCCGGTGAAGGCATTGTTGAGGATGTCCTCCCCCACGGCCGTGAACACCGTCTCCTGCGAGGCGAAGGAAGGGCTCTCGCTGGACAGGGAGTCGAAGCAGTGGTCAAATGCGAAGGTCTTGGGTTGCTTCCGACTGTGAGGAAAGAGAGAGAGAAAGGTTATGGCGATGCTCGTTACCAGATACATAGATGAGTATATAGATAACATGATGAGTTGAATAGATAAATAGATAGATAGATAATACACAGATAAATGGATGAATAGTTAAATAGATACACAAGTGGATAGATTGATGGATAGATATATAGATAGATGGATGGAAAGATAAGTTAATGGATGGATAGATAAATAGATAGATTAGTAGATAAATGAAGGTATACAAAATAGAAAGCAAAATAAAGATAACAAAAGAGAGAGAAAAAAAGGAGAGAAACACGAAAGATAAAATAGATAGATTGGCAAGTAGATAAATAAACAAAAAGAAAGAAAAGGAAAGACATCGAAAGAACGAAAAAATAAAAGAAAAACAGAGAGAGGTAGAAAGACGTAGACAGAGGCAGAAATAGATAAAGACACACCCCCCTTACCCACACACACACACACACACACACACACACACACACGATTTCCTCATCACAAAACAATAAGGAGCGTCATCAAATTTTCCCCCCACGCGTCTCGAGAGCGCTAAGGAGGGAAATTTATTGCTGGGAAACCCTGAAGGAAAAGCGTCCCTCCCTCCAGGACACTCATACGTACACAGGAACAACAAATAAAGCACCACAATGATATAAACTTCATTTTTAGAGCCCATCTTCTTGATTGCTGAGGAGGAGGAGGAGGAGGAGGAGGAGGAGGAGGAGGAGGAGGAGGAGGTAGAGTGGATCAAGATTAATTTTCTTTCCAATCTCCATCCCTTCCCTACCTCCCTCTTACCTCCCTCCCCTCCTTCCTCTTCTATATTTTCTCCCTTCTTCCTTCCGTCTTACCTCCTATGTTCCTCCCTTCCTTCTCTCCTTTTTATTTTTTATCTCTCATTTTCTCCCTCCTTTTTAACGTTCTTTAGTATCACGTTCTTCATTTCTCCTTTTGTTATTATGATCGCGAGTTTTATATTCCATTTTTTTTTCTCTCTCTCTCTCTCTCTCTCTCTCTCTCTCTCTCTCTCTCTCTCTCTCTCTCTCTCTCTCTCTCTGTTCCCAAAATGTTACGTTGGTTCCAAAATTTCAACCTGTAATTCTATCTTCATTCTCTTTTTCCGCGCCATTTCTCGCTGGTTACTTTTTTGCCTCCTGTCCGATCTCTCTCTCTCTCTCTCTCTCTCTCTCTCTCTCTCTCTCTCTCTCTCTCTCTCTCTCTCTCTCTCTCTCTCTCTCTCTCTCTCTCTCTCACCCATCCTTTTCCATCTATATTTCCCCTTTTTCAAACCCTTTGAAAAAAACGAGACGCACTGCACATCCTTAACGCTCCCCCACCCTCCCTCACCCACCCTCTCTCTCTCTCTCTCTCTCTCTCTCTCTCTCTCTCTCTCTCTCTCTCTCTCTCTCTCTCTCTCTCTCTACCAGATATTCGCTTCCACGCACGTGTGATTAATCTGTCAGCACACCACTGAAATATGTCACGTCGAGGAGAGAGAGAGAGAGAGAGAGAGAGAGAGAGAGAGAGAGAGAGAGAGAGAGAGAGAGAGAGAGAGAGAGAGAGAGAGAGAGAGAGAGAGAGAGAGAGAGAGAGAGAGAGAGAGAGAGGCTGGGAGACGATGAAAGCAAGGCATAAGTGAGAGAAAAGTGAGGGTGTGGATGGCCGGAGCGAGGTGGAGGCGGACAGCTTTATCAGTGGGGGAAAAAGAGAGAGAGAATCAGAACAAGAAATAACGGGGTTCAAGCTCGAAAAATTTAGGTTTAGGAAGGAGATAGGAAAAAATTGGTTCTCAAATAGAGTGGTAGATGAGTGGAACGGACTCAGTAATCATGTAGTTAGTGCTAGGACACTAGAGAGCTTTAAGAGAAGATTAGGACAAGTTTATGGATGGGGATAGCAGATGGAAATAGGTAGGTGTGTTTCATACAGGGACTGCCACGTGTAAGCCTGGTCGCTTCTTGCAGCTTCCCTTATTTCTTATGTTCTTATGAAAGCAGGAGGAAGACATGTGGGTGATGAGAGGGAAGAGTGGTGGGAGGAATGGGGAGAAAGAGTGAGTGGGTTAGACGTGTACGTGAGGCGGGAGAGGAAAGAGAGAGGGTGAGGGGAGGAAAGTTATGTAAAAATAGACAATAGGGGGTGAGAGAGAGAGAGAGAGAGAGAGAGAGAGAGAGAGAGAGAGAGAGAGAGAGAGAGAGAGAGAGAGAGAGAGAGAGAGAGAGAGAGAGAGAGAGATTGAATGACAGACTGATTGATTAACTTAAGGCGACGCAACAAAAGGGATATGAGAGAGAGAGAGAGAGAGAGAGAGAGAGAGAGAGAGAGAGAGAGAGAGAGAGAGAGAGAGAGAGAGAGAGAGAGAGAGAGAGAGAGAGAGAGTTTCCTACACCCACTAACACCCACATTCTCTCTCTCTCTCTCTCTCTCTCTCTCTCTCTCTCTCTCTCTCTCTCTCTCTCTCTCTCTCTCTCTCTCTCTCTCTCTCTCTCTCTCTCTCTCTCTCTCTCTCTCTCTGCCCTTAACCCAAACACTCGCCAACCACCAACGGACACCAAATGACAGACGAACTAAACCAAACAAACAAGAGACCAACCGAGAATGAGACACAAACGGAGAGGAAAAAATATACGGACGAAAAAAAAAAAAGGATGAAAAGTAAAAGAAAAAATGACAGGTAAAGGGAAGGTGAACAAGACCAAAAGGGGAACAGGAACGAAAGAAAGAATAAGGAAGAAACCGAGAAAAGAGGGGAGAACAACAGAAGCGTATGATAAATGAGTCAGAGGGAGGTGAAAAATAGAATAAAGAAAATCGGTAAAGGGAACTGCCAAGAAAAGGAAAAGGGGAGAGAAAATGTGAAAGAAAACATGCAGAGAGAGAGAGAGAGAGAGAGAGAGAGAGAGAGAGAGAGAGAGAGAGAGAGAGAGAGAGAGAGAGAGAGAGAGAGAGAGAGAGAGAGTCGACAGAAAAGATATATAAGGAGAAAAAAAAGACAGAAATTAAGCGTCTTTCCTCACCACTATCTAGGCACGAGGAGGATGAGGAGGAGGAGGAGGAAGAGGAGGAGGAGGAGGAGGAGGAGGAGGAGGAGGAGGAGGAGGAGGAGGAGGAGGAGGAGGAGGAGGAGGAGAAAACAAGACAACAACTATGAGTCTGGGAGAAATATTACCTTTTCTCTTTCCGCTATAATATTTGTCATTCTCTCTCTCTCTCTCTCTCTCTCTCTCTCTCTCTCTCTCTCTCTCTCTCTCTCTCTCTCTCTCTCTCTCACACAATGTTGCACCATATTTCATTCTATTTTTTTTTCAATCTCTTTCTCGCTAAATTTTTAACATTTTTTTCTTCTTCCAAATGTTACTTCGTCTCCTCCTCCTCCTCCTCTTCTTCCTCCCCCTTCTCCTCTGCAGCAGGACATATCAGCAACTCAGCAGGTGTTCCTTGATAGCTTCATCGACTGAGGAGGAGGAGGAGGAGGAGGAGGAGGAGGAGGAGGAGGAGGAGGAGGAGGAGGAGGAGGGACAGGCAGAAGTGGGGCATTTATCACTCTGGAAACTTCATGTTGACTGCGCCTCTCTCTCTCTCTCTCTCTCTCTCTCTCTCTCTCTCTCTCTCTCTCTCTCTCTCTCTCTCTCTCTCTCTCTCTCTCTCTCTCTCTCTCTCTTACCAGAATCACTTGAGGGACTGTTATCACCCCTCACACAATTCTCTGACGTCACCACCACCGCTACCACCACCACCACCACCACCACGTTCACCACCATCACCACCACCAGTAACACCATTAACGCAATCGTCACCACTATTATCTCCCGCCATCAACACTCCTCCGGGACGTCATTAATATGAAACATCAGACTGACGACACTGGAGAAGGAGGAGGAGGAGGATGAGGAGGAGGAAGAGGAAGAGGAAGAATTAATAAAGAAAATGGAAGAGAAAGACATTTAGCTACTCTGAAAAGACATGATAGCAATTTTTTTTCCTTTTTCCCCCTCGCATTTTCTCCCACTATCCTTCCCTTCCTTCCTCCTCCTCCTCCTGCTGTCCCCTGGTGCAGCTCATAATGTCCCCAATATTGGCTTTCATTTAGGCGGTAATGTCGCTGCCCGCCGCCGTCGCTGCAGTAGGGGCGCGCCGCGGGTTATCTCCCCTTCCCCCGCCGCCCACTCCCCGTCACGAGCCTCTCTCAGTAGTTTGTGTAGCCTGAAGACGCCACTGCAGGTGTTCCAGTGTTTGGTGCTTAGAATGTTACTAGAGTAGACTGAGAGAAGGTGTTGAGAGAAATGAAAGATGCGTATAGATAGATAGGGAGGGAGGGAGGGAGGGAGGGAGGGAGGGAGGGAAGGAGGGAGGGAGGCAGGCAGGCAGGCAGGCAGGCAGGCAGGTAGGCAGGCAGGCAGGCAGGCAGGAAGGAAGAAAGGAAGGAAGGAAGGAAGGAAGGAAGGAAGGAAGGAAGGAAGGAAGGAAGGAAGGAAGGAAGGAAGGAAGGAAGGAAGAAAGAAAGAAAGAAAGAAAGAAAGGAAGGAAGAAAGGAAGGAAGGAAGGAAGGAAGGAAGGAAGGAAATAAGAAAGATATATAGAAAAAGAAAATAAGTAGGTAAAAAAGAAAGAAAGAAAGAAAGAAAGAAAGAAAGAATGAATGAATGAATGGAAGAAAGGCTAGAAAATATAGTTTATTCCCTCCACAAATTCATAAAAACTCTTAACACATACACACACAAAAAAAAGTTAAAAAAAAAATAAATAAATAAAAAAAAGATAAATAAGAACGTGTAATGAACTAGACCAAATGTATGAAGGAGTGACGAGTAAAAGCTGACTCCCACAGATGTAAAAATATTAAAGAGAAAATTATGTAAAAGAAAAAAAAAGAGAGGGGATGAGGAAAACGGCTGCTGGAAGATTAAGAGAGAATAAAAAAAACAAAAAAAATATGCAAACATATAAATGAAGGATACAGACAAGCACAGACATGTCCTCCCCCTCACCACCACCACCACCACCACCACCACCAGCACCACCACCACCACTACCACCACCACCACCCCAATAAAACGAGGGGTCACAAACAATACACAAACACTATAAACGTGAACAAACACCAATAAAAAACGTCAAATAAAATTACAACTGCAGATCCCTTTCTCTCTCTCTCTCTCTCTCTCTCTCTCTCTCTCTCTCTCTCTCTCTCTCTCTCTCTCTCTCTCTCTCTCTCTCTCTGACAAGCAGGTGCAAATATACGTTTCGTAAAAAAAATGACACAAACAAACGAACGAATGTAACTGGAAAACACTGCACTGGTCTGCCTCAATTCATTTCTTCTTCTTCTTCTTCTTCCTTCTTCCTCCACCTCCTCCTCCTCCACCTCCTCCTCCTCCTCCTCCTCGTCGTCATCGTCATCATCCACTCCTTTTTCATATACTCCCCTGAGAAAAAATAAATAAAAAAAACGTTTAACAGAATTAACACAGCTCAACTTCTTACTTCACCCAAGCCGCTCACGAATTGCTCTAAACCCTCCAGTCCTTGTGTCTCATTTAAATTTGAAAACATCACAGAAAACGGGATGCTCTACTCCACCAGGGACACAAGCGGCCTGGGAAGAGAGAGAGAGAGACAAAGACAGACAGAGAGAGAGAGAGAGAGAGAGAGAGAGAGAGAGAGAGAGAGAGAGAGAGAGAGAGAGAGGCTCGTGTGTCAGTGAGAGGTGTGAGGTGCAATGACATGACCTGAAAAGTGATGTTGACGGGGTGCTCTCTCTCTCTCTCTCTCTCTCTCTCTCTCTCTCTCTCTCTCTCTCTCTCTCTCTCTCTCTCTCTCTCTCTCTCTGAAGTATGTGCATATATAGTTCAAAGGAGATTAGGAACAAATAGAATGAATGCCGCAAGGACAGATGAAAGACAGCCGCTCCTTTCATGATGCCAGAACACCTACGCACTCTCTGTCCCCCCACTTGTCCCCCCCCCCCCACACACACACACACACACACACACACACACACACACACGTGCACACAGACAGACGAATAAAGGCACAGTCACGCATTCTGTATATTTCCCAGTGAAAGCAAAATCCACACGCCTTATCTACACTCACGCACGCACTCACTCACCCCCACCCACACCCACGCACACGCACACACGCACACAAGCAGAGGGAGGGAAGATGGGACAAATTGCAAGTAAGAAACAGAAAACGACACTCCAGCTGCGCCTCGCCCTAGGTTAAGACAAGGTTAGCCAAGCCTCACAAGGTCGCCACACAAACAATGAACAATTATTATCCCCAGGAAGTGACATCAATAAAGGTGCCAGGTGGGCGATATCGACACCTTGATTAATGGCCGCTCGGGGACTTAGCTTGTGGGGGAGTGACAGGGGGAGAGGTATAGGGGAGGTCCCAGGGGTTTGAGTTTAGGGGGTAATTTTCAGCTGGGTTAGAATTTGTGTTAATAATGTTACTTCATTGTCTAATCTACCTACTCTTCTTCCTCCTCTCCTATCCTATCCTATCGCCATGTCTTCTACTACTCCTCTTCCTCCTCCTTATCTCCCATCCTTCCGCCACATGTCTACTACTCTTCTTCATATTCTTCCTCTTCCCCTTCCTCTCCTCCCTGTCACTCCCCAGCGCATCATGTCCTGCTCAAATG
>NC_087155.1:26997555-27020055 GCF_035594125.1 Scylla paramamosain | reverse complement strand
CCGCTACCTTCAACACACCGCCTCCTGAAAGTGAACCTAAACTCAATGGGGTTCCCGCCGCTGCTGCTGTTCCTGGCCCACCGTGACTCAGGCCCCGGGGAAAGCAGTGTCTGGGAGCGGCTATTCATTAACAACACCGAGGCCGCTGCTCCATTTGCAATAACTTGGAAACGTAAACTATTAGGGGGAGAGAGACGCGCTCGCTCTCTCGCACGCACCCCAGCCAGGCCAGCACGCATGGGGAGGAGAGTAGGGAGGGGAGGGGAGGGGAGGGAGGGGAGGGGAGGGGAGGGGAGGGGAGGGGAGGGGAGGGGAGAGGAGAGGAGAGGAGAGGAGAAGAGAGGAGAGAAGAGGAAGGCAAGGCGAAGGGAAGCGGAAGGGATGGAAGGTAAGGGAAAGGAAGGGAAAGGAAGGGAAGGGAAGAGAGAGAGAGAGAGAGAGAGAGAGAGAGAGAGAGAGAGAGAGAGAGAGAGAGAGAGAGAGAGAGAGAGAGAGAGAGAGAGAGAGAAAGGCTGTTATCCATGCAGACAATGAAACAAAAGATATAACACACACACACACACACACACACACACACACACACACACACACACACACACACACACACACACACACACACACACACACCTCGAAGGAAAATGGAGGCAATAAAGACAATGAATAAGAAACGAGGACAAAAGAACGAGACAAGAGAAAGAAAACTGCAGGAAATAATATCCATTACAAAAAAGAAAAAGTCCTTCAATGTGGCCACTTTACACTTTATTCACTTAACACTTATATACCTCACTACACCCTTATGTCCTTCCTCCTCCTCCTCCTCCTCCTCCTCCTCTTCCTACCTCGCCTGCTACACCTATTTCCGGCTCTCTTTCGCCACCAATCTCTCTTCCAATCGCCATCTCCCGCTTCACTTTCCCTTCAGCCTTCCTTTCCCCTCGTCGGTCCACACGTCTCTCCCGTCCATTCCTCCTCTTTCCCCCTATTTCACGCTCCTTTCTCCTCCATATATCCCATCCCCTGCTTCCTCCTCTACTCTCCAGTCTCCTATATCTTTCCTTCTCTTCCTATCATCACCATTCCTCCTCTTCCTTATTTCTTCGCCTATTACCATGTCCAGTATTACTCTCTTCCTCATCTACCTTCCTAACTTACTCCCTAACTTGCTTTCCAACCACAGCTTCTATCAATCAGTCTCTCTATCTCCTACATCCCCCTCTGCCGTCCTATTTCTCTTCCGTCCCCCTTCCCCTCCCCCTGGTCCCTGATGGTGAAATGGCGGTATCGCTGAGTGGTAGGCCCCGAAGTGGTCATTGGATCAGCTCCCAGCCTCCTACACGTCGATATATCCACAGCCTGATGGGGAGTCTTATGGCCCATACACACGCCCACACACACCTACTTGATGGGGCTGATACTGCTGCAGCTGCTGGTGGTATTAGTGCTAATGCTACTATTGGTACTGCTGTTCTTGAGGCTGCTGCTGCTACTACTGCTACTATTACAATACTACTACTACTACTACTACTACTACACGCAGAGTTTACTGACAAAAATACGAAAACAAAATTTCAAAGTAGTACAAAGAAAACACACACACACACACACACACACACACACACACACACACACACACACACACACACACACACACCTGCCAGGGACCCATAATGACCACTTAGTCTTAACGTGCACAAAGTTGGGCCATCACTCACCTCCTCCAAAGGCCGCTTCTACATTTTCCTCCAGGACTTTCCCCGTAATTTAAACTGAAACTGCTCAACTTACTGTACGAAGCTGAATATAAAAATAGATACGCCTTAAACAAACTACCATTCTCAAGCTATACGTCTTTCCTCCTCCTCCTCCTCCTCCTCCTCCTAAAGGTAAATATATGAGGAAGGTTAAAGAAGGAGAGGCGAGAAGATGATGGGTTAGGATAAGGCAGGAAGAAATTGACGAGTAAGGGTTGAAAAAAGGGTACCTGAGGAGAGAGGTGTCAGTTTAGGGCATAAAGGGTAATACGTAAGGAATGATGGGGACAGGTAAGGTGAGGAGGCGAAGGGAAAGGTGTGAGGGAATGGTAAGGGAGGGATGGATGGATGGAGGTGGGAGAAGTGTAAGGGTGAGGAAAAAATGGTGATGGAAAGGGAGAGAAAGGGGGAGGGGAGGAAAGGTGTGTGGGTGTGATGGTGAAGAGAGGTAGCAACGAGTCACCATTCAATAATTCTCTCTCTCTCTCTCTCTCTCTCTCTCTCTCTCTCTCTCTCTCTCTCTCTCTCTCTCTCTCTCTCTCTCTCTCTCTCTCCCATGTTTGGCTTGGCTATCGACCCGCTACCGAGCCTCTATCTGCTCTGTTCCCCCCTCGTATCTCTCTCTCTCTCTCTCTCTCTCTCTCTCTCTCTCTCTCTCTCTCTCTCTCTCTCTCTCTCTCTCTCTCTCTCTCTCTCTCTCCTGCTTTTTACTCCACTACCTGTTAATATTCCTTGATTCTCAGCATGGACCTTAACCTCTTACTGTATTGCAAGTCTTTACGTGAACTGTACCTCCTCCTCCTCCTCCTCCTCCTCCTCTTCCTCCTGCTCCTCCTCCTCCTCCTCCTCCTCAAATTCACGTTTTCCATCCAACCTCTCCCTCAAGAAAATTCCTCCACAGCTCTCTCGGGAATAATTAGTGGCTCTGCTGACCTCCTTATCTCCCCTCGTCCACTTTCCCCTCCCCTCCCCTCCCTTCTCCTCTATCCACTTCTTCCCTTCCTACTTAGTCTTCCTTCTCCCCATATATCATTCCTTTCCTCTCGTTCTCTTCTCTCTCTTTATATTCATTCGTTCTCTTTTTTTCCCTAACCATTTTTCTCTTCCATTTCTCTTAGTCCTTCTTCTTTCCTCCAGTTATCTTCCCTGTTTTCTCTCTATATTCATTCCTTTCTTTCCTCTTTGCCTTTCATTTTTTTCTCGTTTTTTTTTCATTTCGTTAATATGTCTTTCATTTTCTCCCTCCCATCCACCTACTTTTTCCTTCATTCTCTTCCATTCTTTAATTTCCTACCTATTCTCCCATTTCTTCCCCTTCATGTTCATTTATTCCCTTTTATTTCTTTATCTTTTTTTTATTTCCTCTCACTTCTCTCTCTACTCCTTTTTTTCCTTGTTTCCCATTTTTCTCCCCTCCCCTCTTCCTTCCAGAAAACATTTACTCTTTTATTCCCTTCTCCTTTTTTGTTCATTTTCTCTCCCCTCTTTGTCCTTTTTTCTCCTTAGTTCCACCCCCCTAATGTCCCTTTCCTTCCCCACACCAGAGGGAATACTAGTCTCTTTTAATTTCTCTTTTATTCTTCTTTTTCCCCCCAAGAAACCTCCTCCCTCACTTTCCTTTCTCTTTCATTCAATTTTGTTATCTTCTCCTATCTTCGTAATCAAGGTCTTCTCTTACATTCTCTTCCGTCTTAATTCCCTTCTTTTTACTCCTCCCCAATCAATAAGTCCCCTTCCTTCTCTTCCTTTTCATTCCCTTTTACTCTCTTCCCAAAGATTATCTTCTTTTACCCTTCCCTTCTCTTCCCTTTCATTTCCTTTCGTTCTCTTTTTTTACCTTCCCAATCAACATATTTTCCTTTCCTTTCCCTTCAGCTCTTTTCTCTTCTACCTTTTCTTCTTCTCATCCTTTTCCCTTATCTTCTCTTCCGTTTGATTCCCTTCACTTTATTACATCTTCTCTTCCCTTCCCTTCTCCTTCATATCTCCTCCCATTCCCTCTCTTCACATCAGGGAATAGGTTGGGGAAAGAAGGATATTCACTGGTCTTATTTCAGCTTCATTAAAGGCGTATTTCACACGGTAAGAGCTTCGTTAACCGCCCATCCAGGTAAGCATCGGGTGCAGTGCCGGAAGCCCCCAGGTGTGCGCCTCAGGTGACCCTTTAAGAGGCAAAACTTTCTCCCCTGCATGGATTCCGTCTCATTTGTTTTCCCTGATTTACATGTGTGTGTGTGTGTGTGTGTGTGTGTGTGTGTGTGTGTGTGTGTGTGTGTGTGTGTGTGTGTGTGTGTGTGTGTGTGTGTGTGTGTGTGTGTGTGTGTGTGTGTGTGTGTGTGTGTTTACCTGATTTGCAAATGTGTGTGTGTGTTTGTTTGCTGACGTCCAGTGATCTACCGTCATGACACACACACACACACACACACACACACACACACACACACACACACACACACACACACACACACACACACAGATAGAAAGACAGATAGAAAGATAGATATGTAGGTAGGTAAGATAGATAAGTAGATAGATAGATAGATAGATAGACAAATAAATAGACAGGTTACATACATACATACATACATACATACATACATACATACATACATACATATATACATAGAGGGTTTTACGTGTACATACATCTGCACTTCATTTAATTTCCTGATGCATTTAAATATCTCTAATCAGTATTGAACACACACACACACACACACACACACACACACACACACACACACACACACACACACACACACACACACACACACACACACACACAGCAGCCTTCCATTACGGGCCGCTAAATCGTCCCTTCACCAAGCCGCCGCCACGACCCGCCTCCCACACGCCTGCCACGCATCACCCGCCACCTCACCGCGCCCGGACACGCCACCACGCCATCCACTGCGACCACCAACACCATGCACACGCTAACTCATCCCTTTCTATTCCCCTACCTTTGTACCTTTCTCCCTCCCTTCCTGTCTATCTCCCTGTCTCCCTGCCTTTCACTATCTCTCCTATTCTCCGTTTCCCTGTTTTTTTTTTTCCTTACTTTCTTATCTCCCTGCCTCTCACTGTCCTTCCTTACTCCTCTCCCTATTTCCTATATTCTTATCCTATCTCATCTGCTGCTTTTCCTATCTTTCCATTTCTTCTATCTGTGTTTCTCTATCTCCCCATTCTCATTTTCTTGGTTCTTTCCCATATCTCTTCCCCTATCTCATCTGCTATCTTGCCTTTCACCCTGACTCTTATTATCTTCCTCCTCATCTCTTGCCTCCCTTTCTATCTTTCTCTTCCCTTGTCTCATGTGCTGCTTTCCTTACTTTCCTATCTCCCCATCTATCCCAATTCCTACATCCCTTCTTCTCCCCAAGTCCTTTCTCTACCTCCTTGCCACTATTCCTCCCACCTCAGTCTCTATCTCCCAGCCCCCATTTCTATCCTCTAGCCTTCCTCCTTACCTCCCCAACACACACTGGCTTCTGTTTCTATCCTATTTCCTGCTTTCCTTCCTCCCTAGTCTCCCATCTCTGCCTCCCATCCTTTTCTGTAGTCTTAAAAACCATCCGGAATTCTTCTTTTTCCTCTTCTTCTTCTTCCTCCTCCTCCTCTTCCACAGCCGGGCTTACAGCAGCAGTTGGGGATGGAGGTGGAGGGGGAGGTGGAGCATCTGACCTGCCTTTCTCCGCCTTTCGCTTCCAGTTACAATAAACATAACAGGCGGTTCCCTCAAATTACCGAGGCTGAGAGAGGCCTTTTTGCCCAGCCAGCACTGACCCCCCCCCAACGCCAACGACGGCTGGGAACACTAACCTCCTCCTCCTCCTCCTCCTCCTGCTACTCCTGTTGCTACTATTCTTCTCCCCTTTCTTCTTTTCCTCCTCTTTGCAGATTTCTTTTTATGGGAGGAGGAGGAGGAGGAGGAGGAGGAGGAGGAGGAGGAGGAGGAGGAGGAGGAGGAGGAGGAGGAGGAGGAGGAGGAGAGATGAGAGATTAGATAATGAGTTTAGGGCACTTCAGGCGAGAACAAGATTGCTAATGATGTACAAACACACACACACACACACACACACACACACACACACACACACACTAAAAGTTCCGTATTTTTCTGTCCTCCTCGCATCGTTTTCCTTAACCTCGCCATTCTCCCTGATCCTTTCCAATCTCTTTATTTTCTTCCCTTGATCTCATTCTCTTTTAATCGCACCTCAATTTCTTGCCTGCTTCCAAACACACACACACACACACACACACACACACACACACACACACACACACACACACACACACACGTCTATTTCTCCTCTTTAATCGGTGCTCCATTCCTCTCTCTCTCTCTCTCTCTCTCTCTCTCTCTCTCTCTCTCTCTCTCTCTCTCTCTCTCTCTCTCTCTCTCTCTCTCTCTCTCTCAATAAGGGAGATGAATCATACAGCTGAATGCAAGTTGCTGCGACTCTCCAGGGAAATACGAAAAAAATTGAAGAAAGAAGAGAAAATGAAAGATGAGGAGAGAGAGAGAGAGAGAGAGAGAGAGAGAGAGAGAGAGAGAGAGAGAGAGAGAGAGAGAGAGAGAGAGAGAGAGAGAGAGAGAGAGAGAGAAAGTAGTATAAGAAAAGGCAACAAGACTGATTATATTCTCTCTCTCTCTCTCTCTCTCTCTCTCTCTCTCTCTCTCTCTCTCTCTCTCTCTCTCTCTCTCTCTCTCTCTCTCTCTCTCTCTGACACCCTCCCTCACGCACACAAATCTCAGCGTAGCGTCAGCACAGTAATGTCTCAATTCAGCCCAGCAAGAGCGTAACTTAAGTGGTGCATCCCTTCCCTTTAGATGCTCGAGGCGCCCCACCCTCCCTCCCTCGGCCCTCATAACAGGACGGGGTCGAGCCAGCTATAAAGGGGACCATAAACACGCCCTCCCTTTGCCTCCAGCCACTAGACACAACCACTGAAACACGCACCAGCCTCCTACCACGTGACGAAGGACTTTGCTGAGATATCCTGCCTGGGGGAGAGGTGGGAGATGGGGGGACTAGGAGGAGGTGAGATGCTGAGGTAAATTGCCAGGTAGGAGAGATGGTCAGGAGAGGAAAAAGTGATGGATACGAGAATTGCCGGAGATGCTTCTACAGGATATACGAAGTGAGAGTGTGGGAAGTGAGAGGTAAGGAGAGGCTGGATGGAGGTGTGAGGTGTGTGGACTGGGAGGAAGTGAGGGAGGTATGTGGTGGAGGTGTCGAGAGTGGATGTTTTGGGTATATCTGTGTGTTTCCTCCTCCTCCTCCTCCTCCTCTTTCATCTCATTATCTTCAGTTCCCCTCTCCTCGTCTCTCTCTCTCTCTCTCTCTCTCTCTCTCTCTCTCTCTCTCTCTCTCTCTCTCTCTCTCTCTCTCTCTCTCTCTCTCTCTCAGATTCATCACTGTATCATATTCATGCACACTCTTTACTTTCCTCTTTCCCTTGTTTTCCTTTTCATCTTTCCCCTCTTCTCTCCCTCCGTGTCAGTGCTCGCTCTCTCTCTCTCTCTCTCTCTCTCTCTCTCTCTCTCTCTCTCTCTCTCTCTCTCTCTCTCTCTCTCTCTCTCTCTCTCTCTCTCTCTCTCTCTCTCTCTCTCTCTCTCTCTCTCTCTCTCTCTCTCTCTCTCTCTCTCTCTGTCACTCCTCCTCCCCTTCCCTTCATCCTTGTCACGTTCCTCTCTTCTCCTCTCCATCCCTGTCAGTTTCTCTCTCTCCTTCCTTTATTCCTACGTTCCTGTTCTCTCTCTCTCTCTCTCTCTCTCTCTCTCTCTCTCTCTCTCTCTCTCTCTCTCTCTCTCTCTCTCTCTCTCTCTCTCTCATCAAGTAACTACCTACTTCCCTCCTTCCCAAATGCCTCTGCAGATCAAACGCCGCGCCGTTCACACACAGCTTCCCTCCAGCGACCAATAATAGCCAGCGAGATCAACTTGAAGGGGGCGACGACGGTGGACGCTGCTGGCTGACGTGATATGCTCTCTCTCTCTCTCTCTCTCTCTCTCTCTCTCTCTCTCTCTCTCTCTCTCTCTCTCTCTCTCTCTCTCTCTCTCTCTCTGTTTACGTAATGGAAGAAAGGGAATGAGGGAATCGGAGAAAGGAAAGGATGTGAACCATGTAAAAGAAAGGGAAAGGAAGGAAAGGGAATAGGAAAGGAAGGGAGGGAATGAGAAGGAAGAAAAGGAAATGGGAAAGGAAAGGAAAGAGAAGAGAGGGGGGTTAAGTGAAGAAGGTAAAGGGTGTGAAGTGAGAAAAGGAAAGGAAGGAAAAGGAGGAGGAAAGGAAAGAAGAAAGGAAAGGAGAAAGATGAAAGGGAAAGAGGAAAGGAGAGGAAAGGGGAGAAGAGAAGGGGGGTAAGGGTACAGGTGAAGAATGTGTCGAAAGGGGGAAGAGATGAAAGAGGAAAGGAAGGAGGGGAGATTACGGTTTGGGAGGAAGGGAGGAAGGAAGGGAGGAAGGGAGGGAGGAGAGAGAAGGGAGAAGCAGTCAGTGAGATTTAGGGAAGCTAGCTGGAATTATTCATCATTTTATTCACCTTTGCATGAATAACTAAGGTGGTGGTGGTGGTGGTGGTGGTGGTGGTGGTGGCCGTTTAAGTAGTGTTAATTATGGTAACGGTGGTGCTAACAATACGTGTGGTGATAATCATATTGGTTATAGTGATGATGGTGATGGTGTCAGTTGTAATTATAGTGGCAATGGTGATGGCAATGGTAGTAAGGATAGTGACAGTGATAGTGGTTAGCAGTAAAATTGGCGCATTTAACAGCAATGATGGTGAGGGCAGCTGCGTTGGTGATGGTGTAAATAGTGACAATGGTGGCTGAGACAGTGATCAATACAGTAACAGTACAGAAGAAGATGCAACACCCTCGATCACACAACCCCATCTCCTGCCGCTGATACCTGGCATAAAACAGTAGTAGTAGTAGTAGTAGTAGTAGTAGTAGTAGTAGTAGTAGTAGTAGTAGTAGTAGTAGTAGTAGTAGTAGTAGTAGTAGTAGAACCAATATCCTTTTCCCACACAACCCCACCACCTGTCCTGCTAATAATTATCCTAAAAATATAATAGTAGTAGTAGTAGTAGTAGTAAACGTGGTAGAGACAGTGATGATAACAGTACTAGCAATGGTGGAAGAGGCAGTGATGGAAGTGGCGGTGGTAGTGCAGTAGAAGCAATACCCGGGCCCCACACCATCCCAGCTACTGATAATTGACCTTAAAGATACAGTGCGTGATGCATACAGGAGACTCATGCCCCCTTGCCCTCTCTCTCTCAGCCTCCCCCGCCTTCCCTCCACCCTCCTCCACACCTCCACGCAAACCCTAATCCACCTCCACCCATCCACTTTCCTTCTTTTCATCGCCCATCAGCCATAGTTACTTTTTTTCTTGATCTCTCTCTCTCTGTCTATCTATCTTTCTTCTTTGTTCTCCTTCTCCTCTTTTCCTCTTTCTCCTCCTCCTCTTCTGATCTCCACATTACTCTTCAATATTCTGGTCCTTTCATGTCTTTTCTTTCTCCTTCTCCTTCCTTCTCTTCTCCTCCTCCTCCTCCTCTTCCTCCTCCTCTGACAGCACTGCAGTTTTTCTTGTCTTTTCACCACATTCTTACCTTCTATTTTCTTCTTCATTTTCTTCTCCTTTCTTTTCTTTCCTCATAAAGAAGAACCTTTTACGTCTTCCTTTCACACTTTCTTAATTTCTTTTCCTCTTCTTTCTTTCTTTCTTTCTTTTGTTTCTTCTTCATTTTTCTTCCTCTTTCTTTTTTTTTTCATTGTCTTCGTCCCTTTCTCCTTTTTCTCCTTCGTAAAGAACAGTATTTTACATCCTCGTTTCACGCATTTTTATCGTTCTCCTCTCCCTCCTCTTCCTTCTCTTCTGCTTTTCCTTCTTCCTCCTCCTTTTCCTTCTCCTCCATCTCCTCCTCAAAATTTATCTCCCTGCCACCAACACTCTCATCGATCACCTTCAGTCAGTGCGGATGGTGTTCCTCACTCAAGTGTTCTCTCTCTCTCTCTCTCTCTCTCTCTCTCTCTCTCTCTCTCTCTCTCTCTCTCTCTCTCTCTCTCTGTACGCCCTTAAGTGCTTCCCTCTTTTATCAATAATCAATATGCCATTCTGATTACCCCTCTTCCTCTACCTCTACCTCTTCTTCCTCCTCCTCCTTCTCCTCCTCCTCTTTTTTTCCCCCTTTCCCCCTGCTCCTCCTTCGCCTCTTCTTTTTTTCCTCCCTTTCCTCCTCCTCCTTCCCTTATCTTCTCTCTTTCCTTTCTTCCTCCTCTTCATTTTTTTCCTTCCCTTCCTCCTCTTCCTCCTCTTCCCTCTCCTCTTGTACATTTCTCGTTTATTGAACCTTACTTTTTCCATCTCCTAGCATGAATACTCTCTCTCTCTCTCTCTCTCTCTCTCTCTCTCTCTCTCTCTCTCTCTCTCTCTCTCTCTCTCTCTCTCTCTCTCGCCGCCTCCTGGGAAATTAGAGCCAACAAGGTACGGGGATAGACCATTGTTACACCTCCTCTTCCCCTTTTACTGTCCCGTCTAAGCCCCGTCCAGTCCCGCCCCGTCCTATCTAGCCCTTTTACCTTCCCCGACCTGCCCCGTCCCGACACTTCCCGACCCCCGTCCCCAAGCGCTGCTCTTTGCCGCCCCTAACCAAGTCTTCAGTGTAAGGAAAAGGAGGAGGCTTCACTGCCGACCACACATTGCTGGGAAGATTTTTGTGTGGTGCGGTGTGGTGGTGGTGGTGGTGGTGGTGGTGGTGGTGGTGGTGGTGGTGGTGGTGGTGGTGGTGGTGGTGGTAGTAATAATAGTGTCAACAACAAAAATAACAACAATAACAATACTACTACTACTACTACTAATACTACTAATAATAATAATAATACAAATAATAATAATAATAATAACGGCAGCAACATTAACAACAACAACAACAACAACAACAACAACAACAACAACAACAAAACACTCCCGCCATTCGTTCAGCGGCCCAACAAACAACCGTTAACTTTATTTTGCAAACAAATAAATATACAAATAATTATCGCCTCGCTGCTTTCACGCCGCTTTCACTCAGATCCTGATTGCCACCAATTTTAATATCACCATCATTATCACAATCACTATTACTATTATCACTATTATTATGACAGCGATGATAACAACCATCCACTTTTTTTTTGGATAGTTCTTATTTCATCGCCTTTCTTTTTTTTTTTTTCTTTATTTCTATATTTGTTTTCTCCTCAAGTCTGTCTACACTACACATAACTACATATTATTTCCTTCCCTCACTCTCGCATTTCTCCTCACCCTTGCTCCTTCAGGCTCCTTATCACCCTACTCCCTAGCCACCCTGCCCGTCCCACCTTATCTCCCTTTAAATCGCTACCCTCTTTCCCCTTTCTAAAGCACCACATTCCTATTTCCCCTCCTTTTCCCCTTCATATACCATTCAACTTCACCCTACACCTTTCATATCTCCCTTATTCACATTCCCCCCATTACCTTATGTGCAATGTCCAATTATTTTTATTCTAAATCGTCTGTATTTTTCCTTTTTTTTTTTTTAGTTTCCTCTTCTTACAACTATTTATTTCCACCATTAATTCCTAAACGTCATTAAATTTTCAACATTCACATTCCTTTTTATTCTAATTCATCTATATGTTTTAAGTGTTCTCTTCTTAATTAATTTCAACGTTCACCCACACCCCCTCATACCCTAATTTGTCTATAGCCTTTGTTTTTTTACTTCTTCTTTTATCCCCTTCCTTCAACTATTCATTCCCCTGACACTCATTCCTAAACGTCACTGCATTTCCGTCCCTCATTCCTCGTACGCTAATCCATCTCTAATATTTTCCTACTAGTTTCCTTCTCCTACTAGTCTGCACCGCCATCATATTCTTAACACTCATTCCTAGTAACCCATCTGTATTTTTTTTCTCATCCCCTTTCCACGCTATCCTTCACTCCCCAACACTCCAAAACACCAATACATTTCCAACACTCATTCCTCATACAGTAACTCATCCATAACTCAGTCTCTCACGTGCCCTTCACTCCCCTTCCTCATCCCCTTCTTTCACGACAACATCCTCCTGCTACCTAATCCCCCTCATCCTCTAACCACCCCGTTGACTGCAGCTAATCCCCAGCCAGCCATTCCGCTTTCCCTCAATGGCTCTCCCGACGACGGCTGCGTTCAGGGGAAAATGGACTAAACAGAGAGATCGCTTCAGGTCCCCGCCGCGGCCCCACCGAGAGCTCTTCCCGTGACGTATTGTATAATGAGCCTCGTATTTTTCATTTGCTCAAACAGGCAGGATCCATGACCGCGCTGGCTCTCTCTTTTTCCAGTCCCTGCTAGTTAAGTATGTGAGGGAAAACTGCATGGATGAACAAGGAAGGAGATGCGTAGAGAGGTCATGAGGTCGAGAAAAATTTTGTTTTATACGAGATGAAACTTCACTTCCAAGATTTCACAGCCAGGAGGATAGAAAAGAGGGAAGGCATTACTCATTCCATCTCTCAGTCTCGTCTCCTCCCTCAGACATCCCTCTCTGTCCCTTCCGCTTCCCGTCTTGCTCTCCCTCAAGCCACCCGACGGGACCTTCTATCCCTTCTATCCCTCCTTCCAGCCCCTAACAAGCACCAACTAGACACACAGAGCACTGAGAGGCAGGGGAGGGGTGCCTCATTAGGGCACGACAGGTGACACGTGGCACTTGATGGGGGACACGACCTTGGCTCCTTTCTCGGGCACTTATGGGTACTCCGGGAACTTTACAGGAATGCTGAGGGGAAGAAAAATAGTGGAGGAGTAGACGACGTGGTGGAGGGCAGGGGGCACTGAAAGAAGTGGGGCTGAGGGGCTGAGGGGCGAGGGGACTGAGATAAAGGAGGCAGCAAGGCGGGGGTGGGGAAATGGTGCGGGTGTTATGCATCAAGGAGAGTTGTTTGTGGCACACGACAGTAAATCCTTTCCTCGCTGTACCTAACTCTGCCGCCGCCGCCGCAGTTACCTCGTGCTTCTAATCCTAATCCTTCTTTTATTTCAGTCTTCTTCTTTTTCTCCTTCCCGCCATCCTTCTTTCCTGCGTCTTCCTCCCCTGGGCTTCCTTAATGAGGGTCCTCCCGTCTCCTCCCGTCACATATCTCGCAGCCAACATCCCCGCCTTCTCTTACGTTGTCCCCGAGCTACTTTAATTCTGTAATTCTTGCCAGAATAACACGGTCCTGCGTCTTGATGCGTCCTGGCGGCCAGGGGGGAACGCAGTCCAGCACCAGTCCACCAATGGCAGGAGCAACGGCGGCGACGACGGCGGCGGCGGCGGCGGCGGCGGCGGCGGCGGCGGCGGCGGCGGCGGCGGCGGCGGCGACGGTACCGAAGGAAGAGGAGGAGGAGGAGGAGGAATATACAAAGGAATATACAAAGGAAGACCAAACAACAAAAGACCCTGAGGTCCTTACATGGCTGTTTGGGTAATTATTCTACTCTTATTATTATTGAGAGAGACAGGATAGTACAGAAGGAGGAGGAGGAGGAGGAGGAGGAGGAGGAGGAGGAGGAGGAGGAGGAGGAGCTGGGCGTAAGGCACTGAGTCCGCTTTTCGTGATGATGGGTGGCGGAGGAGGGCGGGGGCGGCGGGGCTGCGCGGGTGAGAGGCCCTGGCCGCGGCAGCTGGGCAACGCAGGGATACCAAATGACCCTGATTGCGACAGCGGCGGAGATTGGACGGCAGGGCGGCGTAGGAGGAAGAGGATGGATCGACGGAGGAGCAGGAAAGAAGAGTGGAGAGATGAGGAGCAGGGGAACTGGGCTGGAAGGCAGAGGACGGGAGGGAAGGAAGGACCAAGGATCGGAGAGGTAAGGAGAGGCAGGACTCAGAGCCAGAAACAGGATGGCGGACGCGGTGCAGGACGCGGGGCTCAGAATGGAAAGTCACGAGGTGAAGGAGTCTGTGCAGGCGTTGCGGCAGTCGGCAGGATCAATAGAAGAGGCCCGGGCGATCCTAGGAGGTGTGGCGTGTCCTGTGTTACTGTGATCGTCGCTACTGTGACCCGCTGTGCCCTCCACGCGGCTCGGCCAACAACAACCTGGCAAAATCAGGGTCACGGTGGCCCATCCGCAGGTCATTAGTGCATCCTGAGCCGCCTGAGGCGCTCCTTGTGGCAGCAGGTCCTTGGTGCCGTTCCGGATCTTGAGGTAATGGCGGTGAAGCCACGCAGAGACAACTTTCCAGCAAGAGGGAAGGAGCGCCGGGACAGAGGTCAATGAATCTAGTATCTGGGGTCCCCTGCACTGGGATGCATCCCGAGCCTGAGCTGCACACCTGCCCTCCCCGAGGACAGTGACGGAACACTGTCATCCTGTCACTGGCTGCACGCCCCCCCACCCATCCTGGCCACGAGGTGGCGGCCTCCCCCAGCCACCCGCAGCACCGGTGACAGATATTACTCGCACAGCATCTGACTCCATTACAGCAACGCACAAACACCCTCCACTAGACTCCCGCCTCGGCCACCCCCGCCCCCAACCCTCCTCTTTCCTCTCAGCTGCCTCACACATTTATGAATCTTTCAACGAACACAACCTAGCGGGCTTCGCATTCTTGCTTATCGTCAAATATTCGCAATAAAATATTTCTCCCGCTCAGACTCCGCCTCGCACACAGCAATGCCGGTGCCTTGCTGTCAACAGGTGCGCGTCCCCCTCACACAGCTGCCTCGCCACGCCATCTGTCCCCTTCCTCATGTAGTGATTTTCCCCCGCGCTGTGTCCTACCGCAGCTCCAGGGGCCGCCAGCAGCTGCAGGGCCGCGGTGAAAGAAACCCTACTCCCTGCCACCCACCACCCTCCACCCCCGCTCCCCCACCCACCTCCCCGACCACCCACCCGCTGCATCTCGCATGGGTGGCCCTGACTACAATAATGTACATTCCGGCGAGCAGCACCGAGCGACCACAGGCAGCCGCTGGGACAGGGGGCAACGCTCCTCCCGGTGACTGCGGCGGGACTCAAAAGAGCACAAGTCAGGCTTCAACAGGCAGCCAGCGGCACAATATTCCCTGTTAGGTTATAGCCGCGGCCTCCCACTCGCCTCCATGCACGCAACCACCGCCCCCCCGCCCCCAGCCCCCTTCTCGGCTTCCTGCATCCCCCTCGTAATCCTCTGCCGGTTGCGATCTTTTTTTTTCTTTTATATTTTCCCGTTTTTCATACAGTCACATATTTTTATGAAAATGCTGTACTGTGATGTGCTGCCCGTGTGTGTGTGTGTGTGTGTGTGTGTGTGTGTGTGTGTGTGTGTGTGTGTGTGTGTGTGTGTGTGTGTGTGTGTGTGTGTGTGTGTGTGTGTGTGTGTGTGTGTGTGTGTGTGTGTGTGTGTACGCCTGACCGTCCGCTTCCACCCTCACGTCACGCCCACCACCGCCCACAAGCCTAACAGCCAATCACAGCCTTGATGACTATGCCGCCCGCCCCTCCCGCCCACCACACACACGTCCACCCTCCTCCCCCACCAAACCAAGAAGAGTATACCCCACTCCTCCCCCACCCCGCTGAGAGCCCATCAACTTCACCGCCCCCACACCCCCTCACTTTCCCTTCCCCGCACCAATCTTCAATTTCACCGTCGGCAGGAGCGGTGCATTCAGGCTGGCCAGCGAGGCGCTCCACGGCTCCCTTCGGTGGAAAACTAATACGCGGTGAAATTATAAATATGTGTAAATTTAAAGATGCCGATATAATATAATGCTGGTCGCAGGTGAAGACACAGACAGGTGTGTGGTAGACAAGTTGATAAAAAGGATTAACAGAATGATGAAAAAAAATAGATTGGAACATAAAATTCTTGATAGACAGACAGTTAGACATACGTGCAAGTAAGTAAATAAAGAACAGGTGAACGGACACTCGCAAATAAAAGATAATACACAGACTGGCATATCAATAGACAAGTTCATCGATAAAGACGTAAAATAAAAGAAATGCAAAACGAGAACTCTGAAATGCATGCGAGTTTACAAGGACGAAGAGAACAAAGACAAAAAAAAATAAATAAATAAATAAATAAAAAATAAAAATAAAAATAAGAATAAAAACAAAATAGACAAACTGGCATATCAATAGACAAGCTCATCGATAAAGTTATAAAAGAGAGACAAAAAGAAAACTCAGTAATGCATGCGAGTGTTACCAGCAAGAGGCGAACAAAGAGAAAATAAAAAAAACCCACATTCGCCTCGTCTTGTTATGTGTGTACGTACGTAATTTGCTGAATTGTGCAGGTGTTGCCGACTGACTCATTGGGGAGGAGGGAATGAGTCAACATGCACACACACACACACACAATCTCTCTCTCTCTCTCTCTCTCTCTCTCTCTCTCTCTCTCTCTCTCTCTCTCTCTCTCTCTCTCTCTGTGTGTGTGTGTGTGTGTGTGTGTGTGTGTGTGTGTGTGTGTGTGTGTGTGTGTGTGTGTGTGTGTGTGTGTGTGTGTGTGTGTGTGTGTGTGTATTTCTATTATTACAAACCAGGCATATTCATACACACGAACGTGACCTTCTCCCCCACACTTGGCGCCCCTCGGTTCCCCAGCGGCCGCCACTCACCTGAGGGACAGAAACGGAGAAGGTTAATTAACAGGTGTTGTGCACGCGGATCTGCATTTCGATTATATCCTGATTACCTTAACACCAGAGAGAGAGAGAGAGAGAGAGAGAGAGAGAGAGAGAGAGAGAGAGAGAGAGAGAGAGAGAGAGAGAGAGAGAGAGAGAGAGAGAGAGAGAGACTTACATACAAACAGAAGGATATACATAAATCACAGGACACACAGATGTACAACAAGGCAGCGAGTGAAGCACTGGTACACGAGACAGTTACAGTACACAGGGCGGCACTACACCACCTCGGGCCCTCTGCATGGTGCCAATGCCGGGGCCAGTAACAACGGGTGGCGACCAGAGCGGCGAAGGACTGAAAGATTCCCGAGACACATAGGCAACGAAATCCTACGAAAAAAATAAATAAATAAAATAAATAAATAAATAAATAAATAAATAATATAACCATCCTGTGTTTGTGTATGTGTATGTGTGTGCATGCCAAGATGCCCCAAGCCACACACCTCTCCTCCCCAACCCGCCCTCTACCACCCCCCTACCCCTCCTTCCTCCCCCATCTCACGACCTGCTTCGGGCTGTTGTTCTAAAAGTTTACGGCCAACAAAACAAAGACGAAACTCCAGCTAATGCAAAGAAAAATAGCCAGGTCGATGCGGAGGCGTGCATGTACAATGGATCCGTACGGTGGGGCGGGGCGGGGCTGCTGGGTTGGGGTGGTTTGGGGCACACTCGACCTCACTGACCCAAAATCACCCAGTGCCCTGAAGCGGCGTGTGGTGTGTGGTGTGTGGTGTGCGGTGTGTGTGGCGGTGTGCGGTGTGGTGAGTATTGAAGTCTGGTTTGTAAAGTCGGGCAGAATATCTAGAGCGGAAATAGAGAGAGAGAGAGAGAGAGAGAGAGAGAGAGAGAGAGAGAGAGAGAGAGAGAGAGAGAGAGAGAGAGAGAGAGAGAGAGAGAGAGAGAGAGAGAGAGAGAGAGAGAGAGAGAGAGAGAGAGAGAGAGAGAGAGAGAGAGAGAGAGAGAGAGAGAGAGAGAGAGAGAGGAAAAAAGATAAGAACTAAATCAGGTAGGAAAGAAGACAAGGAAACAAGGCAGAAGAGGGAGGAAAAATGGAGGAAGAGGGAAAGTCACCTGGTGTGAATGTTTTAATCCTGAGCCTCACACGGCCACTCCTGCAGTCCTCTAAGACACAAAGCTGTTTTATGGATCGCCTCCTGAGCCGCTGCTGCTGTGACTCTCTCCTGCAGGTGGCGGGGATGGGGGGCATCTTGGGCTGGGGGGGGACAGGGGATGCAGGGGGAGGAGGGCAGGGAAGCGAGAATGGCTGAGAGAGGCGAGGGAAGGAAGGCAGAACGGGGGAATGAGGCAGGTTATTTGGAGGAGGCAAAATCTTGAAGGAGGAAGAAAGGAAGGTGTAAGACAGGAGGCAGATCTTCCAGGAGGAGGAAAGGGGGACGACGAAGAGGCAAGATCTTGAAGGTGCAGGAAAGGAGGGTGGCATGTGACAGAATCTTCAAGGAGGGGGAAAGGAGGACGATGAAGAGGCGAGGGTGTGAAGGAGACAGAATCTTCAAAGGAAAAAGAAGATGAGGAGGCAGACCCATCACGGAAGAAAGAAGGAAGAACAGAAGAACAGGAAGAGGCAGGATTTTCACGGAGGAAGAAAGGAATGTGTGAGAAAGGAGACAGACTCTTCAAAGGAAAAAAAAAAAAAGAAGGGAAATGAAGATGCAGGGGAGGAAAAGAAAAGAAAGAAGAGACATGAGGAGACAGAATATTCAAGGGGAAGGTGAACCGAAGCATTCCAAACGTAAAACCGCTACCTTGAGGACCACAGAGAACTTAATGAACCAGCTTCAGTAACGCGCATCACACCAACATTCTGTCCGGTGAATCAGAGGCGCTGCGGTGAGGTCTTAACGGTGGCGGCAGTGGTAGTGGTGGTGGTTGTAGCTGTCTGTCACTGTTTGTGGCTGTTTGTGGTGGTAGTGGGGGATGGTGGTGATTGTGGTTGATGATGACACACACACAACGCTCTTCTCCGCTCACTACCTCCCTCCTACCCCTCTCCCCACACTCACCCCCAGCAGCGCCCCGATAGTTGGGTTGGTCACGCCTCGCTGGAACACTTAACAACAAAATAACCTCCTGTTGGTGAGTTGAACATGATTATGGCGGCTCCTCCTCCTCCTTCAGCCTCCTCCTCCTCCTCCTCCTCCTCCTCCTCCTCCTCCAGGCACCCATAATGCCCAGACATGCACTCATAAACACTTTGTCTTCAGCAGTTTCCCTCTTTCCTACTTCGGATTTCAGTCATTATTGGTTATTATTAGTGTTATTAGTCTCGGGTTGCTGTAGTGGTGGTGGTGGTGGCAGTAGTAGTAGTAGTAGTAGTAGTAGTAGTAGTAGTAGTAGTAGTAGTAGTAGTAGTAGTAGTAGTAGTTTCGTAATAGAGAAATTTATCACTACACAACGTCAGCTGAGATTTACGAAGCGTGTTGAAATTATGATTAACAACACGTGAGAGAGAGAGAGAGAGAGAGAGAGAGAGAGAGAGAGAGAGAGAGAGAGAGAGAGAGAGAGAGAGAGAGAGAGAGAGAGAGAGAGAGAGAGAGAGAGAGAGAGAAAAAAAAAAATTTAAACTAATCTGATAAAAATACGCTAAATTACTTTGCATACGTGTCAAAAATTATATACGACATGACCACTTGCTCCTCCTCCTCCTCCTCCTCCTCTTCTTTTTCTTCTTCTTTTTCTCCTCTTCCTTCTCCTCCTCCTCCTCTTCTTCTTCTTCTTCTTCTTCTTCTTATTATTATTATTATTATTATTATTATTATTATTATTATTATTCTTATTCTTCTTCGTCCTCCTCCATCTCTTTCTTCATTACGTCACATTTGCTTCAAATTACAGTTTCCTCCTCCTCCTCCTCCTTAATTAGGAATACAATTACTTCTTCGTTTCTGTTCCTTCGTGCCTTCCTTACTGACTCACTTCCCTTCTCCCTTTCTCCTCCTCCTCCTCCTCCTCCTCCTCCTCCGCCATCCACAGGTGTACCAGCAACTCACTCCGTGCAGGTGCGCCACGATAACCACCACTAATTACCTTGATAACCAGAGGGGAGAGTGGGGGAGAGGAGGAGAAGAGGGGAAAGAGAAGGAGGCGGTCGCTCCTTCCTTTATCGAATACATCCTCCTTCTCCTTCTCCTTCTTCCTCCTCCTCCTCCTCCTCCTCCTCCTCCTCCTCCTCCTCCTCCTCCTCCTCCTCCTCCTCCTCTTCCTCCTCCTAAAACTGCGCTCTTGTCATAATTAATAATAAGAAAAAGTTATAGCAGAAGTACAGACTGTTAAGGTGGTGGTGGCGGTAGTAGTAGTAGTAGTAGTAGTAGTAGTAGTAGTAGTAGTAGTAGTAGTAGTAGTAGTAGTGGTGGTGGTGGTGGTGGTGGTGGTGGTGGTGGTGGTGGTGGTGGTGGTGGTGGTGGTGGTGGTGGTGGTGGTGGTGGTGGTGGTAACGAATAAAAATTGAGGAAAATTACACACGTCAAAAATTAAGTCAAGGTTCATGCCAACCAGAAATTTGCAATCCCCCCATCTCCCCTCCCCCTCCCCCTCCCTGTGTGTGTGTGTGTGTGTGTGTGTGTGTGTGTGTGTGTGTGTGTGTGTGTGTGTGTGTGTGTGTGTGTGTGTGTGTGTGTGTGTGTGTGTGTGTGTGTGTGTGTGATGATAATTTTATTCAGCGCATCGAATCACAACCGTGCGATTTCTGACTTAACTCTGCACATTTTCGGATAAATGGCTTTGTTGACCTACCTCTCCCCTCGCCGTGTCCCCCCCAACCTCCCCCACTCTAAAATTAAGGTGGAGAGAGAGAGAGAGAGAGAGAGAGAGAGAGAGAGAGAGAGAGAGAGAGAGAGAGAGAGAGAGAGAGAGAGAGAGAGAGAGAGAGAGAGAGAGAGAGAGAGAGACAAGAGAGCAGGAAAGGAGGACGAGAGGTCAGAGAAGGAATGGTGGGGGAGGACGGGGGTAAAAAGGGAGTGAAGGAGGGAGAGCAGGAGGGGGTGAAGGAGGGGGGTGAGGGATGGAGTGTCGCCCCTTCCCACCCCTCTCACACAAACCTCCACATTTATCACAATAATGAGAAATGTGAAGCTGCAATCTATGTATGTATGTGTGTGTGTGTGTGTGTGTGTGTGTGTGTGTGTGTGTGTGTGTGTGTGTGTGTGTGTGTGTGTGTGTGTGTGTGTGTGTGTGTAATATTCATGTCTTCTTATTACCTTGAATGAAAATGGCTTCACTCTCAGACACATTACATGAACAAGAGAGTTTTTAATATCTCTCTCTCTCTCTCTCTCTCTCTCTCTCTCTCTCTCTCTCTCTCTCTCTCTCTCTCTCTCTCTCTCTCTCTCAGGAAGGACCCACATCGGAGGAAAGGTTATGAGATATGGACTCCCACACGCATCTCAATGTCGATACTTATGTGTGACCTGGAGAGAGGAGGAGGAGGAGGAGGAGGAGGAGGAGGAGGAGGAGGAGGAGGAGGAGGAGGAGGAGGAGGAGGAGGAGGTAATGGGGACATGGAAGAAAGAGAAGCAGAGGAAAGAATAGAAGAGAAAAGGAAAAAGAAAGGAAACGTTTGTGAAATTGACGACGAAAGGAGAGAGAGAGAGAGAGAGAGAGAGAGAGAGAGAGAGAGAGAGAGAGAGAGAGAGAGAGAGAGAGAGAGAGAGAGAGAGAGAGAGAGAGAGAGAGAGAGAGAGAGAGAGATTGGAGAAGCGAAAATAAAGAATGGAGTAGGAAGAATAGAAGAGACGAAAGTTGACACAGAAAACAGATGAGATTGAGGGAACAAAGAACGAGAAAAAAAAATAAAGATAGATAAAGACGAGAAAAAGAAGAAATGGTTAAAATGATGAAGAGAAAGAATGAAGAAAGTGAAGAATGAGAGTGAACAGAAGACAGGAAAAAGAAGAATGAGAGACGAAAGTGAAAATAAAATAAAAAGAACCAATAAAAAAAAAGAAGAAATGAATAAAATACGAAAAAAAAACAGATTAAAGAAAAAGAGTGAAAGATGCAAGGAGAAAGAAAAGATCAGGTTATCAGTTGCATATTAAGAGGTCGAGAAGGAAAGAGAGGGAGAGGAGTGAGGGAATGATGGTGTAGCAGACAGGGAGGAAGAGAAAGAGAGAGAGAGAGGGGGGGTGATGTGTAGGAGTGTAAGGAGATGTGCGTGATGGCGTGATGGTGGGAAGGTGACTCCATAAATACGGTGATAATGGGGAGTCATCACCGCCACGCCACGGCACAAGCTCCTCCTCCTCCTCCTCCTCCTCTTCCTCCTCCTCCTCCTCCTCGGTCTCCCACGCAAGAGTCAGGGTACATGTAATGGGAGATGAAGCTAAAACTGTAAGAACACGTTTCTCTCTCTCTCTCTCTCTCTCTCTCTCTCTCTCTCTCTCTCTCTCTCTCTCTCTCTCTCTCTCTCTCTCTCTCTCTCTCAGTGGATCAGTCAGTTTGTCCATTTTTGTATCAGTCAGTCTATAAAGTATCCCACTAAGATAACTACATTCTCTATCTGTATACTTCATCCTTCTCTCTCTCTCTCTCTCTCTCTCTCTCTCTCTCTCTCTCTCTCTCTCTCTCTCTGGGTGTTGCTGGGATGATAATAAATAAGGTGGAAATGGCTCCCCTCCAGAGATCTGCCTTCAGAATAAGCTTCCAAGAGGTGTTTCGCGCCGCCCCGCTGCCTTAATGTGTCTCTATCACCCCCTTCATGTGTGCTGCTGTCGCGGTGCTGCGTGTGTCTGGTGTGCCGCCCCTCGTGTGCTGGGCTGCCTGGTGGTGTAGTGTATGGAAAGGATGAGAAAGTACGAGTATGAATTTAAAGGGAAAGTCAGGAAATCGAGGCAGAAGAATGGAAGAGAAAATAAGTAAAATTTCTAGGAGAAACTACAAGACAGGAAGGAAAATATAAAGGGAATGAGGGAAAATAGAAAATGAAATAAGGAATGGAGCAGAAAGGAAATTATATAACAAACAATGGAAGCGAAAAGAAAAGTAAAGGAACCGCCAACCTTCTGTGTCTCCTAACAAAC
>NC_087155.1:26987555-26992555 GCF_035594125.1 Scylla paramamosain | reverse complement strand
CTTGCCTTTATTTTACTTATTCGGATTTTACTTACTATGTTTATTTATCGACTTTTTTTTTGTAAGTTAACTTTTTATTGCATTTACTTCCTTGAATTTTATGTATTTTACTGTATTTTACTTTTTTTTATTTTTAAGATGAATACTTTATAATTCCACTCGTATTTTCAGTATCGACTACTTCACTGTAACCGAACCGAGCACTGTAGGTTAACTAGTAGTAATTCACCTCATTTTACTGTAACTTCACCTATTCCACCATAATTTCACTGCCAACGATGTGCTAAATACCTGGCGTCCAATTCCACGACGTACGTACACAGGTGAGATCAGACACTCGCCCTTGACTCAACAGCTCAACACCCTGCAGCTTTTAATGACAGCCAAGTAACTCAAAATCTGGTACCTATTCATCTCCTTCACTTACCAGCTACTCTCACCTCTCAGGGCACCACAACACTCCCGTACCCACATGTACCTCTCCTCTACACATCTCCAGCCCACACATGATAGAAGCAACTTGCAAACGACAATCTACCAATTAAACTGAGTGAAATAAACCCCTAGCCAGTAGGTAATGAATTAATTTGAAGCCCCTCTCTCTCTCTCTCTCTCTCTCTCTCTCTCTCTCTCTCTCTCTCTCTCTCTGCGGGCGTTCCTCTACCTGAGTATCGTCAATTAAGGTGAGGTTGTCGAGATAAGAGGAGAAGAGGAAGAGGGAGTGAGACAAGCAGGCGGAGAGGAATAAAGGGAAAGTTAAATGAGAGAGAGAGAGAGAGAGAGAGAGAGAGAGAGAGAGAGAGAGAGAGAGAGAGAGAGAGAGAGAGAGAGAGAGAGAGAGAGAGAGAGAGTCAGGGTCAGAGTAAACAGGGAGAAAATGAGAAAGTTAACGAAATAGAAATGTGAGGAGAGGAAATTTGGAATAATGCAGAGGTAATGAGAAGGTGAAGAGGCGAATGAAGGGGTGAGAGGGAAAGCAAGAAAGAGGAGAGGGGAGAGTCAAGGAAAGGGAGTGGAAGGTGGAATTCCATACTCACGTCCAACTCTCTCTCTCTCTCTCTCTCTCTCTCTCTCTCTCTCTCTCTCTCTCTCTCTCTCTCTCTCTCTCTCTCTCTCTCTCTCTCTCTCTCTCTCTCTCTCTCTTTCGCTTTAGCCTGAAGCGGTCAAGTAAAATTCATGAATAATATACTTTCCCTTTAAACATAACACGCACGCACACACACACACACACACACACACACACACACACGTAAGTTCTTTGTACCGTAAGTCTGTCTGTGTGTGTGTGTGTGTGTGTGTGTGTGTGTGTGTGTGTGTGTGTGTGTGTGTGTGTGTGTGTGTGTGTGTGTGTGTGTGTGTGTGTGTGTGTGTGTTTACTGCCTCTTCCACTTCAAAACGACACATCCCCTCCACATTGCATCATCCATTTTCCTCATCTTTCCTTTTTTTTTTTATCCTCTTCCTCCTCTTCCTTTCCATAACTACAATCCATTATTCTTTTCCTCTTATTCTGTCCCTTCCATTCCATTCTCCTTCTCTTTTCCAGTCTTTCCCTTCTCTCAACCCCTCATTTTCCCCCTCCATATTCCCCTTTACTACCATTTCCCCTCCCCATCAACCCCTCCTTTTCCCCTCTTGTATATTCCCATACCTTCCCATAACCTTCCCCTCCCTTTCCCCTTAACCCTTTCCCCTTCCCTGAATCCCACTTAAAGGTAACACTTCAAGTATGAATAAAGGGAGGGGAAGAATGGGAAGGGGAGGGGGATGGGAGAGAAGGGAAGGGTTGGAGGGGCATTAGTGGGGAAGGTGAACGAACTTAGTGTTGGGGAAGCCATAGAGTCGTGGGGAGACTAGGGAGGGAGGTCCGGTGGTTGGGGGGTTGTTGGGGAGAGAGGAGGAGGGGGGTTACTGGAAGGAGGAGGAGGGAAAGTAGATCTGAAGTAGAGGTAAAAGGGAAGGGATGGAGAGAGAGAGAGAGAGAGAGAGAGAGAGAGAGAGAGAGAGAGAGAGAGAGAGAGAGAGAGAGAGAGAGAGAGAGAGAGAGAGAGAGAGAGAGAGAGAGAGAGAGAGAGAGAGTCACGAGATGAAAGAAAAACGAAGAGAAAGCAAAATGGGGACACAGACGGATGACAGTAAAGGAAGGAAGAGGGAGAGAAAGATAGAAGAGAAAATGGAGAGGGAGTAAGGAGACAGAGAGAAAGAGAAAGACGAAAGGAAGGAGATAAAGGAGACGAAAATGCAGAAAGGAACAGAGAAGACTGGAAGGAAAGGGAATAAGGGAGTAAGAAAAGAAGGAAAGCGAAGATGGAGCAAGGGAGTTAAGGAGTTATAGGGAGGGAGAAGTTATAGGGAGAGGTGGAGGGAGAGGTGGAGGGAGAGTGGAGGGGAAGAACATTCATGAGGACTAAAATGAAAGAGAAAATAGTAACAAGTTGAGGTGGCAGAGAGAATGTGTGTGTGTGTTTGTGTGTGTGTGTGTGTGTGTGTGTGTGTGTGTGTGTGTGTGTGTGTGTGTGTGTGTGTGTGTGTGTGTGTGTGTGTGTGTGTTTATTAATTTTTTTTCTATTTTATTTTTAGTAATGATTTATTAGTTTATTTATTGTTTATCTATTTTATTGTTTATTTATTATTTTTATTTATTATCTATTTTATTGTTTATTCATCTATTTTATGTGTATCTTTTCTACGATTTTTTTTCGTTTTTTTTTTTTGGTTTTAATCCCAATCTTCTTAAACTTTTTCGATCACTCCCACAAGAAGAAAATACGAAAAAAATAATGGTAATAAAGAGAAAGAAAACTTCATCTCATTTCGCATTTTTCTTCTCTTTCTTTTGCCAAACATTTTTTTTTCTCGCTTCCTTTTGCTCAGCCTCGCCGTCACAGCAAGCTATTTATATCCCCGTGCTGTAATTAAACATTTTTCAACGAGAGAGAGAGAGAGAGAGAGAGAGAGAGAGAGAGAGAGAGAGAGAGAGAGAGAGAGAGAGAGAGAGAGAGAGAGAGAGACTTGAGCAGGTGCCAGGTAGCTAAGGAAGTATTCAAATTAATATACCCAAGTTTTTCCGCTTACCTGATCCCTCCTCCTCCTCCTCCTCCTCCTCCTCCTCCTCCTCCTCCTCCTACTCCTCCTGTACTATCCTCTCTCCAACTAATAACGTAGGAAAATTACCCAAACAGCCTTGCAAGGAGCTCGGAGTCTGTCGTTGTTTGGACGTCCTTTGTATTCATTTGTGTTCCTTTGTATTCCTCCCACACAATGCCGGGGAACACTGAAATACATAAGGTAGTTATTCGCTGGCGGGTTTTCTGTTACCTCGCTATTCCAGGCTCCTTCTCCCTCCTCCTCTTTTGTTTCATGTTTCTCCACTTTCTTCACTTTCTTCTTCATCATCATCATGTATTTTTCCTTCTTCGTTTGCTATTTTTTTTCTTTTAATTGTTCGTTTTTACATTTGTTTATTTTCTTTTTCTTATTTTTATGGTTCCTTTTTTGCTTGTTTGTTTTTGTTTGTTTGTTTGGTTGGTTGGTTGTTGTTGTTGTTGTTATGGTTGTAGCTGGAGTTTTCTTCTTCTTCTTCTTCTTTTTCTTTTCTCCTTTTTTGTTCCTCTTATTGCCGTTGTTCATGTAGTTATCATTATTTGTTGTTCTTGCTAATGTTGTTGTTACGGCTGTGTTTGTTGTTGTTGTTCTTGTTGTTGTTGCTGTTCTTGATATTATTATTATTATCATTATTATTATCATTATTATTTTTATTATTGTTGTTGTTGATAATGTTGTTGTTGTTGCTGTTAATGTCGCAACAGTTATCCTTGCTACTGTCATTATTATTGCCATCATTATTGTAGTTATCGTCGTAGTTCCCATTACTATTATTGTTTTACCTTTTTGTTTCGCCTCCTCCATCTCCTTCTATCTCCATTCCACCATCCCCTCCCCCCAACATTCTCCATCTTCCCTGACTCACTTAACACAGTCAGTTAAGTCTTACTGAGGCCATTTCTTCCCCGTCACTCCAAACTCCTCGCGGGGGACCTAATGCCAGCCAAAAGGGAGAGAGTGGGGGTGGGCAGGTGGGGGGAGGAGAAGGCAGGGGGAAGACAAAGTTACTCGCCTAGTTAAACCCTTCCATCCCTGCCAGTTCTCTGTCCATCCCTCCCTGCCCCTACCTCTTCTCTCTCTCTTTCCCTCTTCCTCACGTCTTGTCTTTCCTTTCCTTTCCTTTCCTTCTTTCTCGATTATCTATTGTTTTTGCTTCTGATTGTCTCCAAGATCATTTCCCTCTTTCCTTCCTTTCTTTTTTTTTTCAATTTCTGCTTCCACGATTCATTTTTTTTTCCCCTTCACTGACTATCATCATCATCATCATCCTTCCTTCACTCTTCTGTCTGTCTCCAATAATCTTTCCTTCCGTTTTTCCTTCTTTCCTTCTACAACTGCTTCGATAATTCCTCCTTTCCTTCCTTCTTCCTTCGACCTCCATAATTCCTTTCCTCCTTCTTCGTCTGTTTTCATGATTGCTTCCTTCCCTTCTTTCCTTCTTTCTTCAATCTCCATAATTCCATTCTTCTGTCTTCGTCTGTTTTCATGATTCCTTCCTTCCCTTCTTCTTTCCTTCTATGACTGTCTCTACGATTCGTCCTGTCCTTCCTAATCCACCTCCTTGTCTCCTCTCACCATTCCTTCTCTCCTCCCCAGCTCCTTCCCTCCCTCCTCTCAGCCTGCCTGCCTGCCTGCCTCCTTCTCCTAATCCTCCTTCACCTCATTAGTCTCAAACCGTCTGAATTCCCTTTCATCTTATTCCACATTCCTCCTGCTGCTCCTGCTCCTCCTCCTTCTCCTCCTCTTCACCCTCCTCCTTCCTCAGATCCTATCACTTTATAAAACTAACACTGGGATAAAACTAATACTGATACTGATAATGATATTAGTAATTAATTAATCTACCTAATAACCTGATAGCCAACTCTCTCTCTCTCTCTCTCTCTCTCTCTCTC
>NC_087155.1:26972555-26977555 GCF_035594125.1 Scylla paramamosain | reverse complement strand
AGAGAGAGAGAGAGAGAGAGAGAGAGAGAGAGAGAGAGAGAGAGCGAGCAAGTACACCACCGGATTACTTATGTCAGTATTTACAGCCACTAAGGTCCAGTAACAGTCATTCACCCCACTTGCCACCCACTTGCCACCCGACTTGCCCATCATTCCTCCTCTTTTTTTACTACGACAATGGGGGAAGAGGGTAAGAGCTGCTGGAGGAGGAAGGGAAGGGCACGAGGGAGGACTGGTGAGAGGGAAGGAGGGTACAGCGGAAGAAGTGGAGGTGAAGTACATATAGAGGTTGCGAGAATGGTGGAAGGAAGGTTGGAATGGGAGGGTGGAAGGATGTGGGGTTAGGGAGTGGGGTTAGGGTGGTGGTGGTAGTGGGGGTGGTATGCATATAGAATGAGAAGGTGGATGGGTATGCAATTTTAATTCTCTCTCTCTCTCTCTCTCTCTCTCTCTCTCTCTCTCTCTCTCTCTCTCTCTCTCTCTCTCTCTCTCTCTCTCTCTCTCTCTGCCAATTCTTGCCTCTCTTCCTTCTTTATTCTTTCCTCATTTTTTTTTTTTTTACCAGGTTACGATTTTTCATTCCCTCTTCTCTTTCCTCCTCCTCTTCTTCCTCCTCCTCCTCCTCCTCCTCCTCCTCCTCCTCCTCCTCCTCCTCCTCTTTCACATGAATCTCACATTTTCCTTCACATCTCTTACACCGTTTTCTCTTTCCTCATTTTCTTCTTTCTCCTTTCGTACCTTGTTATGACTCTCCGTCTCTCCTTCTCTTCATTTTCTGTTGCTGTTTTTTTTTTTTTTTCTTCTTTCAATGCATTCTGATTCTTCGTGTCGTGTTTCCTCTTACTCCATCTGGTTTTTATTCTCCGCTCCTCCTCCTCTACCTCCTCCTCCTCCTCCTCCTCCTCCTCCTCCTCCTCCTCCTCCTCTTCTACGCTCTTCCATCAGTAGTTTATCAGATACCGTTTCATGAACTAAGATATCATTTAACATCTCTTCTTTTCCTCCTCCTCCTCCTCCTCCTCCTCCTCCTCCTCCTCCTCCTCCTCTTCCTCCTCCTCCTCCTCCTCCTCCTTTTCCGTCTTCCTGTTCTCGGTAGTGTCATCAGGAACGTGTGAGTCAGCCCTTCTACTGTAGCAACTGGCGGTAGTAGTAGTAGTTCAATTCAATTCAATATTCTTTATTCACACAAGATGTGTACACAAACTAAAATACATACTAAAACTAAAAGAAAGAAAAACATTTCATTTAATTATTAAAAAAAAAAAAAAAAAAAAAAAAAAAAAAAAAAAAAAAGACATAAATTTATACTAAATTAGACAATATCATACTGAATCCGACGTCACTCGGTGCACAAAGCATCAATCAACATCTTAGTTTCCCTTACATCTAAGATTGTGGTATCACATCTATCCCTCATCAAACACAATTCACGAATTTGTGCACCAGTCCGTGCAAGTTCGTACTGGTCACACTGCAGCTGCGTCCAAACCTTATTGATGTCTCCAATATTCATATTAAATTTGTATGAAAGATATCTTACATTACTGCCCATTATTGAATGTCTTCCATAAACCCCCATTCTTCCTATTGTTCTTATAACCATATTGTCTGATGTTAATATTTGGTTTATAAAAGCAGTAGTAGTAGTAGTAGTAGTAGTAGTAGTAGTAGTAGAAGTAGTAGTAGTAGTAGTGGTGATGTTGTGATGCTGTGGTGCTGGTGCTTGTAGTGGAAGGGAAACAGCAGCAGCATCAACCGAGGGAAGATAAGATGGAGGGGGATAAGTGCGGCGCTCCCCCTCCCCCCTCAGATGCTGCTCCTATTCATTATAATTATCTCATTACGCCCAGTCCGACCCGCGGCATTATCACTTAAGAACAGATTAATATTTTTGCTCTTCCCGCTCGCTCTGTGGGAGGAGGAGGAGGTGGAGGAGGTGGAGGAGGGAAGAAGATGAGTGAGTGGGTGGGGAAAGAAGAGAGCAAGATGGAAGAGAAGGGGAAGGGAAGCGAAGGGAAGGGAAGACAAGTAAAGAACAAGAAAAGGAAAGGAAAAGAAAATATAAGCGGAAGGAAAGAAAAGGACAGGGAAAGGAAAAAAGAGAAGGAAAGAGGAAAGAACAAAATACGGGAGAGAAAGGAAAGGAAGAGAAAAAAACAATTATCCTCTCCCTACTCTGCCACCCACCCTCCCCTCTCCCCAACCCTCCCTCTCATTACCCTACCCTTACAACCCTCCCTCTCATTCTCCCATCTCCCAAGCTCTCCCACACCCACACACCGCCCACCACGTCCCCGCCCACCACAGGAGACACCAGGATCACGCCCAGATCCTTGCCCAATTAGAAGACCGTCCCATGACTCCCAAGCCAGCCCGAGTGAACTTTTTCGTCTATTTCCCGAGAGACTAGTCAGGAGTGAGAGGGGGAGGGGGTATGAGAGGAAGGGGTGAGGGGGAAAGGGGAGAATTCGGAAGAGGGAATGGTAGAGTAGAGGTGTGTACGGCAAGGTGTGAAGGTTGTGGTGGTGGTGGTGGAAGAACAAGAAGAGCAGCAACAACATCAACAACAACAACAACAACAACAACAACAACAACAACAACAACAACAACAACAACAAAGGCTATATAGAAAAAAAAAAGAGAAGGAAGAAAATACGAAATTCATATATTAATAATTAGAGTATCTAGCTGTTCTTGCTACTACTACTACTACTACTACTACTACTACTACTACTACAATTAATAACAACAACAACAATATTAATAACAACTCCTACCACCACCACTACCACCACCACCACCACCACCACCACCCAGACCGCCATGATGCACAAAGCTTCCCTACTCAGGAAACTTTGCACGCCAGCTTACCACCAACAAACTTGATAAAAATGTTTCCTGATAAAAATAAATAAATAAATAAATAAATAGATAAATAAATAAAAAATAAAAAAAAGCTGAAGTTTTGACAAGCAGCAAAACAAGTTATCAAAATACTAAAACCAATTAATGAGAGAGAGAGAGAGAGAGAGAGAGAGAGAGAGAGAGAGAGAGAGAGAGAGAGAGAGAGAGAGAGAGAGAGAGAGAGAGAGAGAGAGAGAGAACCGGACTCACTCTCATCAAAACCCAGTATGAAAATGAAAAACGAACTGAGAAAGTGAGTTCAAATTTGTTTTAAAAAATTATTTGTGAAGAATTTTCGCATCCCACATGTTGCAAGAGAGAGAGAGAGAGAGAGAGAGAGAGAGAGAGAGAGAGAGAGAGAGAGAGAAAGAGAGAGAGAGAGAATTTATATAAGCCCATTACGAGACGAGGAGGGAAGGAAACGAGGGAGGAAAAGAAAGAAGTTGTGAGGCATCAACAAAATTTTCACTACTGCCTCTCCCTCCCTCCCTCCCTCCCTTCCTTCCTTCCTCTCTTCCTTCTCTCTTCCTGTTCCTCACTTCCCTCCACCCACCCTTCCTTCCGTCACTCTGCCCTTACTTTCCTTCTCTCTCTCTCTCTCTCTCTCTCTCTCTCTCTCTCTCTCTCTCTCTCTCTCTCTCTCTCTCTCTCTCTCTCTCTCTCTCTCATACACACTGAAAGATAGATTGATATTATATTGTCAAAAGTTACAAGCATTAATATAAAAGAAAACATATGAAAGATAATGAAAGAGGATGTGAAGAAATAGGAACAAGGAAACGAGACAAGAGAAGGGAAAGTAAAAAGAAGGAAAGAATGAGAAAAAGTAAAAAAAATTGAAGAGAAAGAAGGGAGGAGTACGATACACAATGAGAGAGAGAGAGAGAGAGAGAGAGAGAGAGAGAGAGAGAGAGAGAGAGAGAGAGAGAGAGAGAGAGAGAGAGAGAGAGAGAGAATGCCTTACTATATGGGTTGTTGACCTATTGAATTCTTCCCCCCTTCTCTTCTCCTCATACCACCCACTCCCCTCACCCACATCTCCTCTCCCCTCTCCCCTCCCCACACCTCACCTCCCTCGCACAGGTGACAACAGGTGACGCGCATCTCTTACCTGGTTACGTCAGCGAGCAGGTGGTATGGCCCCATCACCCCCACTCTCTCCCCGTTTATTACCTCACTACCCCTCCCCTCCTTCCTCCTGTCATTGCCTCAGCCACTTAGTCTCTCTCTCTCTCTCTCTCTCTCTCTCTCTCTCTCTCTCTCTCTCTCTCTCTCTCTCTCTCTCTCTCTCTCTCTCTCTCTCTCTCTCTCTCTCTCTCTCTCTCTGTCAGCTGTCCTTCAGAAATCAGTGCGTCGTAGCCGTGTGTGTGTGTGTGTGTGTGTGTGTGTGTGTGTGTGTGTGTGTGTGTGTGTGTGTGTGTGTGTGTGTGTGTGTGTGTTTAAAGGGCATTTACGAGTCATGTGTTAGTTCCCTAGACGTCATTCTATTGGCAAGCAACGTCTGTGTGTGTGTGTGTGTGTGTGTGTGTGTGTGTGTGTGTGTGTGTGTGTGTGTGTGTGTGTGTGCCAAGGATAATGACCAAGCTTGGTTAAAAATAAAAACTTTTCACACACACACACACACACACACACACACACACACACACACACACACACACACACACACACACACGGATATAACAAACAACGTACGTATTTTATAACAGCAATTTTGATATACATTTTTTTACGACAACACCACAAGAATTTACGACCAAGAATCACGTCTTCCAAATGTTACGGTTTTCCTTCAACCAGAAATAAACAAATAACAATAATAATAATAATAATAATAATAATAATAATAATAATAATAATAATAATAATAATAATAATAACAATAATAATAATAATAATAATAATAATAATAATAATAATAATAATAATAATAAATAAATAAATAAAACAGGCGAACACACAAAACCAAAGATACAACACAACAAAATATAAAAAAACATCAACATGCAATAAAAAATGAGAGAGAGAGAGAGAGAGAGAGAGAGAGAGAGAGAGAGAGAGAGAGAGAGAGAGAGATGGCGTTCCTGTGGGGAAGCTAC
>NC_087155.1:26952555-26967555 GCF_035594125.1 Scylla paramamosain | reverse complement strand
CTCTCTCTCTCTCTCTCTCTCTCTCTCTCTCTCTCTTTCTGTGTGTGTGTGTGTGTGTGTGTGTGTGTGTGTGTGTGTGTTTCAGCTGTCAAAGTGATACAGATTCTCTTTCTAAGTTAAACTAGAACCTGGAAATAAAAAAAAAAAAGACAAGGTTGACAAAGATGAGGCAAAAAGGAGGAGGAGGAGGAGGAGGAGGAGGAGGAGGAGGAGGAGGAGGAGGAGGAGGAGGAGGAGGAGGAGGAGATAAAGACAGATGATATAAAGACATTATTACAAGAAAAAAAAGACATAAAAGTGTAAACGTTTGTAAAATGAATGCAGGAGGAGGAGGAGGAGGAGGAGGAGGAGGAGGAGGAGGAGGAGGAGGAGGAGGAGGAGGAGGAGGAGGAGGAGGAGGAGACGTAAGAAGAGGAAAGAGGGAGGGAAGGTAGGAGAGAAAAATTTACTACGGTAGGGAGGAGCGTGAGGACGAGGAGGAAATTGCTCCAAAATTTTTCCTCCAACAGTTGATAACGAAGGAGGAAGCGGAGAACTGGGAGGATGAGGAAGAGGAGGAGGAGGAGGAGGAAGGAGAAGGAGGGAAGGGAAGAATGAAGGTGAGGAAGATAAAGATGAAGGCTTGCTTTACTTCTTGCAAAATTACTTTTATTTTCCCTGTTTCCTGTAATTTTCTCATCTATTTGCTGTTTGTCTTCCTTCCTTTCTTCCTTCTTTCCTTCCTTCCTTCCTTCCTTCCTTCCTTCCTTCCTGGTTTTCTCTTCCTCTATCTTCGTTCACTGCATCCTGTCTACCTTTCTTTTGCTTCTACATGGCAAGAAATAGCAATAATAAAATAGTAGTAGTAGTAGTAGTAGTAGTAGTAGTAGTAGTAGTAGTAGTAGTAGTAGTAGTAGTAGTAGTAGTAGTAGTATCTAGTAATATAACTTTAGAAACTTAGCATCAGAGAGAGAGAGAGAGAGAGAGAGAGAGAGAGAGAGAGAGAGAGAGAGAGAGAGAGAGAGAGAGAGAGAGAGAGAGAGAGAGAGAGAGAGAGAGAGAGAGAGAGAGAGAGAGTTATTACTTGCCCAAGCCACCACTGCCACACCTTCTTGCTTTATATGCACTCCACCTCCACTCCCTTCATCCTGCACCACCTCTCACACCCTTCCACTCCCCCCACCTTTCTTTCATTCCCTCCACCCTCTCTTCTTCATTCTACTCAAGGAATCTTCACACTCTTCTTCGCCTAACCTAACCTAACTTAACCTAATCTAACCTAACTTAACCTAACCTAACTTAACCTAACCTAACTTAACCTAACTTAACCTAACCTAACTTAACCTAACCTAACTTAACCTAATCTAACCTAACCTAACTTAACCTAATCTAACCTAACCTAACTTAACCTAATCTAACCTAACCTAACTGTTCGACTCTTGACCAGCAGGGGCACAGGAAACGCAGGTAACAGTGCAGGTGTTTATTCACAGAAGGTGTGAACAGAGGGCTGGAGGTAGGTGATCTCCCGGCGCCAGGCCGCGCACTTCAACTTAACACTTATGACTGAAGCCTAGCTCGTTCACTCATACACGTATTCATGCCTCACACAAGTCTCGCTCATTCACTCGTTCACACAACTAGCTAACAACCACACACCTCCCCCGAGACATAAGGAAGATTCCTTATCTTTGTTATGGCTACCGTAACACATGAAACAAAGTTACAATGATTGAAGTACAGAAAACACGGTACATATACACAAAACAAACACAGCGTACAATGAACACGTACGACTAATCGTAGGTGCTACGGTGCCACCGCACCTGCAGTCGTCTCGGCTCCCTACGCTGTCGGCTGCTTCGACGCTCTGGTTGCTCTCGGCCACGGTGTACCCCGTTACCCTGATGCTCCGGGCTGCCGGGATGGTGGTGTTCCTCGTGACCCTGATGCTGAAGCGCTGCACCGCCATGAGCGGTGTGCTGCTCGACAGGAAGGGGAGCAAGAGGTCTGTGTGGGCGTAGGTGTCTTCTATTACGCCACATCACGCGACCGCTGCCCATCTTGATGAGGTAGTCTCTCCTTCGCCCAACAGCCACGATGACACCCAGGCGATCCCAGAGGCCTGTCGTGTGATCTTGAACGTCGACGTGGCCACCGAGGTGCAGGAGAGGAAGAGTACGGGCGGACGCGTCGTGGCGAAGTTTCGCTTTCTTCCTCAGTCGCTCTGCCTTGGCGTCGCACTCATCAGCAGCGCGCTGCCACTGCTGAGCGTATGAGCGATGATGAGCCGGGACACAGGACCTCATAGGATGACCGAAGAGGACTTGTGCTGGTGATCGCCCTTCCGCCCTCGGAGTGTTGCGCAGTTCCAGCAACCCGCGAGCGAACGCATCCTCGTCCAGGTGTCCCTGCTGTGTGGTCGTGAGGATCAGCTTCTTCACGGACTTGACCGCTGCCTCGGCGTGACCATTGGAGCGTGGATAATGAGGTGAAGATACACGATGCTCCACCCCCATCGAGCCAGGAAGCGCCGTACCGATGAAGAAGTGAACTGCGGTCCACCGTCAGTCCTCAGGAGAACAGGCACGCCCGTGTCGGCGAACACACCCCGAAGGACACGAACGAGCTGATCAGCCGATGCTGGACGTGAGCATGCAGCAGACACGTGAGGCCACCCAGACAAGCGATCTACATACACGAGGTATGTACGGCCTGCTGCGTGGAAGTAGTCTGCAGAAACTGACTCAAACACCCTGCTGGGTGTGTCCGTGTCCTGCCAGAGAGGTTCGTTGGCTTGGCTTGGTAGGAGTGGACGGCATAGTGAGCATCCAGAAACGACGTTCTCAACGTCTCTGTCCATACCAGGCCAGTACACCGTTTGTCGGGCCCGTCGCTTGGTGCGCTCCATCCCCTGATGACTGTCATGGAGTCGCTCTAGTGTTTCTCGGCGGAGGCTGTGAGGAATAAGAAGCCTCGGCCGTAAACCACCAGGTCGTCGTCTACGGCCAGCAGACTGCGCACCGGCCAGTACGTACGCAAGCGGTGATCGAGGTCGTGGCAATGATCAGGGAAGCCCTCGATGATGACGTTCTTGAGCAAGCAGTACTCCCCGTCTCTTGCTGCTGCGGCACGTACCATTTCCACAGTCTGATCCTGGAGTGGTGCTAAGCGGACGCCGTCCTCATTGGTGGCAGATAACGCTGAGATGACCGCTGAGTGGAGAGGGTCGAGGTCACCAGAAGTAGCAGCATCCTCTTCCTCCACTGGGTCCTGTACTGGAGCACGTGAGAGGGCGTCGGGCACACAGTGTGCCTTGATCACAGCAGCAGCGTGCCCCGCACGCTGCTGTGGCGTTGGGTCGTAGGAATGAGGCCAGCTGATCACTTCTGTGGGCGTAGATAGAGGTGGCTGCGAGGCGGTCGGGTACTTGATGGAGCTGTTGCCGGTGTGCTGTTCTTCCCTGCGTAGCGGTCGGATTTGAGCCGGAAAATCTTCGGGGAGGATTCCGAGAGCGATGGAATCGTACCAGCTAAGCAGCGCCCCCTTCACCTCCTTCACCACGCTCACAACAGTCTCAGCTTCCCTGTCGCCCAGTTGCAAGTGCGACGAGAAAGTTCCTACACAGGTGAGGGGGTGATTACCGGCAGCATAAAGTCCATCACCATCAGCGGGCGCCAAGCTGGAGGGCGGGATTCCAAGGAGTGTTGCCGTGTCGAGGCCAATAACGGTCGTTTCGGCCCCAGAGTCAGGAGTCCACGTAATCTTGTCTCTTCCAGCGGGATGTGTGGCGGTAATGAGCACCTGGGGCGCAGGTCGTGCCGTCACCGTCTTTGTGTATACGCCTGATAAGAGCTGGTATACACTGGCACTGGCTCCCCGCCTCGGGCCTGCACCGCGATGAGGAGAGACAGTTGAGGAACTCCTCGAAGCTCCTCGTCGTTTCCTCACTGTCTGCTGACATACACTCGCAAAATGCCCTCTTTTCCCGCAGTTACGACACACTTTATCTATTGCCTGGCATCCCCTTTTGTCACTGCGACAATCTTTGCCACAACGATAACAGCCCGTGGGGCTTGAGCCCCCGAAACTGCCCTTCCTGTAGTTCGAGACAGCGTTCACACCATGGCTCGAAGAGTGAGAGCCGCCCCTTAGTACTGCACTACACTGGTTAGCGCTCTCTGATGCTCTGCAAATATCTATGGCGTTTTCAAGGGTGAGTTTCTTGTTTTCCAGCATGCGTTTCAGAGCCACTTCGTCTCGTGTCCCAACGACAATTCTGTCACGCAGCTGATGGTTTATGCACTGGTCGCAAAAGTCACAGAAATTGGCGATTTCCTTTACAGCACATAAAAAGTCGTCAAAACCTTCTTGCGTTTCTTGCACGCGGGAGTAGAAGTCTCTTCTATCCATGATGATGTTGCGCTGGCTTCGCAGGTACTCACACATTGCATCGAGGATGGTTCTTAACTCCGCGTCTCTCGGTAAGCTTATCCCGTAGCGAAGTGTACGGGTCCACTCGTCGTCTAGGACAGCAGCGAGTGCCGCCCTCTGCTCAGCCAGGGAGAGACAGTCTATCCTGGCGAGGGTTACGTATCCTTCAAACTTATGGCGCCACGTGTCGAACTCACGTAAAGATGCTGACGCCGTTAAGTGAGGAATGATGGTGGCGGACGTCGGGAACCTCGCGCCCTGGGTAGACGTGCTGCGGGCTGTGGTTTCGCCTTCATTGCTCGCCGTGGTGCGACTGGGAGCTTGTGTCCCCACTCTCTCCAGCAGCTGGGTTAAACGCTCCTCGCGAGCCTGACTCTGCTCCGACTGTCGCGCTAGCAGAGCCTGACTCTGCTCCGACTGTCGCGCTAGCAGGGCAGCCAGCGCCTCCAACTGCTTCTCCATTCTGCGCCGTACCCACTGCAGCCTTGTCCTGATCCTACTCACTGCGCCATGTTCGACTCTTGACCAGCAGGGGCACAGGAAACGCAGGTAACAGTGCAGGTGTTTATTCACAGAAGGTGTGAACAGAGGGCTGGAGGTAGGTGATCTCCCGGCGCCAGGCCGCGCACTTCAACTTAACACTTATGACTGAAGCCTAGCTCGTTCACTCATACACGTATTCATGCCTCACACAAGTCTCGCTCATTCACTCGTTCACATAACTAGCTAACAACCACACACTAACTTAACCTAACCTAACTTAATCTAACCTAACTTAACCTAATCTAACCTAACTTAACCTAATCTAACCTAACCTAACTTAACCTAACTTAACCTAACTTAACCTAATCTAACTTAACCTAATCTAACCTAACCTAACTTAACCTAACCTAACTTAACCTAACTTAACCTAACCTAACTTAATCTAACCTAACCTAACTTAACCTAACCTAACTTAACCTAACCTAACCCTAACTTATAATCAAATAATAAATCTCAGTATCTTTTCCTCCCTCCCTCTATTTTCTCTTCTCCTCCTCCAGCGTCTTCCACAACCTTCCAGTCCTTTCCTCTTCTCTTCCGTGCTCCTCCTACATCTATTTTCCTCTCTATTTCCCTTCATTCTTCCTCCATCCATCTTTTCCTCCTATTTTGGCTATTTTTATTCCCTCACTTTCCTGCCTTCGTTTTTCCACAACCTTCTAATCTCTCCTTATTTCCCTTTTTCTTTCTCTTCTCTTCTCTTCTTTCTTCCTCATACTTTTATTTTCCTCCGTTTCCCTTATTTTTTCCTCCCTCCATCTTTTCCTCCTATTTCCCTCCCTCCTTCCTCGCCATTCTTTCAACTCCCTTCTATTATTCCCCATTTCCCTCCCTCCCCTCCTTCCTTCCCATTTTTCTATCTCTTTTCTTCCCTTCATTTTATTCCATCCTTCTCTTCCTCCTCTTCCATCAGCATCCACGTCCTCCCACCTCCTTTCCTCCACCCCTCCACATTACGCAGCAGTTTCCACACCCTCCCACTTCCCTTCCTTGTCCCAGTCCTCCATCCCTCCACCCAATCCACCTTCCCGTGACATTATGGGGAGGGAAAAGAAGGTGTGCTACAATGAAGGGGTTTTAAGCGACGTGAGAATACCCCTCCGTCCTCTCTCTCTCTCTCTCTCGCACCCGTGCCAACACTGTCTACATGAAAGTCCCCGCCCCCTGCCAAGCCAGACACGCGACATGGGTAACTTACTGAGAGGGCGGGGCAGGGAGCGGCAACGACAGGATGGATGGTGCGGGGCTTGACAGGGGCGGGGCGGGGAGGGGCGGGGGTGAGGGGAGTAACCTGAGAGGGGAATAATTTGCTAACAAGGTGTAAGTTTCCTGAATGCAGGGAAGTTATCCAGTGTGGGGAGAACCTTGGCGGGAGAGAGGTGACGGGTGTGGGAGAGGGGAGAGAAGGAAACGAGGGAAGGGAGAGAGGTGACGGGGGAACAGAGGGAAGGAAAAGAGGTGAAGGGAAAGGATAAGAAGGGAGGTGACGGATGGAAGAGGGAGAGGAGACAGGGAAGAGGAGGAGGAAGAGAGTGGAGGTGGAGGGAGAGAGGTGATGGGGAAGGAGAGGGAAGGAAGGGAGGTGAATGGAGAAGAAAGGGAGGAGGAAAAGGAGAGGAAGAGAGGTGATGGGCAGAAGAGTAAAGAAAGCGAGGGAGGAGGAGGACAGGGGAGAGGAGAGAAGAAGAGGAAGAAATGGAAGAGGTGACGAGGGAGAGAGGGGAGAAGAAAGGAGAGAGGAAGAGAGAGGGGAGATGAGGAAACATTCTAAAGGGGAGACACTAGACAAGAGGTGTGGAGTGCTGCTACCTCTCTCTCTCTCTCTCTCTCTCTCTCTCTCTCTCTCTCTCTCTCTCTCTCTCTCTCTCTCTCTCTCTCTCTCTCTCTCTCTCTCTCTAATGTCTCTCCGTCCTAGTTGACACGAGCACGCAGGACTCAAATGTAACTTCTGTTGGGGAGAGAGAGAGAGAGAGAGAGAGAGAGAGAGAGAGAGAGAGAGAGAGAGAGAGAGAGAGAGAGAGAGAGAGAGAGAGAGAGAGAGAGAGAGAGAGAGAGAGAGGGGAAACACGAGAAAGTAAGAGGAGACGGAAGAATGAAGAGGAGAGAGAGAGAGAGAGAAGAGGAAACTAAAATAAAGCGAGAAAAGGGAAAAATAAATAGAAAGAATGATGGAAGTGGAAAGAAGAAGATGACAAAAAAAAATAAGACAGAGAAAGAGAATGGAAAAGAGAGGGAGAGAAAGAAAGACAGTAGAAATGGAAGGAGAGATGAAAGAGAGGAAGGATGGAAGGGAGGAACAGAAGGAATGGAAGACTGGAACGATGAAACATGAAGAAAAAAAAAAAAAAGGAAAGGATAGGAAAAATAAGGAGACAAAAAAAATCGGAAGAGGGTTGAGACGAAGGTAGGAGGAAAGGAAAATGGAAGAGGAAAAGAGAGCAGAAAACAAGAGAGAAAGAAAAAAAAGAACTAAAGGAAGGAGTGGAATTAAAAGAAGAAAATGAAGAATGAAAGCAAGGGAGGAAAGCAAAAAATAATCAAACAAAATAAGGTATGTCAGGAAAGAAGTGAAAAGAAGAACAAAGGAGAGAGGAAAGGAGGGGACAGAAAGCAAGAGATGGAATGAAAGAGAGAAAGGATGATGGAGAGAAGAAAGGAAAGTGTACAGAACTATGAAAGAAGAGAAGAAAGCAAGGAGAAATGAGAGATGGGCTGGAAGAGGAAAAGTCGAGGGTGGAGAAGGAAGAAAAAAATAAATAAAGACGGAGTAAGGAAGGACTGAAGGAAGAGGAATGGAGAGGGAGACGCTTTGGGTTCAAGAGGTGAAAGATTCAATAGAGAGCAAGATTATGTGGGGGGTGATGAGAAGAATGTGTGATGGGAGGAAACCGTGGGAGTACGAACACACACACACACACACACACACACACACACACACACACACACACACACACACACACACACACACACACACACAAGACTTCAGGGAATTGAATGAATCTGACAATGAAAAGAAAAGAAAGAACCGCAGCGAAGGATGGCATTACAAAGGTTGCGATCAGGTGCATGAGAGAGAGAGAGAGAGAGAGAGAGAGAGAGAGAGAGAGAGAGAGAGAGAGAGAGAGAGAGAGAGAGAGAGAGAGAGAGAGAGAGAGAGAGAGAGAGAGAGAGAGAGAGAGAGAGAGAGAGAGAGAGAGAGAGAGAGAGTGAGTCAATTAATACCTAGAAATCGTAAAATGAGAAAAACAACAACGATGCAGTAAGAGGAAGAGGGAGAGGAAGAGGAAGAGGAAGAGAAAAAGGAAGAGGAAGAGGAAGAAGAGCAGCATGACCACAAGTTACTAAGAATTCCACACACTAACGGAGCTTCACGTAAGAAAGCAAAGTTATAGAGACAAATAAAAAAAACGATAAAAAGATAAAATTGCTGACTAACATAATTATACTCGTAACTCAAATAGATGGCAGGAAAAATTGATGTAGCGAATGATCGATTGAGTAAAACACTGACGACAGGTTAATCAATAGAAAAAGTGACTTAAGATAGTTGATTGTTCTAATAATGATAACTACCAGTAATAGAGGAAAAATGGTGCAACAAGAAGGCAGTTAGGAAGACGAAGGAGAGGAAGACAAAATAACAACAGTAAGAAGAGGACGAGGAAGACGAAGAAGAGGACAAAATAATACAGTACGAAGAGGAAGAGGGCAAAATACAAAAAAAAAGTCGACGAAGACGACGAAATAGAAGAAGAAAACGAGGACAAGGAGGAAGCACAGAAAATATAATGAAAACAATGAAGAAAAAAATTAAGAAGAATAACGAAGGACAAAGACGGGAAGGAATAAAGAGCAAAGCAAGGAAGAAGGATGAGTCAGCCCTCCAAGACCTGCCTGAATCACCTGTACAAGACGCCAGGTGTTCATGGGGCATTCACAGGTAAGCAGGTGGGCAGGTGAGTTCCAACCTGTGTACATATACTAGTCATGCTGCAGGTGTGTGTGTGTGTGTGTGTGTGTGTGTGTGTGTGTGTGTGTGTGTGTGTGTGTGTGTGTGTGTGTGTGTGTGTGTGTGTGTGTGTGTGTGTGTGTGTATGTAACATTTTTTTTTTCTAATTCGTTTGCTTGTAGACGTGGCATGTAGAACAGTCAGTCAGTCAGTCAGTCAGTCAGTCAGTCAGTCAGTCACAGAGTCAGTTAATCAGTCACTCCGTTAGTTAATTCAGTTACTCAAACATTCAGACAGTCGGTTAAAAAACATTAAATTACTCAGCCCATGACAGTTATTCACCCGAGGTCAGTCAATTATCCAATCAATCAATCAGTCAGTCAGTCCCTGGGCGTACATGACATCTCCGTCCTGCACCAATCAACCACTTACTCTTTCCATTTCCCTAACGAGTCAGTCATCAGTCTATCAACCAGTCGATCAATCAGTCAGGTTCTCTATTCTTGACACACATCTTGACTCACCTGTAGTAGTCATTCAATTAATCTTTCTAATAACCTAATGATCCTCTCTCTCTCTCTCTCTCTCTCTCTCTCTCTCTCTCTCTCTCTCTCTCTCTCTCTCTCTCTCTCTCTCTCTCTCTGAGCGGCGTGGTTCAAAGTCATCTCCTCGTCCCTTCGTTTGCTCGCCTTCAAAACTTCACTCGCGTCTCCATAATTCAGGGTCTTGAGGTTCCGGAGACACGGGAGAGGAGAGAGGGAGACGAGAAAGGTAGAGGAGAGAGGAGAGAAAGGGTCATGAGTGAGAGAGGGAGGGAGGGAGAGAGGACAAAGTATCATGAGTGAAGGAGGGAGGAAGGGAAGAAGCGAGGGAAATGAGGCTGAGGAGGGAGAGAAAGAGAGGGGAGAGAAAGAGTCATGAGTGAGGAAGGAGGGAAGATGAGGCTGTCCAGGTAAGGAATGAGTCAATTTAATAACCCCAAGGTCACGATATGAGCCATCACGCACACCTGTAATTACGCGGCATCGATCCTGAAACCGATGAGGAGACGACGAGAAAGTGGAATTCGGTCTCTCTCTCTCTCTCTCTCTCTCTCTCTCTCTCTCTCTCTCTCTCTCTCTCTCTCTCTCTCTCTCTCTCTCTGGTATCTTATCTCCACGTTTTATCAGATAGTAAGCATCGACCTCGTTCTTTCTGCTTCTACTGTCGCCGCCTCCGTCGCTACCGTCGCCTTTGATAAGTGACTACTACGCCGTTAGCTTGCCGAGAGAGCGGAAAAAAGCGAGGCGTGTAAATAATGCAGACAAAAAAAAGTTTAGGTAAGAGCATGGCGCGACACTCAGGTGGACGCGCAGGCAGGTGAGCGGCCGCCACCCAACGCAATGACCCTCTAAGCTCATGTAATGGGCTGCCAGCTCGGGACACACTCACGTTAATTAGTGGTGAGACGACCAGGTGAGCGCCTCCGACACCTGCCGCCTCTGCCTCCTCCTCGATGAACCTTACGCTTCTCGTTTCAATCTCCTTTTGTTTTTTATCTCTCTCTCTCTCTCTCTCTCTCTCTCTCTCTCTCTCTCTCTCTCTCTCTCTCTCTCTCTCTCTCTCTCTCTCTCTCTCTCTCTCTCTCTCTCAATTCAATATTATGCTAAGCCTTCACTTCACATCTCACTTTCACACATTCACGGGGCGCTGTTGTTCCTTTTTCAATCCTGGTTCATCTCCACCTCCTCCTCCTCTTCCTCCTCCAAGCCCGGCCCGGCACCGCCCTGTACCATACCATCCACACCTCTGAAACTCCCACTTCACCTCACCCTATCTCGCCACTCCATCTTGTCCCACAGTACTTCACCAAAACTCTCCACTCAGCCCTATTCCACAACCTCTACTCCACTGCAACCCCTAATATTCTTTACTCCAATAAAACCTTCCCACTCTATCCTTTCTCCATCTTCCCACTCCACCAAAAATCTCCACTCCTTCTTGTCCAAACCTCTATTATAACGCCCAACAATATTCACTCCACTAAAACTCCACTAAAAAATTCCCCACTCTAATCCCTCACCAGTTCTCCACCATACCACGCCCCACTGTACTCCGCCACAACTCTCCACTCCGTCCTGTAACCAGCTTCTACTCCACTGTAACTCCCCGCACCGCTCCGCCCCGCCCTGTCCCACAATCTCTACTCCACTAAAAGAGAGTAATTCATCCAGTAAATCGTCCACTTTTGCCGCACCGCCTGTCGCCTCCACCCCCAGGACGCCCCGCCGCCTTTGTTCCTTTTATTTTCCACCGTGTTCCTCCCCTCGCCTTGTGTCGCCCATCCGTCACTTCCGCGGGCGTGACACCTGACTGCTGCCCTCAAGCCCTCACGCGCCGCCATCGCTCTCTCCACCTCTTCCTTCCTCTCTCTTCCTCTCCCACTTCACACCATCCTCTCCAGCAAGATTACGTCCCGCGGAGCCTTGTAATCGCGAATATAAACTCGCCTCGGGCCTGCCGCGCAAAGGAAAGGTGAGAGTGAAGGAGGCGAGGGGCGGAGAACACTTGCCTTCTGTATCCTCAAAGTTTCGTGTCTTTTGAATATTCTTACAGGCTGTAGTGGAAGTTACTGGCGGTTTTCAAGGGTGTTCTCGTGATTACAATGATAGTTTCGTGTCCTTTGACTAATCTTACTGGCTTTAATGGATGTTTATTGGCGTTTCCAATGGTGTTTTCATGTTCAAAATGAGAATTTCGCACTTTTTAACTATTTTTACAGGCTGTATTGCAAGCTGCTGGGGGTCTTCAAGGGCGTCCTCGTGAGTACAATGATAATTTCGCGTCCTTTGACTAATCTTACGGGTTCCACTGGATATCATTATGGTTTTCAAAGACGCTCTCGTGATTCAAATGATAGTTCCTGCTACGGTACTCTTAACAAGCTCTACTGTAAGTTACTGGTATTTTTTTTTTCAAAGTGGTGATAGTTTAACAAAATTTCAGTATCAGTATTGGGGGAGGGAAAAAAAAAACATCGTAAGACCCCTACTTATCCGTGGCTTTTGAAACTGGTCTTGATGAAAGGTTGTGACGTTAAAGAATAATGTAGGAGGTTGAATAACACGTTTATCGAAGAAGTGTTTTGTCAGGAGGAGCCTTTCATCATGCCGCGAGGATGAAGGGAGGTCGAAGGAGAGGAAGGAAGAAAGACAAGGGAGGGGAGAATAGAGGCATGCTGGATAGAGGGAGAGGGAAGAAAGGAATGGAGGAAAGACTGAGGGGAGAATGAAAGCACAGTGGAGAGAAGGACAGAGTGACGAACAAAGAAGAAGAGGGACATGGAGGAGGAGAGAGACAGGAGGGAGGAATGGAGGCATGCTGGAGAAGGAAAGGGAGAAGAATAAGGCATGAGAGGGGGAGGAAGACTGACGAAGAACAATGGAGGAATGCTGGGAAGGAGAGAGAGAGAAAAAGGGGATGAGAGGAGGAAGACTGAGAGAATGAAGGTATGATTGACAAAAAGGGAGAGGGAGGAGAAGGGAGGTAAGACTGAGGAGGGGAGAATATAGGCATGTAGGAGAAAGAGAAAGAGAGAGAGAGAGAGAGAGAGAGAGTCGGAGGAAGAGGGGAAGAGGGGAGAGACAAAACCGCCCACACAATCACTCTCCCCTCCGCCCAACGCAAACCTTTCCGCCCCGCCCCTCCGCATCACCCCGGCCAGACTCAGCGTAAGGCGCCAGCGGGGAGGGGAGGCCGTGTGTCAGGCGTGGCGGGGCGGCGATAAACCTGTAATAAACCTGTGATAAACCTGTGATAACTTGCTGACTTCACCACTGCCGCCCGCCATTTATATCTATAGAGGGCCTTTTTAATGTGTGTGGGGAGATGGGGAGATGGGGGGGGCGCTAGGGTTCTTTTTTTTATCACACGGGGTATTTCTGGTGGTGGTGGTGGTGGTGGTGGTGGTGGTAGCGGTGGAACTTCACTATCAAAGCAATAACCATTAACACCACTATGACTTATTGACGGTACTTTGTCAACATTCCTGAAGATGTGGCTGGAGGAGGAGGAGGAGGAGGAGGAGGAGGAGGAGGAGGAGGAGGAGGAGGAGGAGGAGGAGGAGGAGGAGGAGGAGGAGGAGGAGGAGGAGAACAAGAACAAGAAGAACAAGAAGAAGAACAAGAAGAAGAAATAACAACAAAAAAAATAAAAAACAAAAAGAGAGAAAGAGAGAGAGAGAGAGAGAGAGAGAGAGAGAGAGAGAGAGAGAGAGAGAGAGAGAGAGAGAGAGAGAGAGAGGAATCGGTATGCAGTCCACACTTGTACACCCTCTCAGAAAACAAGCCCAATGCCTCCCTTTCTTCTCCCTCACAGCCTTCCCCCTCATGATAATCTGCCTCCTCATCGCTGCCCTCCATCACCGCCACGACCTTCCATTAAGCTCCACTAACGATCATTATCCATCCCTTCTGTACCGGGATTAACAACCATCTATCCACCGCCCCAACAGAACACAACCATCATCACCATCTGCACTACCATCACCATCCGTTCTCTCTTTCCTTTCTTCATCCTTTTATTTTTATTTTTTTTCTGTATATCTCTCTCTTCATTTTTTCCCCTTGATATTTGTTTGTTTATTTGATTTTTTCCTTTTTATTTATTCATTTTTTTTCGATGTCTTATCTTTCGACTTTTTAATTTCCTTCGTTTCCTTAAAATCACCATTCGTTTTATTTTTCCTTTCTTTATCCTCTCATTTTTTTCTCTCTTTTTCATTTTTCTCTTTTTTTTTGTTTATTTTCATTTTTCATTTTTTTATATATATATTTTTTCAGTGTCTTTATCTTTCGCATCTTTTCCTTCGGTATTTTTTTCCCCTTCTTGTTTTCTTCCTTTATTAATTTTGTTTTCTTTATCACCCGTCTTTCTCCAAGCTCTCATAAAGTACATATTTTCTTTCTTCTTCTTCTTCTTCTTCTTCTTCTTCTTCTTCTTCTTCTTCTTCTTCTTTTCCTCCTGTTCCTTTTCCTCCCTTACTAAAAAAAAAAAATACATACAAGGATTTAAAAGTATATTGATGTTTAGTTACCCCATTTAATCTTAATGTAAAACTCTCTTTCTCTCTCTCTCTCTCTCTCTCTCTCTCTCTCTCTCTCTCTCTCTCTCTCTCTCTCTCTCTCTCTCTCTCTCTCTACCCCGGGTCTCACTTTTAAAATACTGCAAGAGTGTAATACGCCAATATTTCCCGTCCGCCACATAAGGCCGGGATGAGTCTAACAATGGTGCAGCTCGAGTGCGTAAGTGGAGGAATCTGTTCTTGGGGAATGGTGGTGGTGGTGGTGGTGGTGGTGGTGGTGGTGGTGGTGGTGGTGGTGGTGGGAGAGTTGCTTGGGTTGGGTTTAAGTTATGTAAATATGAGATAGCAGAACAGAAGAAGAAGAAGAAGAAGAAGAAGAAGAAGAAGAAGAAGAAGAAGAAGAAGAAGAAGAAGAAGAAGAAGAAGAAGAAGAAGAAGAAGAAGAAGAAGAAGAAGAAGAAGAAGAAGAAGAAGAAGAAGAAGAAGAAGAAGAAGAAGAAGAAGAAGAAGAAGAAGAAGAAGAAGAAGAAGAAGAAGAAGAAGAAACAAACAAACAAACAAACAAAGAACGAAAGAAAGAAAGAAAGAAAGAAAGAAAGAAAGAAAGAAAGACAGCAACAGCAAACAACAAGAGAAGGAAGAAGAAGAAAGGAAGGAGAAAAAGAGGAAAAAGAAGTAGAAGAAACAAGAAGAAACAATATACGTAGCCATGAAGTGTGAAAAATCTCGTATCTTCCATGCATTTATAAACTACACCTGCATACCAACAAACAAACACACACACAAACACAAACACACCTGTATCCCTTCACCCCAACACACACACACACAGACACACACACCTTTACCCCCCACACAAACCCCTCCCTCATTTACAGCTGCACTCAAACACCTGTACATCACAAAACAAGGTTACCACAGCTACACTATGCCGTCCACCCTCATGAAGCACTACTATCGGTGTTGGTTAGACGAGAGTGTGGAGTGTAGTGGGAGAGAAAACACAGTCTGCGTCATCCCGTGTTTTCCCATC
>NC_087155.1:26905055-26942555 GCF_035594125.1 Scylla paramamosain | reverse complement strand
CAGAAGAAACGAAAAGAAATAAGAACGAGAAAGAAAGAAAGAAAGAAAGAAAGAAAGAGAGAGAGAGAGAGAGAGAGAGAGAGAGAGAGAGAGAGAGAGAGAGAGAGAGAGAGAGAGAGAGAGAGAGAGAGAGACATTCTTTTCCCCTGCCCTTCTCTCTCTCTCTCTCTCTCTCTCTCTCTCTCTCTCTCTCTCTCTCTCTCTCTCTCTCTCTCTCTCTCTCAATCAGACTTGAGACACAAAAGCTGAAAAAAAAAAGACTACAACACAAATGGTTCTTTTTGTGTCAATTTGTCGCTATTTGGGCCGTGCGCCATTCAAGCTAAGGAGGAGGAGGAGGAGGAGGAGGAGGAGGAGGAGGAGGAGGAGGAGGAGGAGGAGGAGGAGGAGGAGGAATGAAGAATAAAGAGAGCAAATGAGGAATGAAAGTGTTAAATCGGAAGAAAAGATGATGAGCGTAAAAACAAAATGAAGGAAAAGGAAGGAAATGATGAAGGAAGGATGGATGGAAGAAAGGAAAGAAGGAAGGAAGGAAGGACAGAAAAATACATTAAACAAACGAGAGAGAGAGAGAGAGAGAGAGAGAGAGAGAGAGAGAGAGAGAGAGAGAGAGAGAGAGAGAGAGAGAGAGAGAGAACGAAAAAAAAGACAAAAGGAGAACTTAAGAAAAAAACAACAAAGAAAGAAAAAGAAAAAAAGAAAAGAAGAAGAGCAACCTAAGAGAGACAGAGAGAACCAAAACACAGAATTACAGGAGAGAAAGAAAAACCAAGAAACGAGGAAGAGAAGGAAAGAAAGAAAGAATGAAAGAAAAAAGAAAAACAAATAAATGAAACAAAGGAACAGGAATAAAAAAAAAGCGAGAAAAAGGTATGAAAAGAAAATGAGTAAGGGAAAATAGATAAAGAACGACGATGCGATAGAATAAAGAAAGGAAATGGGGCAATACGGATGATGCAGGTGGAGGAAGGAAAGGGGAAGAAGTGAAGGAGAATCATAAAGAGAAAAATGGATCAGAGTAAAAGAGAAGAGAGAAACAAACAAACGACATATATTACCCAAAATGAGGGATGCTGATGAGGAGTGGGAAGATGGAGGAAGTAATGAGGGTGATAAATTAGGGAAGAGGGGAGAATGGATGAAAGAGAGACAAAGAGAAAGAGAGATAAAAGGGGAAAATAGTAACAGCGGAGAGGAATTCTTTTATCTACTCTCTCCCTTTTCTCTCTCCCCTACTTCCGAATTCCTCAGCTCTCTCTCTCTCTCTCTCTCTCTCTCTCTCTCTCTCTCTCTCTCTCTCTCTCTCTCTCTCTCTCTCTGGATCGTAACTTCTTAATTTTTTGGTCTTGGTTCATCAATTTCATCCCTATCTGATTCATTCTCTCTCTCTCTCTCTCTCTCTCTCTCTCTCTCTCTCTCTCTCTCTCTCTCTCTCTCTCTCTCTCTCTCTCTCAGCAAGTGAAATAAAGAAAATCCAAACTAATTTAACTTCAGCATCTTCTAATTTGTTCTCTACCTCATCCGACACACGCTCTCTCTCTCTCTCTCTCTCTCTCTCTCTCTCTCTCTCTCTCTCTCTCTCTCTCTCTCTCTCTCTCTCTCTCTCTTATCAGACTCGTATTTACTCAGACGAAAGAAATATTCGTCTCTGTTTGAAATTCCAAGTTTAGACGAAGATAGGATCCGAGAGAGAGAGAGAGAGAGAGAGAGAGAGAGAGAGAGAGAGAGAGAGAGAGAGAGAGAGAGAGAGAGAGAGAGAGAGAGAGAGAGAGAGAGAGAGAGAGAGAGAGAGAGAGAGAGAGAGATGAAATGGTGGTAAAAAGTAATGAGAGAAAGATGCAGGAATAATTATATGAAGGATGGAAAGAAAAGAAGGAAGAGACAAAGGAAGGATGGTCAAGAAAAGCAACTAATGAGGGAATGGAAGGGAGACAAAGAAAGGAAGGAAAGAAACAAAGAAAAAGAAGGAAGGAAAGGATGGAAGAAAAAGAAATAATGGATGAATGAATGAATGAATATTACAAGAGGAAAAACAAAGAGAAAGGAAAGAAAGAATGAATGAAGGGAACAAAGAAAGAAACAAAGGCGTGAGAAGGGAAACGTAATCAACAGTTAAAAAAGATGCACTAAATCATAAACAATAACAAAAAAGAAAGAGAACAGAAAGAAAGAAAGAAAGAAAGAAAGAAAGAAAGAAAGAAAGAAAGAACATGATAAAAAAGGGAGGAAATAAACAACACAGCAGAACAAAGAAAACTTAAGAAAAAAATAAATATAACCACAAATAACAAAAAAAAAAAAACACACACACAGGAAAAAACATTGATATATATACTCCGTCAAGAGTGTATCGTCTGTGCAGTGAGTTGATGTCACACACACACACACACACACACACACACACACACACACACACACACACACACACTTGTAAATGGTATCAACGGTAGACGAGATCAATACGTTGTGGTCACTACCCTCTCTTCCCTCCCACTCTCCCTGCCCTCCTGACCCACCCACGCACAAACCCACCCTTTCCCTCCCTCCCTCTCACTCTCTCCTCCCTCCACCTACATTCAACATGGCGCCTCCATGATCGCTTCTTGTGTTTACATTCCTCGCTTGCAACCGTCAGCCTCGACACGAACGGTTCACCTGCTTGTCTGATTTTTTCCTCCTCCTCCTCCTCCTCCTCCTCCTCCTCCTCCTCCTCCTCCTCCTCCTCTTCTTCGCACGCCACATGACCCAGATAATGCGGCGTCTTAAGTCAGTGAATCAATTAATCCATTCTTCTTCCTCCACTTTTTGTTCTACTATTACTACTACTACTACTACTAATGCTACTACTACTACTACTACTACTACTACTACTACTACTACTACTACTACTACTACTACCGCTCCTCCCTCTCCTCCGTTACAGTGACCTAGATTTCCAGACGTCACAATAAAAAGCATCTCCCATTCCAACGACCTTCTTCTGCTGACCTAATTTTTCTGTCCCTCCCCCATCGGCAGGAAATTAAAGTCTCGACAGAAGAATTGTCCACGAGAATAAATAAATAAAATAACCTTAACTACCAACTGAAAAAAAGTACAAAAAATAAGAGAAGTATCCCATTACATGTCGTTAATATTCTTTTATATCAAACTATATTTCTGTTATTTCTCTCCCTTTTCTTCTTGTTCCTCCTCCTCCTCCTCCTCCTCCTCCTCCTCCTACACCTACAATTTTTATTACCTATATATGCTTCATTTATCTTTTAAAATACCTACTTCTATTAGACTTCCTCTTTCTATCTTGCTTATCTTATTTCTCCTTCTCCTCCTATTCCTCCTTTTATTTTATTACTTATTTTTCCCAATTTTCTTCTTTTTTTGCATATTCTTCCTCCTTATCTTCTGCTAATGCTATTCCTGATCCTCTTCCTTTACTCCTTCCTACCTTCATTCTCTTATTTTCTTCCTTTTTATCCATTCCCTTAAATTTCCCCCCAGTTTCTTTTTCCTCCTTCTCCTCCTCCTCCTCCGCAACTTCTCCTCTTCTCTTATCCTTTTCTATTTTCTTACCCATATTTCCTCCCCATTCTCAATCTACTAACCCTCCTCCAGTTTCTTTTTCTAACTCCTCCTCCTCCTCCTCCTCCTCCTCCTCCTCCTCCTCCTACTCCTCCTCCTCCTCCTCCTGCCGTTCGCGTTATCTTCTCGCGACGCCCTTGTTACGTGATCTCAAGGTGAGGGTCTGAGAGTGGGGGGATGGCGGGGCGATGCTGACAGGGGGGAGAATGGGCGGGGGCGCGGTGGGGGTGGGGGTGGCGTTGTTGGGTGGGGCAAAGTGGGCGGAGTTGGGCGGTGTGTGACGCTGCCGCCGCTGCTCCAGCCACGCCGCAGTCAAGGTCACGCGGGCTAAACTAGGTCATCGCTTGGGGAACAGAGAGAGAGAGAGAGAGAGAGAGAGAGAGAGAGAGAGAGAGAGAGAGAGAGAGAGAGAGAAGCCTAACACGTATAAAACATAAAACAAACGTCATTCTATTCATGTCAGTACAAAATAAAAGAAAGAAGGGGGAAGAGAGAGACAAAAAGATAATCTGAGTAGAGGTGAAGGACGGATGAATAGATGGAGGGATTGAAACAGGTAAGAGTGAAGTGAGGTTGGAAAAGAAAGAAAGAAGGAAGGAAGGAAGGAAGGAAGGAGAAAAGTAAGTGATGGAGGAAGAGATGATCCAATAAGCTGACGATCACGAGAGAGAGAGAGAGAGAGAGAGAGAGAGAGAGAGAGAGAGAGAGAGAGAGAGAGAGAGAGAGAGAGAGAGAGAGAGAGAGAGAGAGTTAGCATGGAAGAGAAACGAACGCAGAGATAAGAACAAAATGAAGAGGAAAAAAGAATAACACACATACACACACACACACACACACACACACACACACACGCAGATGGGATTTCTAACCAATCTCAAACTTTTCCTCTATTTGGTATACATTTATACATACCCCCATCCTCTCTCTCTCTCTCTCTCTCTCTCTCTCTCTCTCTCTCTCTCTCTCTCTCTCTCTCTCTCTCTCTCTCTCTCTCTCTATCAGGGCAGCCGGTGTAATTATTCACTTAAGTTTCTGATCGGTACCAATTATCAGACCATCCCTCCAAAATAGAAGCCATATTTACTAACTGGCATCAATGGCGACCTGCGAGAGAGAGAGAGAGAGAGAGAGAGAGAGAGAGAGAGAGAGAGAGAGAGAGAGAGAGAGAGAGAGAGAGAGAGAGAGAGAGAGAGAGAGAGAGTATATGCGTCAATGTACAGGAGATATCTTTCAAGGGATGAGAAGGGAAGCAAAGAAAAGATGAGAGGAGCGGAGAGGAGAGGAGAGGAGAGGAGAGGAGAGGAGAGGAGAGGAGAGGAGAGGAGAGGAGAAATCATGAGGAAGTGGAGAAAATGATAAGGGAAAAGAGAAAAAAGAAAGAACAATAAGTGAAGAATGAAAGACGGGAGGAAGCTGGAGAGAAGATAACACGTAAGAGAGAAACAGGAAGAGAGGAGAGGAGGAGGGAGGGGAGGGAGGGCAGAAAAGTAAAGAATGGAGGGAAAGTAGAGAATAGAGGTCAGCATGATTGCACCCCACCCTCCTCTCCTCCCCATTCTCTTTGCTTCCTCTCCCCTCTCCCCTCTCATCTCTGACCCCACCCGCTGACCTCCATTCTCAGTTCCCCTTCCCTCCCTATCACTCCCCACCCCACCTTGACCCTCACACCTGGCGGCCATCACGAGCATCCCTCACGTGCCTCACTCACCTGACACCATCTTCCCGGTGCCACATGAAGCTGCTCCTTTAGTCACTCACTCACTTAATTAATCAGGCAATTCACTCAAACAGTTAATCAGTCAGTCAGTCATCTGCCTCTCGTGCTCTGGGTGATGTACAAAGGAATACGCAAGGAAGAAATTAACTGTAACGTTGTGATTTGAGGATGTTAGAGGGACTACACTATATTGTCTACCTATCGTACTCTATCCTAATCTAACATAACCTAACCTAATGATATTTGCAGGAGTTACAGGAAGGATAAGAGGTTGTATTATTGTCTACGTATCATACTTTCAGGTAACCTAACCTCATTTAACCTAACCTAACCAAACCTAACCAAACAAAATCAAACAGAATCTAACCTAACCTAACCTAACCAAACTTAACTTAACCAAACCAAACAGAATCTAATCTAACCTAACCTAACCTAGCCAAACTTAACTTAACCTAACCAAACCAAACCAAACAGAATCTAATTTAACCTAACCTAACCTAGCCAAACTTAACCTAACCTAACCTAACCAAACCAAACCAAACAGAACCTAACCTAACCTAACCTAACCTAACCTAACCTAACCAAACCAAACCAAACTTAACCAAACCTAACCTAACCTAACCAAACCAACCTAACTTAACCTAACCAAACTAACCTAACCTAACCTAACCTAACCTAACCTAACCAAACCAAACTTAACCAAACCTAACCTAACCTAACCTAACCAAACTTAACCTAACCTAACCAAACCAAACCAAACTTAACCTAACCTAACCTAACCAAACCTAACCTAACCAAACCTAACCTAACCTAACCAAACTTAACCTAACCAAACCTAACCTAACCTAACCAAACTTAACCTAACCTAACCTAACCTAACCAAACCAACCTAACCTAACCTAACCAAACCTAACCTAACCAAACCTAACCTAACCTAACCAAACTTAACCTAACCTAACCAAACCAAACCAAACTTAATCTAACCTAACCTAACCTAACCAAACCTAACCTAACCAAACCTAACCTAACCTAACCAAACTTAACCTAACCAAACCTAACCTAACCTAACCAAACTAACCCAACCCTAACCAAACCATACCAAACCTAATCTAATCTACTCTAACAATACTATTTACTCATGGGAACGATAGGAGGCCTTTTAGGGGAACTACTTAAACTACATCTACGTATCCTACTCTAACCTCACTTTACCTCACCTCACGATCCTATTTGCGGGAATTAGAAGAACGATACGCGATTGTTTGCTGTAATCACCTAAACTCTATTTATTTATCAAGGTTTGCTGATAAAGCGGATAAACAGGAAAAGACAAGGTTGATGAGAGAGAGAGAGAGAGAGAGAGAGAGAGAGAGAGAGAGAGAGAGAGAGAGAGAGAGAGAGAGAGAGAGAGAGAGAGAGAGACTACTAATTTTGTCCAGGTAAGGAGGAGAGCCAAAGGCGATACATGTCATGGGAAATTTACTGGAAAGATACTGAAGGCAAACTCATCCTTACCACGACCACCTACAGGAAAGGAAACTAGACGGTGAGGAAGAGGACTGACCTGGAAACTGTGCTGGAAAGGTGATGAGAGAGAGAGAGAGAGAGAGAGAGAGAGAGAGAGAGAGAGAGAGAGAGAGAGAGAGAGAGAGAGAGAGAGAGAGAGAGAGAGAGAGAGAGAGAGAGAGAGGCGGGAGGGGGGTTCGTGTCTTCTCCCTCGAACACGAAGAGAAACCAAGACGACACAGTTAACCCTTTCACTGCCGACTATTCTTTCTCGTAATCAACTACAATTTTTAAGACTTATTTTTCCGTACTGCACGTGCTTCTGTAGACTGGCAAAGATGAAATTGTTACTCATATTCCCTTTCCTTGATGTCCATCCTTAATTTATCACAGTGACCTCAGTGTTAACAGGGGACGACCGTAGCAGGAAAAGAGTTAAGGGGTGGCATGGAAATTCAAATACTACAAAAAAAAAAAAAAAAAAGTGTTGGGGAAAAAATACTATTAATCTTTATTTTCCTCCATAAACTGACAATGATGTGAAAATGTGGGAGATTAAAGAAGAAGGTTCGCGTTGACGATTTTAAAGGAAAGGTGCTGAAGAAGAAGAAGAAGAAGAAGAAGAAGAAGAAGAAGAAGAAGAAGAAGAAGAAGAAGAAGAAGAAGAAGAAGAAGAAGAAGAAGAAGAAGAAGAAGAAGAAGAAGAAGAAGAAGAAGAAGAAGAAGAAGAAGAAGAAGAAGAAGAAGAAGAAGAAGAAGAAGAAGAAGAAGAAGAAGAAGAAGAAGAAGAAGAAGAAGAAGAAGAAGAAGAAGACGATAATGATGATGATGATGATAAAAACAAGGAAGAAGTACAACAACAACAACAACAACAACAAAAACAAAACAACAACCTCAAAAACAACAACAACCTCAATGTTCTCTCTCATGTCTCTGTCTGTGGTAGCGAGAACACGTTAGGGAGGCTGTGTCTGTGTGTCTGTGTCTGTGTCTGGGTGGTACAGGCGTGGCTGGGTCTTGAGGCTCCGAGGAGTACCGCCTGCTCCCTGGTCCTGCCACGCCCCCAGGACACCCCAGGGGAAGCAGCAACAGGTTCACGCCTCCTGACTACTGCTTTCTATGCCTCTTTTGGGATTACGGGTCTCTCTCTCTCTCTCTCTCTCTCTCTCTCTCTCTCTCTCTCTCTCTCTCTCTCTCTCTCTCTCTCTCTCTCTCTGCATTATTTACTTTTTTTTTCTGGAAACTTTGTTGCTGCTGTTTTTCGTTTATAATATAGGTGCATGACAGCGCTTTTAAGAGAGAGAGAGAGAGAGAGAGAGAGAGAGAGAGAGAGAGAGAGAGAGAGAGAGAGAGAGAGAGAGAGAGAGAGAGAGAGAGAGAGAGAGAGAGAATCATTACCTAACTTTAATACTTCTCACTAATATTAATCTTCCTCAAACTTTTACTTACCAACATTTAAAAAAAAAAATACTATGAAAAAAAAATAAGACCAACAAACTTTTCTATAAATATATTCACAATCCTTCCTTCCTTTTCTGCGTGTGACTTGCGATGATTTGATCCAAACTTCTTAACTTCTTCCTTCTTTACTTTTCTCTACTTTCCTTACTTTCTTTTTTTCTTTTATTCCGAGATTCATTCATTCCTACAAAATTAAGACACGCCAAAAAAAAAAAAAAAAGGGAAAGAAAAATAGTTGTACTCATTTTTACAAGTACAATATAAAAGCATAATGAATTTTCTCCTCGCTTCTATTAGATTTCCTCACACTGACAAATCTAAAACAAAATAATATAATGTAAATAAAAAAAAAAATCACGTGACACTTTCCTTCCTTCCTTCCTTCCTTCCTCACATATTCACAAATTTCTTTCTTTTCCTTTACTTTTTTTCACACGTCAGTCTTTCAAAACAAATCTTCCTCACATCCAATCTCTCTCTCTCTCTCTCTCTCTCTCTCTCTCTCTCTCTCTCTCTCTCTCTCTCTCTCTCTCTCTCTCCGCGACATGTTGCGTAAGAAAAGCAGTCAAAAGTATGTAATATTTTTTTCCTTTTCCCATAAAACCCTTATCTTTTTTTTTTTCAGGGGAGAAAAAGAAAGTAAGAGAGAAGGAAAGGGAAGAAAAAGTACGTTCTTCCCTTTAAATCAGAGAGAGAGAGAGAGAGAGAGAGAGAGAGAGAGAGAGAGAGAGAGAGAGAGAGAGAGAGAGAGAGAGAGAGAGTTACTAAACAATAAAAAAAAAGTTTACCACGGATATTTTCAGTAAACTCTGTATAAATTGATTCTCTCTCTCTCTCTCTCTCTCTCTCTCTCTCTCTCTCTCTCTCTCTCTCTCTCTCTCTCTCTCTCTCTCTCTCTCTCTCTCTCTCTTTCTTTTGTAATAGGAATTGGAGAGATAAAATAAGAAAAAGATGACAATCTCTCTCTCTCTCTCTCTCTCTCTCTCTCTCTCTCTCTCTCTCTCTCTCTCTCTCTCTCTCTCTCTCTCTCTGGCATGGGTGTATCCTTGGCCTTATCTGACCTTTACAGACACGACCGCAGGGAGAAAAATGGCAAAGATACAAGGGTATTGGACTGGCCGGAGGAGGAGGAGGAGGAGGAGGAGGAGGAGGAGGAGGAGGAGGAGGAGGAGGAAGAAGACGACGAACAACAACAGCAACAGCAACAAGAACAATTGCAAGTAAATCCCTCAACTAAGCGAGAGAAGAACTAGGACTTCAGCAGGAACGACCCCGACAAGACACGTTATGTTATCCAAACACTATCACACCTTTTGAATGATACGTGCACATCCATCACATCACGTCCTCTTCATTGGGTTTAGGTCGCAGTCTAAAATTATCGTTGTTCTTGATCTTTTTCTTCTTCTTCTTATAATTACTATTAAAAAAAAACTTCCTGCTGGTATGACTCAAGAGATGCATTCCGTCGCCCACTGCAGGAGGTGCCGGCCATCCACGAGCCAGTGCTGAGTGTGGCCGCCGCTGCCTGGGATGACTAATACTTGCATTTGTCGACCTTGAATTCCTCCTGACATTCGCTGGGCCGACAAGCTGATCGATCTACATCTTGCTGCAGCCTTTCTTTGTCAGGTGTCGTAAGAGGCAGAGCAGAAGGAGAGGAAGAGGAGGAGAGATACATATTCAGAGGTAAACAAACTGCAACAGACCTTTTGCTCCCCACTATGCTGTTTGATAAAGAAAAGACGTTTAAAGAAGATAAGTTCCAGCAACAGGAAGACTGGGAAGAGAAGGGAGGAGGAAGAGGAACACCAAGGAATACAAAGGAATTCCAAACAGTAACATACCCTGATGTCCTGACTAGACTGTATAGGTAACTATTCTACTCTATTAGTGGGAGAGACAGGATAGCACTGAAGAAGGCTCCTCCCCGCCCACTCCACCATCCCTCCAGCCGAAGCTCGCCGGAAAAAGGAAATGGTACCACGTTGTATAGAAAAGCAACATGGAATTTGAAAGGAAAGTAAGGGAGATCTACATACTCGTACAATGCTAATATTTGAGTCATCTGATGAGAAGTTTTCCCTATTGTAAATTTTTGATTCACTAGGATACATTTAACTAGATGACTATAATGAAAAGGAGGAGGAGGAGGAGGAGGAGGAGGAGGAGGAGGAGGAGGAGGAGGAGGAGGAGGAGGAGGAGGAGGAGGAGGAGGAGGAGGAGTAGAAGGAGGAGGAGGAGGAGGAGGAGGAGGAGGAGGAGGAGGAGGAGGAGGAGGAGGAGGAGGAGGAGGAGGAGGAGGGGCAGACTGGAATGAGCTGTGAGGGTTGGTCATGCTTAACAGTTTCTTTCCGACAGCCCATTTTCTTTAATCACTCCTAAAAATATGAAAGAATCAGTACACCACCCGGAGAGAGAGAGAGAGAGAGAGAGAGAGAGAGAGAGAGAGAGAGAGAGAGAGAGAGAGAGAGAGAGAGAGAGAGAGAGAGAGAGAGAGAGATTTAGGAGAGGAAAACCCAAGAGAAATTAAAGAATAGTTAACTTTTTTTAGCCAAGGGAGAGGATTATAAAAAAGAACAAAAATAAAATTCTACAACTAGGAGGAGGAGGAGGAGGAGGAGGAGGAGGAGGAGGAGGAGGAGGAGGAGGAGGAGGAGGAGGAGGAGGAGGAGGAAAGAGAAAAAGAGGAAGAAGCGACCAGGGATATGAGGAGGGGAAAAAAGTATTTACAACCTAAATTAGATTTCACATGAGAAGAAAATTTGGCAGGACTGAGAGGGAAAAGATATTAGGAGGAGCATCTGAAGAGAGAGAGAGAGAGAGAGAGAGAGAGAGAGAGAGAGAGAGAGAGAGAGAGAGAGAGAGAGAGAGAGAGAGAGGAAATGGAGGTTGTAGGGGAAGATAAGGGTGAACTGATAGCAGGGGGCGGCACAAATGGCAGGGAGTGTAGCAGGGGTGAGACAGGGTGTGACAGGGGTGAGGCAGGGGAGGGGGGTGGCAGGGGCAGGGGTAGAGTATGAGGTAGCTTAAGGACTGATCAATACAAGGGAGTGAAGGCCAGAGGGAGGTGGAGGCGGTAGAGGAACTATTACTCTCTCTCTCTCTCTCTCTCTCTCTCTCTCTCTCTCTCTCTCTCTCTCTCTCTCTCTCTCTCTCTCTCTCTCTCTCCTATAAATCAATTTCCAAACGCCCTCTTTCCATCTTTCCCGATTCCATTTCTATTTCTAAGTCCCTCTCTTCATCATCCTTCCCCCAACCCTCTCTCTCTCTCTCTCTCTCTCTCTCTCTCTCTCTCTCTCTCTCTCTCTCTCTCTCTCTCTCTCTCTCTCTCTCTCTCTCTCTCTCTCTCTCTCTCTCTCTTGTTTGGCTCACCGGTTTATTTACACACACACACACACACACACACACACACACACACACACACATACCTCAAGGCGTTCTGAGTTGGTCTTATATCTGAACATCACGAGCAAGACATGTATTTTGGATCTAATTGAAGGTCAGGTCAGCTATACTTGTACAGCCTAAGGTCGTAGTAGTAGTAGTAGTAGTAGTAGTAGTAGTAGTAGTAGTAGTAGTAGTAGTAGTAGTAGTAGTAGTAGTAGTTCATATGTTCTTATTTCTTTCTATAGTAACTCTCAGAACTGTAAACTTGACCTCCTTCAGGGCCTTCGTCAGTAGAGCCATGTTTATTTCCCCAACCCCCTGTTTCCTTATTGTGGATCTGTCACCTCGAACCTCCTTCAGAGCCTTCGTCAGTAGGTTTAGGTATCTTTTCCTTATCCCTGCACCTGCTTCCTTGTAGTGGAGCTGTAATCTCTAACCTCCTACAAAGCCTTCGTCAGGAGACCCAGGAATGTTTTGCTATCTCTGTGTGTAACTGCTCCCTTACAGTGCCTTACAGTGCCATCCATCCATCCATCCACCCATCCACCCATCCATCCACCGCCAAGCTCCTGCCTCCATGCCCACCTGCCGCCGCGCCCTCCGCTGCTACACTACTTCGATCTCCCATTCCCGTTCCCCTTCCTCCCCTCCCCTTCCTCCCCCGCCAGGCTTCTCTCCGCCCACTCCTCCCGCCCAGCCACTCGCCCCGGCCGTGAGTGGCGGGCGGCTGGGTGGGGCTGGTGGGCTGTTGGTGGGCGGAGGTGGGCGTGAGGGAGAACCAGAGGCAGGCAGGCGCAGACTCCTCCCCCGCCTGCAGGAGCCGCCGCCCTCTGCGATCCTGACCCGCCACGCCACGCCCTCTCCTCCTCCTCCTCCTCCTCTTCCCAGTCCTCTTTCTCCTCCTTCGCCTCCTCCTCCTCCTCCTCCTCCTCCTCCTCCTCCTCCTAAGTTCCTGGACTATTTATACATAGTTTTATATTTTCTCGTATTTTTCCAGTCATTTGTGTTTTTTCTTGTATTCTCCTCCTCCTCCTTTGCCTCTTCTTCTTCCTCTTTCTCCTCCTCTTCCTCCTTCAGCACCCTCGTAACCCCACTCAGCACCGGCCTCAAGGATTGCCCGCCCTTCCTCCCTCCCTTTCAGCCTCGCCTCCTCCTCCTCCTCCTCTCCAGTTGCACTTCTTTCTTCCCCCTCCGCTTTCCATTCATTTTTTTTTCTTCATGCTTTCTTTTTTCATCTCTCTCTCTCTCTCTCTCTCTCTCTCTCTCTCTCTCTCTCTCTCTCTCTCTCTCTCTCTCTCTCTCTCTCTCTCTCTCTCACCTTCCTCTATTGACTTTGTTCTAATACTTTCTCTTCTTTCTCTGCCAAATGTTTCCTTCTCGTTTCTCGTCTATTTCACTTCCCTTTTTCGTGCTCATTTGTTCTTCTCCTCCTCCTCCTCCTCCTCCTCCTCCTCCTCCTCCTCCTCCTCCTCCTCCTCCTCCTCCTCCTCCTCCTCCTCCTCCTCCTCCTCCTCCATCTCCCTTTCTTTTATGGTCTTCTGAATTTTCCTTTCGCTCCTCCGTAACATCTGTCTTCACCTGCTCCCTTCCCCCCATTCATTCTTCAGCTTCCTCCTCCTCCTCCTCCTCCTCCTCCTCCTCCTCCTCCTCCTCCTCCTCTTATCCTTATGACCTTGGCCTTGGAACAATAAGCTCTGATATACATTTCTTTTGTTTTATATTGTTGTGAATTTAGTTTCCTTTTATTTTTTTACTGTTAAACACGGTTACTACAATATGTTTTATTCCTACTGCTACTACTACTACTACTACTATTATTATTATTATTATTACTATTATTATTATTATTATTATTATTATTATTATTAAGTAATAAAGTAATTTTCTGTTCCTTTCACTTACCTATTTATTTTTCATATATTTATGCATTTTTTTCTTTGTTTTTTTGTTTCTTTTTCATCAAAGTATCGTTCTTTTCGTGCTTTTTTTCTTCTTGTTTTCCTTTTATATTTTACTTATTTAATTTATTTTTTTATTGCATCATTTTAAAATCTTTATAGTCATGTCCATCTATTTTTTTTATTCACTTTGATATTTTTTTCTTCTTCTTTAGGTCGAGTGGCTTCTTGTTTTTCTTCTGTTTTCTTTCTTTTTCTTTTCCTTCAGATGTGATTTTTCAGTGCAAGTGTTTTTTTCTCTTCACAACATTTTTTCTTTCCCGGTATTTCGTGGCATTTTCTTTTTTTTTTCACCCTCACATTACCAAGTCCATTTAGGTGTTCTCTTTCACCCCAACACACGAGCAGCCTCCGGAACGCTTACACACATTCTCTCTCTCTCTCTCTCTCTCTCTCTCTCTCTCTCTCTCTCTCTGAACGCTAGCTATTTATCTATCATCGAACCTGCCTTTACGTGTGAGTGTGAGAGAGATGTCAAACACCCCCAGTCACGTAGCCAACACAAACTACCCTAATAACAACATACATCTACCGTCTCCCCACCCCATCACAGCTTCCTCAATGGACGCCACCCTCACACCATCCCTAGCACTGCTCTTCGGCCTTCGCGCCCTCCCCAACACTCCTCTTCGGGTCAGGAGCAAAGTGCCGTGTTAGTCTCCCCCATTCATGGCAAGGCAGAGGGCGATGAGGCAGGAGTTGGGAGAGCTTTTGTTCCTGTTTGTTTAATGGCTTTTTTTTTTTTTTTTTGGTTGATTGGCTGGTTGGTTGAGTGGTTAGTTAATTGGTTGGTTCTCTGGCTGGTTGGTCGGCTGGTTGGCTAGTTAATTGGTTTCTCAGTCAGTCAGTCAGTTAGCTACGTAGGTAAATAATTCAGTCAGTCAGTCAGTTAGTAAGGAAGGAAGGAAGGAAGGAAGGAAGGAAGGAAGGAAGGAAGGAAGGAAGGAAGGAAGGAAGGAAGGCAGGCAGGCAGGCAGGCAGGCAGGCAGGCAGGCAGGCAGGCAGGCAGGCAGGGAGGGAGGGAGGGAGGGAGGGAGGGAGGGAGGGAGGGAGGGAGGAAGAAAAAGCACCATTCAATTCAGTCAGCCAGCAAGTCAAAGCACTATTCCACGTAACCAGCCACCCAGTAAATAAAGCAGTCACTCAGAAGCCCCAAGCTGCTCAGTCAGTCAGTCAGTCAGTCAGTCAGTCAGTCAGTCGGTTATCCAGCCAAAGCATCTATTCCTCTATCCATCCAACAGCCAGCCAGTCAACCAGAAAATCACTCATCCACTCAGCCAGCCAGTCACTCCGCCTCTCAGCCACTTAGCCAGCCAGTCACTCCGCCTCACACCCACTCAGCCAGCCAGTCACTCCGCCTCACAGCCACTCAGCCAGCCAGTCACTCCGCCTCACAGCCACTCAGCCAGCCAGTCACTCCGCCTCACAGCCACTCAGCCAGCCAGTCAGTCCGCCTCTCAGCCACTCAGCCAGCCAGTCACTCCGCCTCTCAGCCACTCAGCCAGCCAGTCACTCCGCCTCTCAGCCACTCAGCCAGCCAGTCACTCCGCCTTTCAGCCACTCAGCCAGCCAGTCACTCCGCCTTTCAGCCACTCAGCCAGCCAGTCACTCCGCCTCTCAGCCACTCAGCCAGCCAGTCACTCCGCCTCACAGCCACTCAGCCAGCCAGTCACTCCGCCTTTCAGCCACTCAGCCAGCCACGGAGCCACTCAAGGCAGAAACACAAAACTTTAAGAGTAATGTCGCGAGTCTACATCTTTTTACGCGGTGCTCTCGTGGTGTTTACTGCAGCACCAGAGGCTTTATGGGGCTAATGAAAAGTTATTGTTGTTTGTTTTACTGGTATTGCTGCTGCTGCTACTACTACTACTACTACTACTACTACTACTACTACTACTGTTTCAACTTACGCAGCAATGACTACTATTTCTACTACTATGATTCTATTAATTATATTATCACCACTTTTGTTGCTTTTTACAAACGGTTTCCAATGCCACTACCAGTTCTATGATGCTGATGATGGTGATGGTGATGATGAAACGAGAAATACAAATAAAATAACAACAACAACAACAATGAAACTCCAACAAAACAACTAAAATAACAACTATTATTACTATTACTATTACTACTACTACCACTAAAGTACAACAAGTTACTACTACTACTACTACTACTACCACCACCACCACTAGTACTACTAATACTATAAACACTAATAATATTTCCGCATTATCAACACCACCACAACTATCGTCACCACCACCACCACCACCACCACCACCATTAATATAAGAACATCCGCACTTGCCAATGTCACGCAGGAACAAATGCCTCAATATTAACCAACACGACACAACTTTAAACACGCGCACTTTAAACTACACATCGCTCTGCCAGTGCACGGAAATTACAGGGAAACAGAACCTAACATGCGCTGCGCTTTGTTCATTATTTTTTGTTACTTTTTTTTTTTTTTTTTTTTTTGCGAGCCCGAATGGAAATTTTATGAAGGGCAACACACGGCAATGGGTTTGTTTGATTGGTCGACGCGAGACTGAATAACATGATAACACCTTTTTCTATCCCCACCCCCTCCCTCCACCTCCACCCCCATTCACCGTTCAGTCAAGCATTATTAGGTCAATGATAGTAGAAATAGCTCGCGCATGACCGGCTGATTGATAACAAGCTGATCTGGACGGGTGAAACTAACCTACTTCTTCAGTCTCCCCTATGGACATTTATATTCCACGTTTTTCTTTTTTTCTTTTACTTTTTTTTTTTTTTTTTTTTTATTCTGTCCCTTTTCCGTCTTTTTTTTGTTTCCAATTAGCGCTTTCATCACACGCTTCACAAGTTCGTTATTTTTCTTTTTTTATGCAGATTTGACTGAAGTTCTCTCTCTCTCTCTCTCTCTCTCTCTCTCTCTCTCTCTCTCTCTCTCTCTCTCTCTCTCTCTCTCTCTCTCTCTCTCTCTCTCTCTCTCCTGTGTGTGTGTGTGTGTGTGTGTGTGTGTGTGTGTGTGTGTGTGTGTGTGTGTGTGTGTGTGTGTGTGTGTGTGTGTGTGTGTGTGTGTGTGTGTTAATAATAATAATAATAATAATAATAAACGGTTTATTATTTAGGCAGTTAACAAACTGAAAATGTACATAGGGGGTGGGGAAAAACTTAACATTAATCCTAAAGGTAAGTCTAATCTAGGAGGGAAATACTAATGATTGATGGCTCGCACCATGGTGGGAATCGCACTGAGTCTGTACCGGTCCGTGCGCGGCGCCTTCAGGGGCGTTATTTTGTTGTGGTGTCTGGTGGCACGGACCGGGCGAGGCGCGTCAGGCGGCAGCATGTTTCTGAGACGTGGATGATGCAGTAGTCCCCTTCCAAACTTCTCCTGAGCCTCTCGGTGCCTGGTGGATATTCTGGACAGACTCAGGGTGGTCAGGGCTTCTTCGTAGGTGGTGTATGCAGGGCCAAGGATGACCCTGCACGCCCTTTTCTGCACACTCTCTAGCTGTAGCTGTTGAGTGTGTGTGAGGGAGGAGGACCACGCTGGGGAGGCATACATGAGTTTGGGGAGGATGAAGGTAAGGTACACCCCCCTTAACTCATCTGTCGGCGTCCCCAGCGACCTGAGTCTGCGCAGCATGTACAGCCTGTAGGTAGCTGATCTTACGGCGCGTGTGTGTGTGTGTGTGTGTGTGTGTGTGTGTGTGTGTGTGTGTGTGTGTGTGTGTGTGTGTGTGTGTGTGTGTGTGTGTGTGTGTGTGTGTGTGTGTGTGTGTGTGTGTGTTAATAAATTATATGTCGATCTATCTACAAATACATACCTATCTCTGTCTGTCCATCTATCTATCTACTTATCTATTTATCTATTCAACCAACTACATACCTATCCATCTATACATCCATCTATTCACCTACCAATCTATTCACTTATCCATCCAACTATCTATACGTCTGCATGTGCTAACCTCCCACGCATCCAATTACCCCTCACTACTTCAAGCATTCACTCAAACACAGCTAAGAAAAAACCTGCTTCACTTCCCCGCACCACGCATCAGTAATGACTCCTTGCCTTTATTCCTTTGTTCCTCTGTTCCATCGCACCTTCGCCAGCTCAGTTTCTCCTCGTTAAGCAACATTCCTCTTCCACAAAGCGTGCAATGCAAAACATCCACCAGCAATGCGTCTAGACAAGATACAATTTTCAAGCTCAATGTTTCGTGTAAGACAAGTGAAATGGAGCAGAGCCACGGTGCGTATTTCAGTATCTTTGACCTGTGATGTTTTCCAGGCCCTCTTTTGTCTTCTTTCCAGGAATCCTTCGAGTCTTTTGGGGTCATCTTGTTTGACTTACAAAGGGCGTGGCGGTGCTGAGGGATGAAAGAGATGAGGTGCTGATTCTCGTGATATGATGCTTCAGTTGAGATGTTATAAAAGGTATTCTGGTTCATTTGCTGAGATTCTGACACCTTATTTCAAAGACGCTGTTTCACCAATGCATGAGTTAACCAGCACCGTCACTCTCTTCATCCCTCTCGCTGGTAAGATCTGGAACTTTCTGTCCGCCTGTTTCTGGTGTCCTCTCTTCTTGTGACCTAAACTGTTTCAAGAGAGGAGTATAGGGGCGGCACCGCAACTAAACTAGTCTTCGATTTAGAAATCTTACTGTTGTATTAATGTATTTACTCTTTTTATCGTTATATTTTTTAACCGCAACATTTATTTATTTATTTTTATTTATTTATTTATTTTTTTTTGCGCCCTTTGCCTACATAAGCTAAACAAGCACACCACGACACAACTAGATTTAAATATTACCATAACCTTAACTCAACCGAACAAACTTCACCGTAAAAGTCACAAATGCACTGGCGTCACGGGAAAGTATCAATACAGTCAAAACCTGAAATACTGACTGGTGAGCTACCGCCTGACAGACATTCACGTCCACAATGTCGCTTAGTCCAGTCCCCAACATGACAACGGCAGTGAGGTTGCGTCATTGCGTCATCGCTCGCCACCCAGCCATACCATTCAGCAGGCCAATGCGTCAGTACAGACCGCGGGAACCATCACCATCACCATCACCATCCCCACGTCACCGCCACGCTCCTGACTTGCCGGAATGACCTTTAGCCGATAAAACTTGCCGGTAACATTTATCCGGGAGCGGCAGCGCGTCACGGGAAGCTTAGCGCCTCTTTCACCTCCGCGCCTCGGTGTGGCAAGGGTGTCTATTGCAATGGGAACACGCGGCCGGGTTATGACGGGCGGCGGGTGGCAGCGGGTTCCCATCACGCGGAGGGGCGGCCTATTTGTTTTCCGGAATCTGCCGAGGAGGAAGAGAAAATGAGCCTTAATGATCTTCTTGTTCCTTTCTTTTTTTTTTTCCTTCTTCTTCTCTATTTTCTTTGTTTCGTGTTCACTCCCTTCATTTTCCTTGGTTTTTGTTCTCCTCCTTCCTTTTACTTCCTTCTTGTTTCCTTCTTTCCCTTTTCTTCCTTCCTTTTCCTTCCTTCTTGTTCCTTTCCTTTTCCTTCCTCCTTGTTCCCTTCGTTTCTTTTCCTTACATTTTGTTCCCTTCCGTCCTTTTCCTTGCTTCTTGTTCTTTCCTTTTTCTTGTTTCTTGTTCCTTTCCTTTTCCTTGTTTCTTCCTCCTTCCTCCCTTTCTTCTTCTTTCTCTCTGCTTCTTCCCTGTCTCTTCCTTTCTAGTTTCTGGTTCTCTCTCTCTCTCTCTCTCTCTCTCTCTCTCTCTCTCTCTCTCTCTCTCTCTCTCTCTCTCTCTCTCTCTCTCTCTCTCTCTCTCTCTCTCTCTCTGGTTGTCTTTCTACTTGGTATTCCCTATCCCTTTCATTTCCTTCTTTCTCTATTTCATTTCTCCTGCTCCTTCCTTTATCTTCACTTGGCCTCTTCCTATATAGTTCGTTTCCCCTGGTCCTTTATTTCTTTCTTTATTTTCCTTTTCCTCTCCCTTCCTTTATCTTCAATTGTTCTCCTCTACTTCATCTTCCCTGTCCCTTGATTCCTCTTACTTTAGTCTCTCTCCACTTTCCTCTCCCTTCCTTTCACTCTCTACCTGTCCTTCCCTTTCCTTTTCTTTACCTTCTCTCTCTCTATTTCACCTCCCTTCTCTCTTAATGCCTCTTACCTTGTTCTCTCTCTCTCTTGTTCGTCTTCCCTGTCCCTTAATTTAACTTACCTTATTCTCTCTCCAGTTTGCTCTCCATCGTCTCCTTTCTCTCACCCACTCACCTGTCCTCGCCCTGTGCCCAGCCATCCCCGGTCAGTCCTCAGCCTCCCACACGTACCTGCAACACACACACACACACGCCACACGTTACTCATATCCTGACGTGACCACTCCGCCATGCTATTAATATCAAACGTGCTAATCAATACACACACACACACACACACACACACACACACACACACACACAGGGACAAATGGTAAAGTAAACAGAACAAAAGAGCCGCAAACAACAATATGCGCAAGTTTTTTTTTTTTTAATTACAAGTTTAAATGACACTGGAGGCTATGAAGTTATTTTCCTCCTCCTCCTCCTCCTCCTCCTCCTCCTCCTCCTCCTCCTCCTCCTCCTCCTCCTCCTCCTCCTCCTCCTCCTCATCCTCATCCTCATTCTCATCCTCCTCTTCTTCTTCTTCCTCTTCTTCTCCTCCTCCTCTTCTCTGCTGGCCTGCGGGGAGGGAGTCTTCATCTATTTAAAATTCTAATTACTGTGAATCTGAAGAAGAAGAAACTAGATTTGTTTTATTGTGTGTTTATTGAATTTTCTGTTTTCTTTCCTGTTTTCTAATCATCATTCGTATCTTTCTTTCCTTTTTACTTTTATTTTTCCCCTTTTATTTAATTATTATACATCTTCAACGTGTTATTGTATTTGTTCTTCTTCTTCATCTTCCACTATTTCTTCTGGTTTTCCTCTAGTTCCTCCTTCCATCACTCTTCTCTCCCTTTATTTTTATCATGCATATTTTTTTCCCTTGCTGTCGCTTCCACCACCATCTCCCCTTCCCTTCCTCATCTCCTGTTTCACATTCCATTACCGCATCCTCTTCCTCTCACCTCATCGCTCCTCACTCACTCTCCTTCCTTCCTTATTACTATATTTCTCCTTCTCCTCCTCCTCCTATACGTTAACCTTTTCTCTATCTCCTCCTCTCCTTCTCTTCCTTACTCGTATCCTTCCCCCTCTATTTTCTCTACAGGAATAGAGAGAGAGGGAGGGAGGGAGGGAGACAGACAGACAGACAGACATATAAAAGTCATTGAAGAGATACAATACAGAAGCATAAATCGTACAATGACACACACACACACACACACACACACACACACACACACACACAAACGAGGGTAACAACAAAAGTTCCCAATAGCGTGAATGATGAGAGGGACGAATGAGAGAAGCGTGAATGGGCAAAGAAAAAGAGGAGGAGGAGGAGGAGGAGGAGGAGGAGGAGGAGGAGGAGGAGGAGGAGGAGGAGGAGGAGGAGGAGGAGGAGGAGGAGGAGGAGGAGGAGGAGATATTTTAAGGAAGAAACTATTATTGTTGAGGACTACGAGAGAGAGAGAGAGAGAGAGAGAGAGAGAGAGAGAGAGAGAGAGAGAGAGAGAGAGAGAGAGAGAGAGAGAGAGAGAGAGAGGTTAAAAGGCGCGGTAGCTGAGATTAAGTGGATGAGGAAGTGAAGTGGTGATGAAAGTGGAGCGTGTGATGGAGATTAAAGTTAAGCAGGGGACTGTGAGAGCTTCTGGTGGAGAGGATGGATAGTGGTGGATGACTTAGGTGGAGCGTAAACAGGACGTGAGTGGAGCTGAATATGGAGACGAAGAGGGTGTTATTGAGATATGAAAGGAATAAATGACTGGAATAAATGAGTTGAAAAGATGGATAGATGTGGATGGCTTAGGTGGAGGATAAACAGTGAGTGGAGTATGCAGATGAAGGTGGAATGTATAATGGAGGTTTAAAAGGGAATGAATGACTCGATGAAATGAGTGGGGAGGATGGAAGGTCTGATGATGTGGATGGTTGCAGTGCGGGATGGAGTAAGCAAGTGGAATACAAAATAAAGTACAATACGAAAATGAGAACAAAGGCACAAATGAAAAAAAAGAAAAAAAAACTAAATCAATGAATAAAAGAGAAAAGAAAAACAATTACACTAATTTACCGAAAAAAATAAATAATAAATTGGGGAGATAATCCAGATAGCATGAAAAAATAAAGTGAATAAATAAATAAAAAAAAAACACACTAATTTGCCGAAAAAGAAAAGAAAACAAAGTTGAATTGGGAAGATAATCCGAAGTGGAGGCCAATCAAGTGGAGTGCATCACAAAACAAGAGTGGATGAATTAATAGATCAGGGGGTTAAAGGGGAAGTTTTCAGGAAACGATAATACGAACGATAATTTTTCAGGTGGAATGACTTACAATAGAACATTAATGAAAGGTGGAGAGCTAATAAGTGGAACAAAGGCGCGCTGACAAATGGAGTAATGGAAACGGAGATGGAACAGTGAGAAGGTAATTGGGGCAGTGAATGGAGGGAAACAGAACTGAGAAATGAGAGATGAATGGTGAAAGAAATGAGGCCATGAGTAACGCAGGGGCAGGTGGAGCGGTGAATATGTATTAGGGAGAGTGAGTGAAGGTGAACAGAGAAGCGAAGCACCAGAAAATAAACACAGTGGAAGAAGAAAATAGTAACGAACAACTGGAGGAGTGAAGAGGAGAGATAAAAAATTCCGTGTTCCTAAACTCTAATAAGGAATATTTTATAGTTTTATTTCCCCTTTCTCTAATTATTATACATTATTCATCTGTTATTGTTCTCGTTGTTCCTCATCTTTTTTTCCTTTTCTTCTTGTTTATCTCAAGTTTCTCCTCCCATCACTCTTCCCTCCCTTCGTTTTTTGTCATCCATGTCTTTTCCCCTTGCTGTCGCTTCCACCCCCATCTCCCCTACACAGCTGACTACACAGGTTCCTACGAGTGTTCTTCTGACAGAGACAAGACTTTGCTAAGCTACCACTTGAACCATGAACACTTCCTTGAAAACCACAATAACTTCCAGTACCTCCTGTTAAAAGTCGGCAGGATAAGACGCTGAAATGTTTGAGAATACTAAATAAAGCCCAACACAAGATTCAAGAGTTTATTTTTACTTGATGATGGTTATGCTTGAGTCACACCATACTATGACATAATTAGTCACAGCAGCATCACCATTAATAAGTTCTACAATAAAATCCTGCACCAGGCAAGGAGAGGCGCAGGAACGAAAAGAGATAAAGAGTTAGATTAAAAGCAACTTGGAAAAAAAATGTATTACAAGGAAAGGAAAATTATGAACACTTGATAAGACAAATGAGAATATAACGACAGAATGAACGCGGCAACACACACACACACACACACACACACACACACACACACACACACACACACACACACACACACACACATGAAAGCCTTGCCCAAACAGACGTAAACGAAACATTTCCTACAAGAGCAAAAAAATAAATAAATATTGGATCTCGAGAAACCTTTGAGAAAAATAGCAACGATAAGCTGATACATCTCCTCCTCCTCCTCCTCCTCCTCCTCCTCCTCCTCCTCCTCCTCCTCCTCCTTCTCCCAGTCCTCCTCCTCGTCCACCTAGTCCTTCAACCTCCTTCCCTTCCTTACCGTTCTTACCTCTAGCACTCCTCTAACCACCACCACCCTCCTCCTCCTCCTCCGAGATTTTCCACGACCTATATTACCCTGGCGAGTGGCTGTTACGGCTCCCGTGGGTCGTATTTCACTGGTCGTGCGTCTTCAACAAGAAAATCCGAGAGAGAGAGAGAGAGAGAGAGAGAGAGAGAGAGAGAGAGAGAGAGAGAGAGAGAGAGAGAGAGAGAGAGAGAGAGAGAGAGAGAGAGAGAGAGAGAGAGAGAGATTGTGCCTTTCCTTCCTTCACCACCACTACCACCACCACTACCTTCATCGTCCCTGCTTTGTCTGTGTACAATCCATTTCATCTGACTCTTGGCACGTGCCTCTCCTGTACACACACACACACACACACACACACACACACACACACACACACACACACACACACACATACACTAATGGACGCCCTCTCGAAGGTTCACAAGATAAACATTTGGGTGAAGGAGGTTTTATCCCAAGAGAGTGAGTGAGTCTTTTATTTATTTTTTTCTCCCTGCCTCTCTTCAGGATCAGAGGGCGGCGGCGTAGGCACTAATCTGGCGGGGGGAAGTAAAGGCAAACTAGTTACGGGGAGGGAAAAAATAAGAAAAAAATGTGAGGGAAATTAAAAAAAGTTCAGCACAAGAGGGGAAAAATCTAAAACAATCGCAAGGGAAAAAAAAAAAAAGGAGGAGGAGGTGAAACTGGTTGGCGTGGTAATGTGTGTTAGAGTCGACCTAACTCCCTGGGCCGCCTCGCCTCCAGGCCGCGCTGCTAATGGAAACACGCCGGCGGGGGAAGGAAAATATAAAGTCATAAATAAATATAACCTTCACAATTCTTACGTTTGTCTTCCAGGGACGTTTTTCGTGATTTTTTTTTTCTCTCTCTGTTGTTTTATTGTTTTTTGGCGTCATTCAAGGCAATGGAAACAAACAGTGACGGCAGGAAACACACACAAAAACGGACATGAATAAATATAACCTTCACAATTGTTACGTTTGTCTTCCAGGGACGCTCTTCGTGTTTCATTTTTCTTCTCTGCCGTTTTTATTGAGTTTCGTGCGTCACTCGAGGCAATGAAAACAAACAGCAGCATGAAACGTTGATAAGAAAATAATAAAGACACACATGGATATAACCTTCACAATTCTTACGTTTTGTCTTCCAGGGACCTTCTTCGTTGTTGTTGTTGTTGTTGTTGTTGTTGTTGTTGTTGTTGTTGTTTTCCCATCTATCTATCTGTTGTCGTATTGTTTCGTGCGTCACTCAAGGCAATGAAAACAAACAATGGCACGAAAAACTGAAAAATAAACAAAAAAAAAAAAGGGGGCACGAAAAAATGAAAAAAAAAATAGACGAAAAAAAGAAGAAGAAAAAGGTGGTAAATATAAATATCCTCCATAATACTTCTCCTTCTCTCTTTTGTGGACAATTTATCTCTTTCTATTATTATTTTATCGACTTGTCTTGTGGGAATATTTATCGTGTTATCGTATTAATTTGTCTTCGTAGGATGTTTTTTATTTATTTATTTTTATTTTTTTTCGAGTGTTCTTTTTGAGTCTGTCTTCAATGTTATTTCATCACGTTTTCTACGGCGAGCATCCTTACGTTATTCCGTGGAGCTCCTCATTGAGCAGCACGGAGGTGATATATACTTTAAAGCGCTTTTGGGTACGCTAGAGAAAAAGAGACAAAGATTAAGAGACCAGAGTAGTGAAGAGCAGAGAAGAGCAACACCTTTCCCTGAACACACAAGTAAGGAGACACTTCAACTTAATCCTCAACCCACAACATAATTTGCTTAAAACGCGACTTACAACTATCAGACGCTTAATAATAAACGTCCACCATAAAAACCTCAATGAAAAAGACAAAATTTACCTTCATCCCCAATTTTTTTTTTCCCCAAGTCCATACAAGCATTTTCTTTATTCTTTTTTTACAGTGCCCTGAATATTAACAAAAGGACGCCCATCGCAGTAAACCGGCTAAAGAAAACAACGGAAAACCTAAACAAAACCATACAAAGGAGAGCAGACGGGAGAGAAAACACGTGGACGAGGATAAGTGTGAGGACTTGACCGCGACGGCCCGACTGAGGCCACCGCGTGTGAAGAAAACAATGGGGAGAGAGAGAGAGAGAGAGAGAGAGAGAGAGAGAGAGAGAGAGAGAGAGAGAGAGAGAGAGAGAGAGAGAGAGAGAGAGAGAGAGAGAGAGAGAGAGAGAGAGAGAGAGAGAGAGAGAGAGAGAGAGAGAGAGAGAGAGAGAGAGAGATTAATGTAGAAGGATGTACCACCAAGAAACAAAGGAAGAGAAAGAAAGAAAAAAATAAAGGAAATATAGAAGGATTTACAAACACGAGACAAAGGAAGGAGAAAGAAAACAGAGAAAAAAATAACGAAAATTTAAAAGAGGAGCGAAGGGGAGGAAGAAGAAGTGAATGTAGAAGGGTGCACCCCCAGGGGACACAAGAACTAAGGGAACCCAAAACAGTTTAGCTTCAGTGCTCCCTCAGGGGAAGACACCACCACCGTGATTCCTCCCCGGGCAGTGCTGGCGGACCATTACTTGCCCCAACACCACCCACCGGCCCCCGCCATCACCACCAGGCAAAAGTAAGGTGTGACTACAGACAGGCCAGTGACCTTTCTCCTGCTTACGTCACGGTAACGTCACACTGGGGAGAACATTGCGTGACACTGTGATAGCGTGACGGGGTAATCAGAGAGAGAGAGAGAGAGAGAGAGAGAGAGAGAGAGAGAGAGAGAGAGAGAGAGAGAGAGAGAGAGAGAGAGAGAGAGAGAGAGAGAGAGAGAGAGATCAAACAAAAGGACAACATGAATTATACAAACTCACTGCCACCACCACCATTACCTCCACATACCAGCACTGCATCCACACAACAACAACAACAACAACAACTACTACTACTACTACTACAACTACTACAACTACTACTACTACTTCTACTACTACTACTACTACTACTACTACTACTACCACGATAACAACAACAAGAAAGAGGACAAGGAGGATGAGAGAAGTAAGGGATGATGATGATGATGATGATGATGATGATGATGATGAGGATGATGATGAGGATGAGGAGGAGGAGGAAGAAGATTTCGGATGCCTGTGTGTTATCGCTGGCGTGGGTGGGAGAGGCGGGGGGGGGCGTGGGGGGAGAGAAGGAAGAGAGGCTTAGGATACCACGCCCTCTCCGCCCACCTTACAAAGTTACTCGGCCCCTGCAATGGACGGCTCGAACGAGGAGGAGGAGGAGGAGGAGGAGGAGGAGGAGGAGGAGGAGGAGGAGGAGGAGGAGGAGGAGGAGGAGGAGGTAGGAACGACGACTGAAACGGAGAGACGCAAAAGTTTGAAGGAGAAAGGAGAGAAATGGGATAAAGAAACTGCGGAGGAGGAGGAGGAGGAGGAGGAGGAGGAGGAGGAGGAGGAGGAGGAGGAGGAGGAGGAGGAGGAGGAGGAGGAGGAGGAGGCAATAAGAAGGAATGATGGATGCACGATTGAAATAGAACATAAAAGGCGGAACGGGGGGAGAGAGAGAGAGAGAGAGAGAGAGAGAGAGAGAGAGAGAGAGAGAGAGAGAGAGAGAGAGAGAGAGAGAGAGAGAGAGAGAGAGAGAGAGATGAACGTTAGCATAAGGGATAGATGTGGAAGGAGACAAAGAAAACTTGATCATGTAACAAGGAAAGATAGAAAAAAAAAAAAAAAAAAGGAAAAAGGAGGGAAGGAAGAAGTAGGAAGGAATGGAGGAAGGAATTGAAGGAGGAGGAGGAGGAGGAGAAACAACAACAACAACAACAACAACAACAACAACAATAACAACAACAACAACCCCACCACCACCACCACCACCACCGACAACAACGTATGAAAAGAAAAACCTAACAGATTATACATAGGCAAACGCTTGGACAGACTGCTCCCCAAGCCGCAAAAATAAGGGTAGTATATATGGGACAGAGAAGCGAGAAGCCTCCTCCCCACCCTCACCTGCCTAATTAAGATAATCACCAGGTGGGAGGTAACATAATCGAACACCGTGAGTGGATATGCAAATGATGACAGCGCGGGAAGGGAGCTGATTCAACCTGGCAATCCTTAAGGTGCTGTTTAATTTCACTTTTTAAACTCAGTACGCGGCAAACTTAACCCAACTTGTCCTGACCCAAACTGACTGAATCCATCCTGACCTAACCTAACTTACTCATATTAATTCATTCTAGCTTCAACCGAGCGATACCTAACCCAACTTAACCTAACCCTTAACTTAATCCATCCAAACCTAACCTAACCTAACCAAAACTAACCTAATCCATCTTAACTTAATCTAACCAAGCTTAACCTAACCTAACGTAACCTAAACTAGAGTAGCAAGAGAACCAAACTTAACCACACTTAACTTAATCTAATCTAACATAACTTTTTAAACGAACTAGATGAGACGAACCGAACCGAACCGAACCAAACCAAAACTAACCCAACTTAACTTAACCACTAAACCTAATCTTCTACATTAACAGTATGAGCAGAACCAAACCTAATACAAATTGATCAAAACTTAACCTAACCTAACACAACCTAACCTCGTAACAAAGAACAGAGTGCAGGAGGAGGAACATTATAAAGGACTATATAGGAACCACAAATAATAGGAATCGCTGAGGCCTATGAGATTATCTTTTAATTTCACTGTTATGACTTTCACTCACAAAGAAAAAAAAAATGAAGGAGGATGCACAGGAAGAGGAGGAGGTGAGGAAGGACACGGAGGAAGAGGACGAGAGGAAACAGAAGCACGAGGATAAGGAAGAAAAGGAGTAAAATAGGAGACCAAAAAGGAAACAAGGAGAAAGACGACGAAAAGGAGAAAGATTAACAAGAGGATAAGGTGTAAGAGAGACCAAAACAAACGGGGAGAAAGACGACGAATAGGAGAAAGATTAGCAAGAAGACAAGAAAGTTTAAGAAAGAGAAAAAAAAATTAGGGAGAAAGAGGACAACGAAAAGGAGAAAGATTAAAAAAGAAAGAAAGAGAAAGAAAGAAATCGAAGCAGAAACAGTGAGAAAAGGTAGAAAAAACCTAGCCACTTATTCTATACCCTTCCCCCCTCCTTCCCTTCCCTCCTTCCTTAATCCCCCTCCTCCCTCCTAGTGTCCTTCGTCCTTCCCTCCCTTTCTTCTCACACGCAACAATAATGAACCGACCTTCTATAAATACCCCTTCCGGTGGCGTCACGAACCCAGGAACCAATCAGAGCCCCAGGACCTAACCCCTTCACCCACGGCAAGAGGAGGAGGAAGAGGAGGAGGAAGACAGAGAAATGATAAAAAAGTCAATATTATTCTTCCTGTCTTTCTCTTTCTTTCATTTTCCTTCGTGTCCTTTCTCCCGTTATTAGTTGCTTCTTTCTTCTTCTTCTTCCTCTTCTTCTTCTTCCTCCTCCCCAAGGTCAGGCAGGTTATCAAGAAGGTCATGATGAAAGAAACCTATTACATACACGTTAACGATCCCCCCGTCTCTCTCTCTCTCTCTCTCTCTCTCTCTCTCTCTCTCTCTCTCTCTCTCTCTCTCTCTCTCTCTCTCTCTCTCTCTCTCTTGACATCATCATCCTATCTTGAAGTGCTATCACACCCTCCTATCCTGACACGTTGAGAGGTAAGGCTCAGGAGTGTTGTGGCGCGAGGTGATATGGAAGGGAGGGCGGGAAGGGGGAGGGGGACAAGGGAAAATGTACAGAGTAAGAGAAGAGGAAAAGAGAGAGAAAGATGGAAGGGAATAGAGTAGAAAAGAGAACAGAATGGAAGAAAAGAGACGTGAAGAAAGGATGGAAGGGAGGGAGGGAGGAAGGAAAGAAGAAAGAAAGGAAGAATGAGTGAGAAAAAAAAAATCAATGAATGAATAAATGAAAGAAAAAAATGAAAAAAAAATACAAAGGAGGAAGGATAAGAAAAAGGAGGAAAAAAAGAGAAAGCGAGAAATATAGACGGAAGCTTTACATAACAAGATGAATTACAGGATGAAAACAGAACACAGCGAACGAAAAAAAAAAAAAAAGAAGAAGGAAGAGCCAACAAAGGAAGGAAAGCAAGCAGCAGACGGATGATAAGATTACAGGAAACGCATCAAATATAATTAGCCATTGCGCCTTTAGTATTAAGTCATTATCTCTTTTCTATCATTCCTTTCCTTCACATTCGCCTCCTCGCTTTGTGCACCACGTTCTATTAATCCTCCTCTGAATTCATCACAAGGGAAACCAAAGCATTGCATATTAATGAAGGGGAAAATATTTATGTACGCTTCAATACCACGGTGATCGAACCCAGGAACACACGAGGGGCAGGTCAACACCATACACCACTGAACCAGAAGAGACCTCGCTTGTCGCTTTTTCTTCTCCTCCTTCTTCTTCTTTATTTTTCATTACTTAAGTCGATACAATGTTTAGAGTTGGGTATTTTTGCTGTTGGACATTTTCACATCCAGATAAATTCCCAGACTCCTCTCCTTATGTATTCAATCATTAACGTAACGTAACCTAACATAACCGTATCTAAATTAGTGTTATTTAACCTACTCTTACCTAACTAATCCTAACATAACCGTATCTAACTTAATGCAATCTAATTAAACCTAGCTGAAATTAACCTAACGTATGTAATTTAATCTAACCTATCAGGGCAAACGAAACAAAACAAAGCCTTACCTGACCCGAACTGACCTACCGCACCTTAACAGAAAACTACAGCATAACCAACAATGTCTTCCGTCGCACATTGCTAACAAATACATATGGAGCAAAAAAATTAACACACGAGAAAATAAGGAAGGAAAAAAAATGTCTGGAGAGGAACATTACCACACACACACACACACACACACACATACACACACACACGATCACCAGCTAACTTTCTTCCACATTGCCAAGAGTCTTCCCACCTGCCCTCATCCACTTCATCCTCTCTCTTCTACTGGCCCCCTCCACTCCTCACACCCCCCACCCAATCAGCCACCTGAGCGTCAATGGGGCCTCGTGCCATAATGAAGCCAACACAGACGAGGCCACAGGGACACCGCACACCCATGAACCAACTTACTCTTCACTTTGCTGCGGAGGGGGGAGGGTGGGGGTGGAGAAGCACTTGCCGCCTTACCTCCCTTCTGCCTGAACCCTTTGGAAATAAACAGTATGGCACGTGTTAATTCATTTGAGTAGTCCAGTGCGATTTCTTTCTTTCTTCTCTTTCTTTCTTTCTTTCTTTCTCTTTCTCCGTCTTTTTTTTTCTTCTATCATTCTTTCTCCTTCTTTCGTTGTCTTTTTTTCTCATTTTTTTCTTTTTCTTTCTTTAGTTCATTCTTTTCTTCTTCCTTACGTTCTTCCTTCTTTTATAAGGGAGATCGGGCAAGAGAAAAAATGAACAGAAAAGAGGAAAAAAAAGAAAAGTTAATAAGTTCGCTGATAATGGCATTCCCGTAAAGAAAACTCAGGAGTAGGAGAACTGAGAGAGAGAGAGAGAGAGAGAGAGAGAGAGAGAGAGAGAGAGAGAGAGAGAGAGAGAGAGAGAGAGAGAGAGAGAGAGAGAGGACAATTTGGTAGTGAGGAAGAATCGATGAGACGAAAAGCTTCTGACTCCACCCTGTTCTGAAGGACTGCGTGATTTGAACCTATACTAAAACAAGAACCACAGGTATCAAAAGACTCGACTGAACCATCTCATCACTCATTTTAGCGTCGCCAGTGTCTTGAAATCATACTTAATACCCTGGCAGAACATTTCATCAAGTTAAAGGGTTAATTAAGGAACCATGGAAGTTAAACTGTTAACTCTCCGCCACCACGTCACTTCGTCCCTGCCTCCTATACTCACTGCTTACATGTCTTTCCCATTTACACCTTATTAATCATCCTTTCTTCGTCCCCATTTATTCTCCCTGTCTCCTTTCTACTTTATTAATTTGCCTAATACTCCTTTTTTTCCCCACCCTTATCGTTGCTCCCCATTCACCTCTCACTCTTAATTCCCCGTCTACTTCCCCCAAGTCTCTTTCCCCTAATTGCTTGTTCTACAGTAACACGTCTCCCTTTCTTTCCCTATCTATTCTTATTGTTTTCCCCATTCACTAACATTCCTTCCCATCCCCATTTTCTCTTCGTATCTCCTTTTATTCCATCACTAGCTTACCTAACACTTCATTTTCTCCATTCTTACCTATCCTCCCCATTTCTCTTCCCCATCACTACCTCACCTAACATTTTTCTGTCCTTATCTATTTTTCCTTACCGTTTTCTCTCAAACATTACGTAATTATATCCCAACTTATCTGACCTCTACATGACCTCTATCTGACCTCTCTCCAGGCCCGCAATATCCCTAACTTAGCTGACCGCCCTGCCCCGTCCTCTACCGCCCCGCCCCGCCCCGCCCCGCCCCACCCGTCGTTATCCAGGCAAGTTAGGTCGTTCGTCGGGCCGCGGGTCTTGTTGGAAGGGCCCGACAAACAACTTTGAGTGTATCAGAAAGATTTTTGTTATCCTCCTGCATAATATATGAAGCTTATCTCGGCTGGTCTTTTCCTCAGGGATCAGCGAGAGAGAGAGAGAGAGAGAGAGAGAGAGAGAGAGAGAGAGAGAGAGAGAGAGAGAGAGAGAGAGAGAGAGAGAGAGAGAGAGAGAGGTTATTATAAAAGGAAATGTTCCCCTGCCTCGCAAAGGACAGCTTAATGTAACTAATTATTACATAATAGCCTCATTCGTCCTTTGTTTACAACACACACACACACACACACACACACACACACACACACACACACACACACACACACACACCACCTACAACCCTACAAATATATGAACAAACGCAACAAACAAACAACCAACCAAAAAACATTATTCCTGTTTATTTAACCAAACAAACCGTCCTCCTCCTCCTCCTCCTCCTCCTCTTCTTACTACTACTACTACTACTACTACTACTACTACTACTACTACTACTACTACTACTACTACTACTACTACTACTACTACTACTCCTCCTCCTCCTCCTCCTCCTCCTCCTCCTCCTCCTCCTCCTCCTCCTCCTCCTCCTCCTCCTCCTCCTCCTCCTCCTCCTCCTCCTCCTCCACCACCACCACCACCACCACTATTACAACAACGACAGAATCATGACGGGGACAAGATAAGAGTAGATTGAAATTTCCGAAGCTCAGACACAACTTCCTCCACGGCACCGACATAAAAGTAAAACGTGTGTGTGTGTGTGCGTGCGCGCGCTATGGATGTAATTGAGTGAAAGCTTTTTTAGTATTATAGGGAGGACAATTGTGTTTACTTAGTCTTACACTGAATCTCTTGTTAATTATATGTTTTTGTATTTGCAGTTTCTAGGAGTGCGCTCTTTTAGATTCAGAGTTAATTGTATTACAATATTATACCTTTGTCGCCCCAACCTAATAAATTTTCGGAAATCAAAAATCTCATTAAATGCATCAATTTCTATAAAACTCCCAGAACCCACTTGAACCCACAGAAACCTACCATAACCCACCCAATTACCAAAAACCCCACACCAAAATCTACCCAGCCGTAATTAAAACCATCAAAACCTCTCCCTCTTTAATTATCAAGCTCATTTAAATGCAACCATGGTGACTTACTAACAATCAGTCACCGTTCTCTTAAAAGACGAGGCTGACGGAGGCCTGGGGGACGCGACAAGGGCACTGATATGGAGATAAGAGGCAATCACATTAAGAGGGTGCAGGGGAGGGACCCGCCACTGCTCGCTCGAAAGCTCCAGGAAATACTGATAGAGGATAGTGCGCGGGCTGCTTCATTTCCTGTTTCCGTCTCCTATTAATCAACAAAGTAATGGTGAGGCAGGTGGAGGTGAGAGTGTAAGGTAGGAGTGTAAGGTGGGAGTGTAAGGCGAAGATGACGTGTATAGGTGAGAGAAGGAAGACGAACAGGTGCAGATGGGCAGGTGAAGTATAGGTGAGAGAGGGGAGGTAGAATTAATTAACCTTAGTAATGGTCTGGCAAGTGAAGGCGGGCGTGTAAGCTGTGAGGGTGAAGTGAATAGGATAGTGAAAGAATGGTGAACAGGTAAAGACAGGCATGTGAAGGTAATGGGAAAGGTATAGGTGAGTGAAGGAAGGTTTCAATAAGCTTACCAACGGTTGGAAGGTGAAGATAACCAAGGAGGGGCGTGGGAGTTAAGATGTGAGCGACAAGTGTACAGGTGAGTGAGGGAAGGTGTGATGAAGCTTCGTACTGACAGTTGAGAAGTGAAATTAATTAAGCTAAGTAATGGTAAGACGTGGAGATAGACAGGTGAAGGTGAGTGTCTAAGGTGTCATGGGTAAGTGTACAGGTGAGTGAGGGAAGGTGTTTAAGCTTAGTAATGGCGAGGCAGGTGAGGATAAACAGGTGCAGGTGTGAGTCTAAGGTGAGGCTAAGCGTGGACAGGTGAGGCAAAAAATCATGAGTTGCTTAATGGCCTGGCAGGTGAGGATGAAGAGGCAAGGGGAGACTCCGTGAAGGTGACTAAGCATGGAGTGAGGCAAGTTGTTGAGTTAAGCTTAGCACAATTGGGTTCAGTTAGTTAATTAAAACAAGATTATTTACTTATCATTATCATTATTATTATTATTATTATTAATTTAATTTTTTTTTATTATTTATTGATTTTTATTCTTTTTTTATTATTATTATTTTTCTTTTTTTTTACAGTGCGCAAGTTTTACAAGGGTACGTTTTACACAAGCCTTAAGTTCCCTCGCCTTGCTGGAAATAGACATAGTTGTGACGTTCATTTGGTTTAACAGGCTTGTCATCTCTGCTGTCTTACTTAAAACGCAGCACCGTAACGCGTGCATGGAGGCATGAGAAAGACTTACCGGGAGAAAAGTGCTTCTGTACCTCGAAAAAAAGGCCTTTACTAACCTTACCTAATCTAATCTAACATCACTTAACCTTTAGTAACTTACTCTAACATAACCTGACCAAACTTCAATAACCAAACCTAATCTTTAATAACGAAACCTAACATAACCTAACACAACCTAATCTAACCTAGCCTAACCAAACCTAACCAAACCAATAACGAAACCTAATCTTTCATATAACGAAACCAAAACTAACCCAACCTAACCTAACCTAACCTAACCCAACCTAAAACACACTTGAGATTACCAGTGTATTTAAATGGAACGCGTCAGACGGAGAGAGGATGGCTGGGCGAAGGAGAGATGGCTGGGTGAAGGAGAGGATGGCTGGGTGAAGGAGAGGATGGCTGGGCGAAGGAGAGGATGGCTGGGTGAAGGAGAGGATGGCTGGGCGAAGGTGAGTCAGGTTGGGGTGAGGTGCAGACGAGCTACGTGAAGCAAGTGTGGCAAGTGGTCAATGCGCCGCGTACGTCAGCATATATGGAAGGTTCAAGGCTCGACCCCCCAGCAGCTCCTCCCTTCACCCCGGGGCAGCGAGAGAGAGAGACTTAGGCCAGGACTGTTAAACCTACCCTGGTCATGAAGGAATTTTATTGAAAACTAACACTTAACATACGTTCTCATAAGGGTGGATCTTCCTTTATTTGGGGTTTTCAGTGGAGGGGAAGACGGTTCTCGGCTCAAAGGGAACAGAACCACGCAGCAAAGAAAGGAAATGTAGAGGTGAGTGTTCGCTTGTGTATGTCAGGTGTGTTTGAGTGGATCAGTGTTGTGGCTTGGTTTCAGGAAGTGATGATAAATAAAAAATTACGAAATCTATCAGAATTCAAGTATTTTTTCAGCTAATAATAGTGAGAGTTTTATGTTTTCTTTTCTTGTATGAACTTTGATGCGCTCAATGAGATTCGTAAGGGAACTCAGCGCATTAAAAATTGTTCCGCTTAATACTCTTGCTCATTAAGGTAACTCGTCCTTTATAATTCAGACCACAGGGAAAGAAACTCGTCTGATGATCCGGTGCTTACAAAGGTTGATAGAAGGACAATGCAACACTAACACTACATAACACAGGCCCATTGATCAGCAATGCGGGAGGCACCGATACAAACACAGACACACACACACACACACACACACACACACACACACACACACACACACACACACACACACACACAGAGGGACATGAAACACGACCTACGCAGTGCACAACGAAGCCAGCATCCCCAGAAAAAATAAATAAATAAATAAACAAACGATAAACACACACACACACAAAAAAAAAGACGAATAAATACAAACAAAAACCGATCCTACATTCAAAAAAAAAAAGTAAAATAGAAAAAATAAAACATACAAAAATAAAACCCCTTTTTTTTCAGTACACTTTTTATTGCAGCGCGTTCCCTTCTCGATCCCTTTTTTGGGGGGTAGTAAAATCTGGCCCCAGTGACCCCCTCCCCGGCCACGCCCACACCAAGGGGGGGAGGGGGGAGGGCGGCGCGGCGCGGGGAAGGTGCGTGTTGTGTGATGGCGACGCTTCTGTGTAAGGCCCTGAGGCACAGACAGACAGACTTACAGACACAGAAACTGAAGCCTTGGGTGACGTATGATAGACTTGTACTGCCTGATACTGGTTGAGGAGAGAGAGAGAGAGAGAGGAGAGAGAGAGAGAGAGAGAGAGAGAGAGAGAGAGAGAGAGAGAGAGAGAGAGAGAGAGAGAGAGAGAGAGAGAGAGAGAGAGGTATATAGATGGAAGGAGAGATGGATTAGTATATACGTACATAGAAAAACAGATGGATAGATAAATAGACAGATAGATAAATAGATAGATAGATAGATGGGTAGACAGAAATACAGACAGATAGATAGATAGATAGACAAAGATATATATACAGATTGATAGCTATACAAACAGAAAGACAAAGATAAAGATATAGAGATAGCTAATTAACTGATAAACGGACAGACAGTTAGGCAGATAAATAGATAAAATACACAAATAAATAGATATATACACAAATAAATAAATAAATACACATACTGATAGGTGGAGACAGACAGACAGGCATAGGCACAGACACATGAAGAGCAGCTGAGGAAGCATAGATAAGAGAAAGAGATAGAGAGATAGAGGGAAGATAAAAAGTGATATGAATGAAGCAAACTTGATGACACCGATAACAAGGAATAAATAGAACAAAAGTAGGATGTGAAAAATTAATAAATGAAACCACACACACACACACACACACACACACACACACACACACACACACACACACACACACACACACACACACGGAAACAAAAAATTGCAAAACTATAAAAGCTACATAAAAAAATGGATGGAAAAAAAAATAATAACTTGCAAAACCAAAAACGAAAAATACGAAGTTACGTAAAAAAAATAAAAAATAAAAAAATAAAACGACAAAACGGAAGAGAAAGATTAGAGAAAAACAAATAAAAAATAAATAAATACATGGGGAGGAAAAATGAAAGAAAAAAAAATCACACGTGCATAAAGACTTAAAATCAAGCTGGTATAAACAAATAAAGATAGGAATAAAAATCGAGTAGGACGAAACGAAACTAACATAGAAAGATAATTAAATAAAGCAATGAACCAAAACAAACAACATCACTCTTAAGAGAAAGCAAAAGAATGAGAACCAACACAATAACAAACAGATACAAACAATGAAAAAAAAACACAATAAAAATGAAAATATACAAAAAAACATTCACAAATCAACAAACAAACAAACAAAAACAAACAAGACAACAAAAGTTTACACAGACATCATTTTGAAAAGAAACAAAATACATAAAGGCAAACTAACAAACACAAAGCATAAACAAATAAAACAACAGCATAAAACCAACAAAGAGAAAAACAAACAACACTAATAACAACACAAACAAAGCAAACCTAACAATGTAAACAAACAACACGCAAATCAACACTAAAACAATAAAGCAAACACAAAACAAACAATACAAAGACAAACGCAACACTAATCACGCAGTCAACCATTCTAATTACTTGTACGAGTGAGAGAGAGAGAGAGAGAGAGAGAGAGAGAGAGAGAGAGAGAGAGAGAGAGAGAGAGAGACACCTCGCATCTCTTTGTCTTTGTGAACGTCATCTCCCGTGGGCGTGGTGGGCG
>NC_087155.1:26897555-26902555 GCF_035594125.1 Scylla paramamosain | reverse complement strand
GAGTGCCGGGGCCGTGGTGAGTGGCTGAAGGATGGTAGGGAGGGGAGGGTGGCGTGCGTGGGTGTGGTGGGTGCATAGGGTGTAGGGGAGAAGATTGGCGTGGGTGGATGTGTAGGGTGGGTGTGTAGGGTGAACAGGTGATGAATGGTTAGAAAAGAGTGACAAGGGTGAGTGGCTAGGGTTGTAGTGGTGATGGTGGGTGCTCAGGGCAGGGCGTGAGGAGGGAATAGCGGGCAAGGCCAATCCGATGAATATTTTACCTGTTATAGAGAGAGAGAGAGAGAGAGAGAGAGAGGAGAGTGAGAGAGAGAGAGAGAGAGAGAGAGAGAGAGAGAGAGAGAGTGAGTGTGTGTGTGGGTGGGTGGGGAACGCAAAACGAATATGGAAATACATAACGAGACAAAAACTAAATACTCGTACAAATTGAAATAGAAAAAAAATAATGATAATAATAAGGGCAAGATAAAACGGTGTATTATCGGAAATAAAAAAAATAAAATAAAAAGTCTGAAAAAAAACACATAAACAAAGGGAAAAAATAAAATAAAAACTAAACTTACAAGTAAAAAAGAAAAAAAAACACTGAATACACAAAAAGAGAAAAGAGAGAAACAGAAAAGAGGAAAGGTGAAAAAAAAGAAAGAAAATAAAGACAAACCATTGGCTGGCGCGGGTACATAATGGCGCGGATGTCAACCAATCACGCGCGGCATCACCTGTGACGTCATCGTTTGAAATTTTCCCGCCACTGCCTCGCCTGCCGCCCATCTGATGTAAACATTCATTTCCCCTTCACGACCCACTTCCACTACACCGCCCCTCTTCCCCTCACGCCTCCCCCTCACTCCCCAACTTTTCCCCTCCGCCGGGCCGTGGGACAGGAGAGCGAGGGAAGAGGACCGTGAAGGGAAGAGAGAAGAAACTGAAGGAATGGTAAAGGAAAAGAAGAGGAGAGGAAAACAGAGAGGCAAGTGAAGGGAAATAAGAAAGGAAAAGGAAGGAAAGAAAAGGGGGGAGGAGGAAAAAAGAGCAAAAAGAAAGAGGAAATGTGAATAGAAATGTAGGAAAATTATTAGAAGGAAATAGGAAGGGAATGAATGAGGAAGAGAAGGGTAAGAAAGGGAAAAGAAGAGGGAGAGAGAAAAATAAGAGGAAGAGGGGGAAAAGAGAGGAAGAGTAGAAAAGGAAAGGAAGCAGAAGCGAAAAGAAAAGAAAAATTAGCTAAAAAAAAGAAGGAAGAAGAGAAAAGGAAAGGAAAAAGGAGGGAAAAAGGGAAAAAAGCAGGAAAAAAAGGAAGGAAAAAAAGGGGAAAGAGAGAGAGGCACACACTTACTAAAACCAGAGAAGGAGAAATCATTACATATTCACTATAGCGAGAGTGAGTGGGTGAGTAGGTGGGGAGGGAGGAGAGGAAACGGGAGGGGAAGGGAAGGGAAGGGAGGTGAGGGGAAGGAAGGGAGGTGAGGGGAAGGAAGGGAGGGGAAGAAAGGAGGGCGTTAGAATGTTGACGTTCCGTTTTCATATTTTAAAGGCATCATTTCCATTTTCTTTGGCAGCGAAGAAGAAAATGGAGATGAGCTGAACGAGGAGAGAGAGAGAGAGAGAGAGAGAGAGAGAGAGAGAGAGAGAGAGAGAGGAGAGAGAGAGAGAGAGAGAGAGAGAGAGAGAGAGAGTAGCAGTAGTAGTAGTAGTAGTAGTAGTAGTAGCAGCAAAATACAAATGGAAAAATAAAAGGTATAGTATAGATTGAAAACAAAAAGGCAGAAAATAGATAAAAGAAGAGAGAGCGAGAGAGAGAGAGAGAGAGAGAGAGAGAGAGAGAGAGAGAGAGAGAGAGAGAGAGAGGAGAGAGAGAGAGAGAGAGAGAGAGGCGAGCGAGGGGATGGGAGGGATGGGAAGGAGAGGGGGGGAGACGACAAGATTGTTCTGTCTACGGGGAGGAAGGGAGAGACGTAACGATTGTGAGGAGGAGGAGGAGGAGGAGGAGGAGGAGGAGGAGGAGGAGGAGGAGGAGGAGGGAACAACCATCTTGACGTGAGATGAATGATGAACAGGTGAAGTGAATATATGGACCCTCTTCCCCTCTCCCTCCCCCTTCCTTCCCTCTCCCTCTCTCTCTCCTTCCCCCTCCCCCGCCCCTCCCGCTCAATACTGGAGGAGTCAAATGTCACCCCGGCATCCAATTCTTTGCAGGAGGGGAAGGAGGGAGTGAGGAGTGAATGGTAGGAAGTCTCTCTCTCTCTCTCTCTCTCTCTCTCTCTCTCTCTCTCTCTCTCTCTCTCTCTCTCTCTCTCTCTCTCTCTTTCAGGCACGTACACACAGTCCCATTGAAATCTCTCACGTGCGCTTAAACACACACACACACACACACACACATACACACACACACACACACACACACACACACACACACACACAACACACACACAGGTACCAGTTCAGTTTGTACATTGGAAATAGATGTTTATGAATATACAATAACTCATTTTCTTTCTATCTACATCTTTATCTTGTTATTTTTCCTTTCTTTTTAGTTTTTCTTCATTTTCATCTATACACATATAATTTCCAAAAGAATAACAAGAATCTACGTTTTTTTTCCCCTTTCCTCCTTTCTTTTCTCCGTCTTCCTCTTTTCCATTATTCTTTCCCTTCCCTTCTTCTCTCGCCTCTCTTATAATCTCTCTCTCTTTTTTTTTTTTCTTCATCTTATCATACAAGTACATTTTTTTTCCTCTTTTCATATTTTTTTTTCCTCCTCCTTTACCTTCATTTTTCTCAGTTTATTTATGTTCTTCCTTTCCACCCACCCCAGTCTTCCATTATCATTCGTTAGTCTCTCTCTCTCTCTCTCTCTCTCTCTCTCTCTCTCTCTCTCTCTCTCTCTCTCTCTCTCTCTCTCTCTCTCTCTCTCCACACCCCCATCACGGACGCCTCACTTTCCTGTTAATCATCTCTTCTTCTTTTTTTTTATCCTCGTTCATTTTTCCCCCCACTTTCTCTCCTTCTCCTTGTTTTCCTTCCATTCCTCACGTCTTCTTCATCTTCCTCCTCTTTACTTTTCCCGGCACATATATTCTCTTATCTTTTCTTTCCTTCTTGTCCCTTTTTCGTAGTTTCTTGTCAGTATTTTTTCACCTTTCCTTACTTTCGTATATCATTTTATCCTTTCCTTGTCTCCTTTCTCTTCTTCTTCTTCTTCTTCTTCGCTCTTTAATTCCTTCGTCCTTCCTTCACAAAAACTAATTCCGTTTCTTTCTCTCCTTTTTCTTCCTATTTCTCTTTTTCTTGATTTTTTTCTGCCTACTTTTCCTTCTACTTCTTTTCATCTTCCTTTTTATCCCTCTCTCTCCTTCCTCCACTAAAAAAGCCATCCCTTTTCCTCCTTTCTTTCTTCCTCTCTTCACATCCTTCCTCTTGTCTTTCTTCCTCTTACTTCTATTCCATCACATCCATCTCTCATTTCTTCCATTTATTTTCTCTTTTCTAACATTTTCGTCCTCTCTCCTTTCTCTCACCAATTAAATCCCGTTGTTATTGTTCATCCTATTCTTTTCCTCCCTTCCACTTCCCTTCTCACTATTCTCTTTTCTATTCTCCCTTTTTTTTCGTGAACCACTCCAAGCTATCCTTTCGTTCATGTGTCCCTCTCCTCCTCCTCCACCTCCGCCCCTCCACTCCACTTGAGGAGGGTAAAGTGTCCCTGTGTGGCCCTGAGGTGCTCTCTCTGCCCTTCACCGCCTCCTGCAGGGGATAAGGCACTGCTCTTGCTTGTCCTCCTCCTCCTCCTCCTCCTCCCTCCTCCTCTTTCCCCTCCCCTCCTGCTTCTTCTCCACCTGTTTTTTATTATTTTATTATTATTATTATTATTATTATTATTATTATTATTAGTAGTAGTAGTAGTAGTAGTAGTAGTAGTAGTAGTAGTAGTAGTAGTAGTAGTAGTAGTAGTAGTAGTATCATCAATATTATTATTTTATTATTATTATCGAGTTTTTCTTAAGTATTATTAATGTTGTTACTACTACTACTACTACTGCTACTACTACTACTACTACTAACTACTACTACTACTACTACTATACTACTACTGCTGCTACTACTACTACTACTGTTGCTGCTGTTGCTACTGTATGTGTGCTTAAATTCCTAGTTGGAGTTTACGAGTTATATGGAATCTCTCTCTCTCTCTCTCTCTCTCTCTCTCTCTCTCTCTCTCTCTCTCTCTCTCTCTCTCTCTCTCTCTCTCTCTCTCTCTCTCTCTGGCCGCTATATACCATCGTTCAACTTTAATGTTTAATCACTACCTTTTTCCTACAGCTTCAATCCCGGTCTTTTTCATCTCTCTCTCTCTCTCTCTCTCTCTCTCTCTCTCTCTCTCTCTCTCTCTCTCTCTCTCTCTCTCTCTCTCTCTCTCTCTCTCTCTCTCTCTCTCTCTCTGAATCACTCGCAAACAAGATCGTAGAGATGAAACTTGGATCAGGAAAAGCGAGGAGGAGGAGGAGAAGGAGGAGGAGGAAGCTTGAAGGAGGCGTCATGACTCGTCCTCCAGCCGTGTTATGATATTTTATTGACCTCCTAGAGAGAGAGAGAGAGAGAGAGAGAGAGAGAGAGAGAGAGAGAGAGAGAGAGAGAGAGAGAGAGAGAGAGAGAGAGAGAGAGAGAGAGAGAGAGAGAATGGAGCCGTCGTGGTTTGCAATGTATCATGTTCATTGCTCATCTTTGTTGCCCAGGAGAACGAGGAGGAGGAGGAGGAGGAGGAGGAGGAGGAGGAGGAGGAGGAAATGAAACGCAAATAGACACAGAGGAAAAAGAGATCAATGAAGATAACAGACAACGACGTGTGAAGGAGAGAGAGAGAGAGAGAGAGAGAGAGAGAGAGAGAGAGAGAGAGAGAGAGAGAGAGAGAGAGAGAGAGAGAGAGAGAGAGAGAGAGAGAGAGAGAGAGAGAGAGAGCTATCATTCTTTTTATTTTACTTTTCTTTCTCGATGGTTACGAA
>NC_087155.1:26882555-26890055 GCF_035594125.1 Scylla paramamosain | reverse complement strand
AATAGGAGAGAGAAACATTATTTGAGTTCTCCAGATTACTCTCTCTCTCTCTCTCTCTCTCTCTCTCTCTCTCTCTCTCTCTCTCTCTCTCTCTCTCTCTCTCTCTCTCTCTCTCTCTCTCTCTCTCGAAGCAAATTTAAAAAGCTGCATTATGAAACTTCCTAATTAGTGTTGAATTAAGCACTTGATACATAAAAGTGCACATCATAACGAGAGTATATGCAGCGTGTTATGGAAATGGGAGAGTCTACATCAGGATCAAATTAAAAAAAAACGTTAATTCATAATAAGAAATATATGTATGAATGTAGGTAACTTTTTTTTTTTGTATATATTAAAGAGGCTGCCCAATGAAAATAAAAATAGACTAAAAAAAGGGGAAAAAAGGAAATGAACGAAAAAAAAACGTTCATAATGCCGTTAAAAAGAAAATAAAAAAGAAAAAAAGAAAGGAAAAAAGTAGAACATCCGCCAGGAAAGACAATTTCAAAGCAGTCTCTCTCTCTCTCTCTCTCTCTCTCTCTCTCTCTCTCTCTCTCTCTCTCTCTCTCTCTCTCTCTCTCTCTCTCTCTCTCTCTCTCTCTCTCTCTCTCCACCTCAAGGCCTGCGTGGGGAATAAATCAACATACAGCAAGAGATGGATTAACAAGACACTATGAAATTATAACCAATACTTTTTTCTTTTTTCTTTCTTTTTTTTTTTTAATTGGTGTGTGTGGTGACAGAGGTTCAGCAGAGTAGGATTTACACAGATCACATGGATTAATGTATATAATAATTGGCCGTGGTTTGGACGTACTACCTGTTCGTGTGTGTGTGTGTGTGTGTGTGTGTGTGTGTGTGACCTACATGCAAAACATGAAAAAAAAATAAAAATAAAATAATAATAGAATAAATATACCAATTAATAAAACAGAACATGAGGAAGAGGAAGAGGAGGAACAAGAACAAGAACAGGAAAAAACAATAAGAACAAGAACAAGAACAAGAACAAGAACAAGAAGGAACACGAAAAATATAAGTAAAGAAGAAAAGTAAAGGAGAGAAAAAGAAACTGGAGAAACGAGAAACGGAATAGAAAGGAAAGAGGACAATAATTGGAAACCAGACATCACAATAGCGTTATAAATTCACATACACAAACTTTCTTTCCCCCTTCACAGATCATCCATATATTTCCCCCCTTTTTTTTTCTCTTTTTCTTTTCACAGTCATTGCAGTAAACACAATTTTGAATACAGTGACCAGCGAACTGTGATTTATTGGCACTAAAAAAATATGCCACTTTCTCTTCTTTTTCCCCTCTCCATTGTTACCATTCTTTCCTCTCTTTTCCCCCCTACTTTCCATTTCCCTTCCTTTCCTTCCCTCTGCTACTCCCTTTTGTTTGAATTTACATCGTTTCTTCTAAATACCTCTTCCCCCTTTCCTATTTTTCATTTATTTTCTTCTTCCACTTCTTAGTCATCTTCATTTTCTTTTTTTTTATTTCCTTTCTCTTCTCTAACCTCGTCTTTTTCTTGTCCTCTCTTTTCTTTTTTTCTCTTCCTCTGTCTCGTCAACCTATCTTCCCTTCCTTGATTTTCACCTCTTCCACTTTTGTTCTCTCTCGTATCTCTCCTCTTTCCCTTCTTCTCCATTCTCCTTCTGTCTCAACTTCTTTATTCTTATCCTATCTACCCTCTTCCCTTTACTTATCCCTCTTTCCCCTCGGTCTCATCTTCCTTGTCTCATCTTTTTTCGTTCTTCTATCTCCCATCTTTTGTTTTGCTCTCTCTCTCTCTCTCTCTCTCTCTCTCTCTCTCTCTCTCTCTCTCTCTCTCTCTCTCTCTCTCTCTCTCTCTCTCTCTCTCTCTCTCTCTCTCTCTCTCTCTCCAGGTTTCAGTAATGGCCAGCACCACTAGTTACTCACACACTCAGGTATGTACACACACTGATTAATAACTAAAGTGAACCGGTAACTGTACCTCTCCACTATCCCCCCTTTTCCTCCCCCCACAGGTGTGCTCAGTCCCTCCCTCTGCTTCCAGATATCACGTTCATCTTCATCTCCTATTATGTTCTATTTAATTAGCTGCTTCATTTTTTTTTCTCTCTCTCTCTGTGCCAGCCATTTAATTAATTGCCTCAATAATCCTTTCTTTAATCCCGCCCCGCCATTAGCTGCATAATGAGCCAGTTGGTGTTTATTTTATACGTGAGTCTAATGACGGTAATTACTCATCGTGGGGTGTTGTGTGTTGTATGAGGGTTGTGTGATGAGTGTGCGTGTCACCTTGTGTGCTTCTTGCTGATGCGCTTCGTTGTGTTGTTCATTGTTTTCGATACGTGTGTCTTGTTTGTGTTTCTATGTTTTTTTTTTTTTTTTGTGCTTTGCTGTGTTGCTTAGTGTGTTTTGGATACGTGTGTTTGTATGGTTTGTTGTGTGTTGCTTGTATTAGTGTTTGTGTTGTGTCTTGTTTGTATTTTTATTTATTTATTTATTTATTGTGTGTCTTTTTAAGTGTTTTTATTGTTTTTGTTTGTATCCACTCGTTTTTTGTTTGTTTTGTTTGTATCGGAGTGTTTTTGTTGTGTTTTGTTTGTATCCGTGTTTTTTTTTGTTTGTTTGTTTGTCTATTATCTTTTGTAAGCGTGTGTTTTTTGTTGTGCGTTTTGTTTGTATCCATGCATTTTTCTCATTATCTTTCCTTTCGTGCAAATATACGTGCGTTTATTATTACATTTACTGATTTATTTTTACTTTTTCATCTGCTCAGTATACTTTTTTTTATCTACGATTTTGTTCAGTTTTATTTTTAGTTTGTCGCTGTTCCTGTCACTAATTTCGTTCCTGTTGCTGACTGGCGTTGCTTAGTTGTTGTTGTTGTTACTGCTGCTGCTGCTGCTGCTGCTGTTGTTGTTGTTGTTGTTGTTGTTGTTGTTGTTGTTGTTGTTTCTGTTCATCTAATTACTATTCTCCTATATTTATTCACAATTTTATTCAGTTATATTTTACCTCCTGTTGCTGTTACTACCACTACTGTTACTATTGCTGGTACTGTTGACTGTCGCTCGTTACTTTATACCGTTTGCCTGTTCATCTCCTTTTTATCATTTATTTACGATGCTGTTCACTTCTATTCTACTTTCTGCTGCCATCACCACCACCACCACCACCACCACCACCACCACCACCACCGCCGCTGTTGCCGGTGTTGGGTGCTGTTGCCTAGCGTCCCCGAGGCAACTCCAGCGTGCGGCGCCAACGTGGCTGCCGCGGGGTTTACGGAGCGTGAGATGGGAAAGTCTCTCTCTCTCTCTCTCTCTCTCTCTCTCTCTCTCTCTCTCTCTCTCTCTCTCTCTCTCTCTCTCTCTCTCATGTGAATGGCGGACAGACGGAAGCTAAAGTTTTCTCTGTTTTCTTTCTATGGGTGCACGTTGCTCCTGATAAAAAATGGAAAGAAGGTAGGTGGAAAAGAAAACAAGAGAAAAGAGCAGAGACTGAGGTGGAAACAAGAGCAAAAAATTAAAAAAGAAAAGAAAAGAGAGCTGGCTTAAGACTCAAGAGCAGGCAGGAATGGGAAAACACACATTACTCATATAATTATTACTCTCGGGTCCGCTGGGAAGAAAGAAAGCGTTACTTCACCCACCAAGTAGCACACCGGGACTCGAACCCCGCGCCCGCCTTCATTGCAAGTCACATTACACCACTCCACCACCGAGCCAGGAGCCGCTCAACCATTCATGCAGCAGAGGAGCGGGGGAAGAGGAAAGGAAGGGAAGGGGGAAGGGGAAGCTATGAGTACTTACTGTTGGTCTGGGTTAGTAGAATGTAAAGGAACATAAAGGAGGTGCTAGTGTTTTTTCTCTTCTCCAACACTTCCTCATAAAAAGAAAGAAGGGAAATGAGAGGGTAGAAATGAAGAAGGGTAAGCTTTAGTAATGTTAGTGTTAATCTGTGCTAGTAGAATATAAAGGAACACAAAGGAGGTGCTAGTTTTTTTTTCTCTCTCTCTCTCTCCCATTCTCCTACACTCCCTCATAAAAGAAAGAAGGGAAAGGAGAAGAAAGAAAGAAGAAAGGGTAAACTTTGAGTAATGTTAGTTTTAGTGATGTCTGTGCTAGCAGAACACGAAGGAACACAAAGGAGATGCTAGTTTCCTCTCTCCCATCCCTCACCATTCCTTCATTTAGCAAAGAATCAGAGGAAGAACGAAGGAAAGGGAAGAAGGATAAACTACGAAAACTTTTACTGTTACTGATGCTTGGGCTACTAGAGCACAAAAAGGAACACAAAGAAAGTGCTAGTCCCTCCACCGCACAGCAAAGAAACGGAGGGGAGAAGCAAGGAAAGGAAAAGAGGAATAGTAAAGTAAATAAGAAATAACGTTACTGTTAATAATGCATGTGCTAGAAAAGAAATGAAGTGTTTACCTCCCTCCACCATCCCTCTACCCCGGGACAACTGGCGCCGCTGGAGATGAGTGGAGCAAGCATCTAATGGCAAGTGAATGAGGCAGCCTCCACCCGTGCTGCTCCATCCGGCGCCATAGTCACTTAATCAGGCCACACACCGCCTAGTCACCTATCAGCCCCACCTGCCCGCCTCACCACCTGGCGCTGCTTAATGAACCAGGCGAGTAATGTGATACCGAGAGAGAGAGAGAGAGAGAGAGAGAGAGAGAGAGAGAGAGAGAGAGAGAGAGAGAGAGAGAGAGAGAGAGATTACATAACATTATAAAATACACACCCACGAGAAGACCTGCAGGTGTAAATCAAGGTGCATCTGCTGACCTACTTACTATCAATGACATAGGACGCGTGGGAGAACGGGATAGAAATACGTGAAGGCTTTCTCACCGCCCACCTCTCCCTAAGGCAGCTGCTGATGGGAAAAGTTAGAAGAGAGCACCCCACAACCAGAGAGAGGGAGAGTAGTAGTAGTAGTAGTAGTAGTAGCAGTAGTAGTAGTAGTAGTAGTAGTAGTAGTAGTAGTAGTAGTAGTAGTAGTAGTAGTAGTAGTATCAGAAAGACTTGGAATGGAGATGAAAAGTAAACAAGATGAGGAAAATGTGGATGAGAGAGAGAGAGAGAGAGAGAGAGAGAGAGAGAGAGAGAGAGAGAGAGAGAGAGAGAGAGAGAGAGAGAGAGAGAGAGAGAGAGAGAGAGATGGGGGTGAAGTATCATTTACAGGAGCAACGAAGTTTAACCAAGTGGCTCTCAACATTATCATACCGTCGGGAACACTCCACCCACTCCTCCCTCTACCCTCCCACACCCACATCCCACCCACGCACTCAGAGAACAGGCTCTTGAGAGTAATCAGAGTGAGACGGCTGGGCGGCTGCTGTTCTCTCTCCCTTCTCTCGCCCGTCCTTCCCTCGTGCACCATTAGTAATTACCGTGAGAGGGAAGGAGGCAACAGGAGAAGGAAGAGCGAAGTGCTGAAGTTTAAATGAAGTATCGAAGTTGAGACAAGAGTACTAAATAGTTTTAAGTTACATTGAGGTAAATAAGCGTGCGAACTGACGTGTACTTGGTGTGGTGTGGTGTGGTGTGGTGTGGTGCAGGGTAGTTTTGTGTGGTGTGTTGTGGTGTGGTGTGAAGTTGTTTTATTTATTTATTTATTTCTTTATTTATTTATTTTTTGTGTCTGTGTAATACTGTTTCTATCATGAGGTAAGCAAGGTAAGTATAGTTCCTGTTGAGGAGAAGTAATGAGTAATTGGTGAGTATCCCGCTGCGAAAGTTACATAAAATTATATGCTGGAGACGCAAGTTTGAAAGTGTAACACAGATGCAGAATAATACGAGAGAGAGTACAGTAATGATGTTAGGCAAGGCAAGGCAAGGCAAGGCAAGGCAAGGCGAGGCGAGGCAAGGCAAGGCAAGGCAAGGCGAGGCGAGGCGAGGCGAGGCAAGGCAAGGCAAGGCAAGGCAAGGCAAGATATAAGGCAAGGTTTTTTTAAGGTAAGGTAAGGTGAGGTGAAGTTAGGTAAGGTAATGTGAAGTAAGGTTAGGTTACTAGTGATGGGATATGGCAACGCAAGTTAAGGAAAGAGAAGGTAAGTTTAGGAAAGGCAAGGTTAGGTTAGGTTAAGTAAAATTACTGTGATGAAAAAAGTAGGGGACCGTAATATAAAGCATAAAACGTAAGGTAAGATAAGATAAGATAAAATAAAGTAAGGTAAGGTAAGGTTGTGTAAGGTGAGGTAGGGTTGTTTAAGGTAAGGTAAGGTTGTGTAAGGTAAGGTAGGGTTGTGTAAGGTGAGGTAAGGTTGTGTAAGGTTAGGTAAGATTAGTTAATGTACAGTAAGGTTGTGTAAGGTAAGGTAAGGTAAGATTAGTTAATGTACAGTAAGGTTGTGTAAGGTAAGGTAGGGTTGTGTAAGGTAAGGTAAGGTTGTGTAAGGTAAGGTAAGGTTAGTGTAATGTGAGGTAAGGTTGTGTAAGGTAAGGTAAGGTAAGATTAGTTAATGTACAGTAAGGTTGTGTAAGGTAAGGTAGGGTTGTGTAAGGTAAGGTAAGGTTGTGTAAGGTAAGGTAAGATTAGTTAATGTACAGTAAGGTTGTGTAAGGTGAGGTAAGACAAAGTGATGTGAAGTAAGGTGAGGATACCACTAAGGTTACACAGGAGGAACAGACACCAGAAAGCAGACTTGGTGGTGTGTAGGGAGGCCGCCTGCTGAGCTACACACTGCCACTGTTCAGCGACATGAGGCAACAACATGACGGGGTCTAATTAGCAGCTCTCCCCAAGTCTAAACTAGGTTAGCTAAGGATTATTGACACGCGTTACAGCTAATTACCTTCTTATATTATGTTTATTAATTCTCTGATTTTCATTTCGTTCATATTTTTTTATCATGTCCGGCACTATTGATATTATTACTATTACTACATAATTATTACGGTGTTATTAATATTATGAAACTATTAGTCAATTTACAGTTTTCTATCATGTATATTTCTCGCTTCATCAATTTATATTTATTTTTCTTTATTTACATATTTAGTCTTATTTCTATTAACTTATTCCCTCATTCACATTTTCATCTGGCTCATCAACTCACTTCTTTCCGTGTTCGTTTATTTTACCTAACGTATTCATTCACCTCAATTCTATCTAACCAATCTTTTTTATTTTTTTGTCTGTGTGGGAGCAAGCGCAGGGTATCAGCTCGCCACCAAGCAACACAAGACAGGCAGTAATCACACAGCCAAGCCCTCAAGCAGTACTCATCAAGGTGTGTTGGTGTACTTCAGACCACACGTGTAAATAAACTCGTGTGAACAGTCCCCGTGTTGTAGCAATGAACAGTGGTGCTTTCATCCCTCCCTCCCTCTCTCTCTCTCTCTCTCTCTCTCTCTCTCTCTCTCTCTCTCTCTCTCTCTCTCTCTCTCTCTCTCTCTCTGGGTTATAGAGCACCAGGGCATTTGTTTAACTGACATGAGTGTGAGAGAAGTGAGAAAGGGAGACAGAGAGATGAGAGAGAGAGAGAGAGAGAGAGAGAG
>NC_087155.1:26862555-26877555 GCF_035594125.1 Scylla paramamosain | reverse complement strand
ATTTATTTATTTTTTTTTTTGTTATCATTATATTTATCTTTATTTTCTTAGCCTCCTTCTCCTGCCTGCGGGTTGTCTCCCTCCCTCCCTTTCTCCCTCCCTCCCTCCCTCCCGCAGGCGCTCCCGTCGGGGCTGGCAGAGGTATGCGGTGTCTGAGTGCTTTCTAGGCGAGGTCAGTGCTTTCTCTCCTCCTCGCAGCACGCCGTCACTTCCGCCACTCCAATATCGTGCTCGTGTGTATCACTTTTACATGTCAACTTGTATTTTTTAGCGTTAAAGTTATAAGTGGTAAATTGATTCCCGTGTGTATTATTTTTTTGCGTTTCAAGTTGTGTCTTTAAAGTTCAGGTTATGTGGTAATTAATTTCTCTCTCCTGGTGTTAGTCTTGTTAATAAAATGTGTGCAATCTTCCTCTCCACACAAAAATAAGAAATCTTTTATCTTCATCGTTTCATTGCAGCCTTTCACTTGGTTTGCGCTTTTTTTTTTTCTTCTTTTTTTTTCTTTCTCAAGTTTGAATTACGGTTTCTTTTACCCATCCTGTTTCTTTTTCTTTTTTTCTTTTTTTTCTTCTTCTTTTCGCAATCTATTATCGTGTCTTATTTTCTTCTTCCTCCTTTTCACCGCATATTATCTTGATCGACTTCCTTCCTCCTTTATTTTTAGTCTATTACCTTATTTCCTTCTCCCTTCTTCTTACAATACATTATCTTCATCTATTTTTTCTTCCTCCTTTTTACAACTTATGATGTGATTTCCTTTTTTTCCTTCTTTTTTTTATAATCTATTACCTTGATCTATTTTTCTTTTTTTTTTTCCTTCTCCCCACAGACTACATTGATCCGCGCTGTCAGTCACACTCAAGCACTTCCATCACTGCAAGGCGAAAACTTTACAATGTCTAAGAAATAAGAGTCACTATTTGAAAGACTCCTTGGCGTGTCCTACATTCACCCCGCTCAGCCAGCAACCCGCCTGGAGAAGAATTCCTGATAAAAAAAGAAACCGCGGTAGGGAAGAAAGATTGAGTTAAGAAATGATAAGAAAAGATAACAGACTTCAGAACTTTCATCCACACGCACACATACACACACACATACACACACGTACGTACATTTCTGAACCCGCTAAACCGAGGCGAGTATAAATTCCAGGTAAAAATCTTTTCACCTCAATTTCAGCCTCGCGCGAGTAAATTCCCGAACTCACCGGCCCGAAGCGAGAGGATTCCAAACTTTGTATTTTTCACTTTGATTTGAACCTTACATGTGCACACACACACACACACACACACACACACACACACACACACACACACACACACACACACACACACACACGATACATACACAGCTGTACTCATAAACGTTTCAGCGCCCTAACTCGACTACCTTAAAGTGTCCAGTGGAAGTTGCCGGCGTTCTGAAGGGTGCTTTTATGATTCTGGTGAAAGTTTAGCAATACTTCCGCATCATTAATAGGAAAAGCACTCATGAAAACCCAAACTATTAATCTCTGTGTGGGCTTTGAAAATATTGCTTATGAAAACCCTATGTGTTTCGGAATACGGGCACAGCAGTCTTGTTCTGTTATCACAACCACATCTCCCTAACGACACACACACACACACACACACACACACACACACACACAGAGAGATAGATGGTTTGATAGTTCATTGACAATAAGTACTGTACGTAAAAACAAATACTAATCATTAAATAAAAGGGCAGAAATTATATAATGCACCCAGTCACGTGTATCCTCTTATGGTCCATACAAAATAATTACCAGAAAAGAATAAAAAAACACTTTGCCTTACCTGTCAGGCTTGTCAAGGGCTGTGGGGTGGTGCAGGATGGTTTGCATGCCGCTCATGGTAACGATGCTCTTGCTGCCCAGCTCCTTCTCTGTAATTGGAAAATACCCACGTCAGTTTGTGTGTCAGCGGATGAACTCACTCACTCACTCACTCACTCACCCACAGCCGCTGCTAACACGTACTCCCATGCACAGTGAAGCACAGGAGCACTACGCCGCAAAGAATTTCATGTTGGATACAATTGTGTAACGTGACAATAAGTGTTCTATTCTGTTCTATTATATTTTTTCATGCATTTACTACATACACACTCATACACTGTAGCACATGCTCAAACACTCAACCACAGCCACACACACACACACACACACACACACACACATCGAAACACTTACCACACCCACACATTCATATGTACACACAGAATGAAACACGCACTCAAACTCATCACAAACACAAACTCATGCACACTGAACCGAACATCAATACACTCACTGCACGGTACACTTATTCATACACACACACACACGCATCCGAACACACACACACACACACACACACACACACACACACACACACACACACACACACACATTTGTACCGCTGTTTTCGGGCCCGATGTAATAATGCACGACTGCAATTCAGATTATAATTGTTGATGAATGTGATTTCTGATGAAAAATTTCACTCGTGCAAAAACAAAATGATTAAAACAATATAACTGAACTCCAATTACTACACAACCACCCACACACCCAGCACACCCACCCACCCACACACACACACACACACACACACACACATCTCAGCCCCATAAAGGAACCACTAATAATCTAAAATGGATTCAAATTTCAACGAAAACATGTGTCCTTTTCTTCACCGGGAGCTCAATAACAGACGGTCGCCTCTAGGGATTGCGGCTGTGATGGTAACGAGAACAATGACCCTCCTCCTCCTCCTCCTTCTCCTCCTCCTGATGGCGGCCCAGTAATAACGGTGGCCAGGAAGGGGATCTTGCAGCCACACGCAACAAACCCCACCCAAGACTTTCCTGACTCCCATCCACACCACATCACACCACATCACCACCCCACCACACCACCGCACCACGCCGGTAATATGCACGGTGTCCTCGGCGGTATATTCAAGTATCTCAAGCCACGGGAGGCGCTTCATCAGGACAGGGGAACACGCAAAGCCACGCTCCGGCGACCTGATTAAAACTTGACCGCCGACGCCCACCTACACGCCGTCGGCACGCAACACGCAACGCAGCTACCTCGGATCACGCCACGCACGCCCTTGAGATGTGGGTCAAGGTCGCTCCCCGCACAGTTGGCCACGGGAGAGGTCAGCGCCACGCAAGCATCGCCTGAGGTCAAACTACTGAGACAACTGGGTCAAGATCGCCTCTTCTTCCTAAGCCACACCAAGACTGGACCAAATATAAACATTACGATTTGAACTTCCCACATTCTCCCCGACTCTGGAACTTCTTACATCCTCCCCCTTTGCTGTAACTCTGGCAAACCCCAACCCACTTTCCCATAACTCCCTACAACTCTGGAACCCTTTACAACCTCGCCTGGACCGGAATTCTAACCCCAACAGCCCAAACTCTGGAACCCAAATACCCTCCTTCTCTAGAACCTCCTACAACCTCCCCTATTCTGGAACCCTGGCAGCTTCCCGTACTTGTAGAACCTCCAGTCAACCTCACTCCTGGAACCTCCCCACAAACTCAATAACTTTTTAAACACCCCTTCAACCCTCCTGGAACCCATGAAACTCTCCCTCTGCTCTGGAATCCTGACAACCTCCCTTATCCTGAACCCCAACAAGGCCCCGACAGCTGAAATCATCCCTAAAAACTGGACATGCCCCAACAACCTCCCCAATTATGAACCCCAACAAACTACCGACAACTGGAATCCTCCCCGACAATCTCCGGACGGCTATGACCATTTCCCGACACCCCGACACACCAACACCCCGAGAGCTTATGTCAAACCTTCACGCGACCTTGTCCAATGCGCGCGTTCACTTGTCGGAATGCAAATGGTTGTCAGCGAGGCACTCAATTGGCGCCAAGACGCATGTGTGTGTGTGTGTGTGTGTGTGTGTGTGTGTGTGTGTGTGTGTGTAATATTCATGTACACGTAAGATAACTATTTCTTCAACCAAACAACTAAATCAATCGACAAGGAAAGCTGCAAGACGTGTAATGACCGAGTGGCGAGGCAAGGCAAACCCAGGCAAGGCAAGGCGAGGCGAGGCAAGGGCGGGTCACAGTGGCCACGTCCCGCCCTTTGTCTCTCTCGCCAGGCCAATTTCACGGTGCTTCTCAACCGTCCTGAGCCTCGCCGCCCGTCTTTCCTGCACCGACGAGACCATTGCAAGAGTAAACAGCGCCGGCACACGTTTTCTTCAGTGTTATTCAAGAGTGGTGGTGGTAATAGTAGTAGTAGTAGCAGTAGCAGCAGCAGCAGCAGCAGCAGCAGCAGCAGTAGTAGTAGTAGTAGTAGTAGTAGTAGTAGTAGTAGTAGTAGTAGTAATAGTAGTAGTAGTAGTAGTAGTAGTAGTAGTAGTAATAGTAGTGGTAGTAGTGGTGGTAGTAGTAGTAGTAGTAGTAGTAGTAGTAGTAGTAGTAGTAGTAGTAGTAGTAGTAGTAGTAGTAGTAGTAGTAGTAGTAGGAGTAGGGGCAGCAGCAGCAGTTAGGCACTCCAAACATCCAATACCTGCCGATACCTGCTAAAGAGGGATTCCATGTGCACCGCCACGACGCCACACCTGCGCCACACACACACACACACACACACACACACACACACACATACAGGGGAGAGGGTACATCCATCACAGGAGTGACGTTAGTTATGTTGGCTCATACTCCCGATACTGTCCCACGAGGAGGAGGAGGAGGAAGAGGAGGAGGAGGGGAAAAGGAGGAGAAATTCAATAACGTATAAATCACAACAAGAAAATACATAGGAAAGCGAGAGAACGAGAGAGAGAGAGAGAGAGAGAGAGAGAGAGAGAGAGAGAGAGAGAGAGAGAGAGAGAGAGAGAGAGAGAGAGAGAGAGAGAGAGAGAGAGCCGAGGGCCACTAAAGCCAGATGGAACACAGCCAGCAACACGGGAAGGAAGGATTACACCCACCACAAGTCTACCCAACAAACCAAGAGGGCCAGACACCACACAGGGGCACCGCAGCTGAGGCACCCCTGAGGACACGAGGAACCACTGAAATCAAGAAGGGATGAGAGGGAGATGGGAAGGTATGAAGAGCGATTGAGACTGAGAAGAAGGACAGATGATGTGGAATAAGAGGAGATGAAGAAAATACGTGAAGAAAACAAGATATGAAAACCTGAATTGTCATGAACAGCCGGAGAGAAATAGATAGGAAATAAGAAAAGATGGAGGAATGAAAACAAGTAAAACGATACACTGGAATTGCTTTGAAGGAGAAGAGGGGCGGAAGAAAATTATGTGGAAAGAGAGATGAGGAAAAGACGTAAAGGAAATAAAAGATAAGGATAACTAAACTGTTGTGAAGAAGGGGAACAGAAAGAGATGCTATGGAATGAGGTGAGATGAAGAAATGAAGTAAAGGAAAAAAGATAAAGGATTCTGAAACTTGTGAAGGAGAAGAGGGAGAGAAAAAGATGATATGGAATAAGAGAAGATGAAGAAAAGATATCAAGGGAACAAGACACGCAAATTTAAATCATCGCAAATGGGAAGAGGATACAAAGAGATGATAAAGAACGAGAAACGAAAGACAGACGTGAATATAAAAAATACTGAGAAAGGAAGAGAACACAGAGATGATATAGAAGGACAGATATGATAAAGAAGGATTGATATGACAGCAAAAAGAACGCAGAGGTGTTTGAGAGAGAAATGGAGAGGAAGATAATGATAAATACAATAAAAATGAAAGATATGACCAGCAGAGGACAGATAAACAGAAAGACTGATGGAGAGATGAAGAGCAATGATAAAAAGCAGTAAAGAAGGACTAGAATGACAGGAGGAAGAAGGCACGGTTAGTATTTGAGGGATAAATGGAATGGAAACGGAAAATGAAGGAGAAATTACAGATAAAAAATGGACGGGAAAGGGAGACACATAGACGGATAAAAAAGATCAAGGAAGAAAGGCGAATAGATGGACGGAAAGAGAGGAAGCTAAAAAGAGAGACAGACAGATGGAGAGAGAGAAAGTTGAGGATCACAGGTAGACAGATAGATGAGCACCAAAAGGATTAAGGAAGAGAAGGAGGAAGATAGAAAAGACACAAAGCTAGAGAAGAAAGGTAGATAGATAGATGGAAGGACGGAGACAGGAGGAGATTAAAGGACGTAGACAGGTAGACGGGAAGGAAGGAAGGAAGAGTGAAAAGTTAGGAGATAAATGGAAGGAAGATAGAAGGATAGACAAAGAAACAAAAGGTGGTAGAGGTAGATTATGAAAGAGAGGCAGACAGGAAGGAGAGAAGGAGTGATTAGGAAGTAAAGAAAAGATTAGGAAGGGAAATGGAAAAATAAACAAAGAAACAAAGGGTGCTGGAGACAAGAATTTAGGGAAGAAAGGCAGACAGGCAGACAGACAGACAGGAAGGATGGATGAAGGAAAGGTTAGGAGGTAAATGGAAGGTTAGAGAAGGGAAAGGAAAAGACAGACAAAGAAACAGTGAACACAAACACAGCTGAGAACAAAAGACAGAAGGCTACAGCGGAGAGACAAACAGACGGAAGGAAAGAAGGGAAGATTACGTGATAAATAAGTTTGGTTAGGAAGGAAAGGAAAGAACAGAAGACAGACGGAGATCAGACAGAAAACAAGGGACACATATCTGAAACCTACAAGAGACAGAAAGTTAACGAGAGACAGAAACACAGAGATAAGAAAAAAGGAAGGTTAGGAAGTAAGCGAGTTAGGAGGGAAAGGGAAGGCTGGGAAGGGAGGCAAGCTAGACAGGAAAACAGGGAAACAGACACGAAGGGGTGCAAGAGACAGGAAGTTAAGGAGAGACAGAAAGAGATAGGAAAATAGGGAAGGTTAGGAGGTAAACGGGTTAGGAGGGAAAGGGAAGGCTGGAGGGGGAGGAGGCAGGCTGGACAGGGAAACAGGGACACAGACACGGTGAGAAGCAAGAGGAATGGAATGTCTAGCCAACGAGGGCACCTAAAGAAGAGGCTTCCTTCACCACCTTTCATAATTGATGGTCAACCTCCACCCTCTATGTCTGGCAACCACTGTCCCTCCTCCTCCTCCTCCTCCTCCTCTACCTCCTCCTCCTGTTGCTGTTCCACTTCTTCCTTTCCCCAACATTTCGCGAATATTATTGATGATCGATGTCTGTTTATTCTGTCTCTGTTTGTTTGTATGTCTGTTTGTTCGTCTCTCTCTCTCTCTCTCTCTCTCTCTCTCTCTCTCTCTCTCTCTCTCTCTCTCTCTCTCTCTCTCTCTCTCTAAGCCAACACAATATCAGACATTGTTACTCCCTATCACCTACGTCATGATAAGCTCTCTCTCTCTCTCTCTCTCTCTCTCTCTCTCTCTCTCTCTCTCTCTCTCTCTCTCTCTCTCTCTCTCACTAGGTCACAGCTGCCACGATAACAACATAACACCACCACCACCACCACCACCACTCCTATCAAAGCCAATATATATTCACCGTCACCAGTATAACTAATGGTGCCCCTGATATCACAATTACCACCACCACCACCACCACCACCACCACCATCATAACACCAGGTAAACACTAGCCACCACCACCATCACCACCACCACCACCACCGCCGTCAAATTTTTAACACCAGGGATGATGAAATATAGCAAAGGATTGATCATGCAGGTAGCAGGTTAGGTAAACAGGTAAACGCCACACATATACATACTCGTACATACATACATACATACATACATACATACATACATACATACATACATACACATACAAAGGTTATCATAGTCTTCACTTTGTCATTTTGTGTTGTGTTGTTGTTGTTGTTGTTGTTGTTGTTGTTGTTGTTGTTGTTTTTATCTATTCAACGGGCTGTCTACTTGGAACTCAGTCTATCTAGCTTTCAATTATACTTGCATCCGTCTATGTACTTCCCTCACAATCAATTCATCAAGTCATCTATTTCATTATCTATTTACCTATTCAGTGACAACCTACTAACCTACTAACTTACCAACCAGTCCATTTATCAATCCAATTATCTGTCTATCTACCTGTCAATCTATCAATTTATCTTTCACTAAGCTAACTGCTGACTTGATAATTACATATAATCAGTTCAACTATTTACTTAACCACCTGAAAAAATCAACCTACCTGCCCATTTACCAGAAAATCAATTAACTTCACCATCGAGCAAAAAAATTCAATAAATCAATCAATCAATCAATCAATAATCTGCCTATCTACATCTACCTGCCAATTTACGTATGTATGTACACCTGCCCACCTGTCTGTATGTGTACCTGTTCGTCTCTGAGATATCCCTGAAAACACATTAATCACTACGATCCTCTCTCTCTCTCTCTCTCTCTCTCTCTCTCTCTCTCTCTCTCTCTCTCTCTCTCTCTCTCTCTCTCTCTCTCCTGTCCAGACGGCCGCACCGCACTGAAACACATCGCTCGTTCTGCAACCTCCGCCTCCCTTTGTGCGTCCCTGTCAGCATCGGTCAGCCTCGTTGTTCCACCTCTGTTCAAGGCTGTTCACGTGACAATGCCAGCTGGTCATTAGGCTTTCACGCGATTGTTTGCCCTCCTGTTTTGAGTCTGACAATGCTAATTTTAGTCTGCTTTGCTCTTGTTTGTTGTTTTAGGTTTTAGTTTATGATGAGGATGGTGGGGTGGGGAAGGAGGAGGAGGAGGAGGAGGAGGAGGAGGAGGAGGAGGAGGAGGAGGAGGAGGAGGAGGAGATGGGAGGAGGTAAGAGCAGTATTAATTGGGAAGAAAAGAAGGCGAAGAGGCAGGATTTAAAGAAGAGCAAACATAATAATTGGCTGGGGCAGGAGGAGGAGGAAGTGGAGGAAGAGGAGGAGTAGGAAGAGGAAGAAAAAGGAAGAGGAGAAAAATGCGGAATCTGATGGGATAAGAGTAAAATATCACTAATTGACAGAAACAACAACAACAACAACAACAACAACAACAACAACAACAACAACAACAACATTAATGATCCGCGGACTAATTAAAATCATGTTACAAAAGACGGGTTCTCCTTCAGCTCTTTTTTTTTATGTTCTTCTTCTTCCTCTTCCTCTTCCTCTTCCTCCTCCTCCTCCTCCTCCTCCTCATGCTTAAAATGGGACAGCACGATGACCTGTACTGTATGAACTCCCTATGAAACTCTCTCTCTCTCTCTCTCTCTCTCTCTCTCTCTCTCTCTCTCTCTCTCTCTCTCTCTCTCTCTCTCTCTCCACCACTTCCACCCTTTTTCCGAGTGACTTTCTCTTTCTTTATCTCTCTGGCACGTCTTTTTATTATTCATTTCGAGTCTGTGCCCTTCTTCCCCTTCTCCTTCTTATCTACCCTTCTTACGAGTACACTCTTCTATTCGGTACAAAGGGAAGAGAAAAGGACTGAAGAAAGTGAAAAGGAGTCTCACAGGAGTTAGATTTCTCTCTCTCTCTCTCTCTCTCTCTCTCTCTCTCTCTCTCTCTCTCTCTCTCTCTCTCTCTCTCTCTCTCTCTCTCTCTCTCTGGTGGTTAGTGAAGGGGGACGAGACGGAAAAGGACGACGAAAATGGATGAGGGAAGAAAGAAGGAAGGGAGAGAGAAGGAGGAGGAGGAGGAGGAGGAGGAGGAGGAGGAGGAGGAGGAGGAGGAGGAGGAGGAGGAGGAGGAGGAGGAGGAGGAGGAGGAGGGTGAAGGGCAAGGAAGAGTCACGGTAAAGGGAAGGTATAAATGTGTTTCTCTCTCTCTCTCTCTCGGAGAGAGAGAGAGAGAGAGAGAGAGAGAGAGAGAGAGAGAGAGAGAGAGAGAGAGAGAGAGAGAGAGAGAGAGAGAGAGAGAGAGAGAGAGAGAGGTCAATCGTTACAAGGAAAAATGTAAAAATGTAAAAAAAATCGAAAAAAAAAGTGAATAGAAACGAGGCTGAAAACACACACACACACACACACACACACACACACACACACACACACACACACACACACACACACACACACACACACACACACAGAAAATAAGTGACAGACGAACAACAAACAAAAAAAATTAATAACAAAATGAAAAAAAAAATCCTACTTGCGAGTGTGTGTGTGTGTGTGTGTGTGTGTGTGTGTGTGTGTGTGTGTGTGTGTGTGTGTGTGTGTGTGTGTGTGTGTGTGTGTGTGTGTGTGTGTGTGTGGCTGGCAAGGACCGGTTTACAAGGAGCCAAGTTTATCACTACCCTACCTTTCCTCCTCCTCCTCCTTCTCCTCCTCCTCCTCCTCCTCCTCCTCCTCCTCCTCCTCCTCCCTGCGTGTTGCCTCCGTCCCCAATCCTTTGAGCACTGAAGCACCTACGACGCACATTACTGCACCACTGATTACGCTGCATCCCACACGCTGTTGTTGCTGCCTCTCCTGTTGCTGTAGACTCGCTGCCTTCAATATGCCATCCCTCCTTCGCCTGTTTACTGTTTCATGGTTTACTGTCTCTGTTTGTGGTCCTCTCCGCGCTGGGCTTCGCTTTATGTAACCTTGTGTGTGTGTGTGTGTGTGTGTGTGTGTGTGTGTGTGTGTGTGTGTGTGTGTGTGTGTGTGTGTGTGTGTGTGTGTGTGTGTGTGTGTTGCTGTTTTTTTTTGTTTTTTTGTTATTGTTGTTTACCTGTTGTTTTGTTTTTGTTGTTTGTCTTTATGCAGTGTTGTGTAAGTGCTGTGTTTGTTTTTTTACTCTTGTTTTCTTTGTTTCCTTTCTTTTTTTTACCCTTTTTTTGCCCTTTGCCCTTTTTTTTACAATCTACCGGTTTTTTTTTTTTATCTTCTGAGTAATGTTTTTTTTTTTTGTGTGTGTGTGTGTGTGTGTTATTCCTAATCTTTAACTTGCTATCTATTCCGGTTTTCCTCTCTCTCTCTCTCTCTCTCTCTCTCTCTCTCTCTCTCTCTCTCTCTCTCTCTCTCTCTCTCTCTCTCTCTCTCTGCTTCACAGGATTCATACCATTGCCTTCCTGTCCCTCGTGCTGTTTTTCACTGAACGCCATCCTGTGTAGAATGCTGGTCTTTTATCACCTATCTGCTGTTTATTCCCGCCTCCCTGCCTTTCGTGGTGTGTTTGTTTGTATTTAAAGATGCCAGTGTTACTTTTTGCTGCAATCTATCATTTGCCATCTATTCTTATTTTGTTGTTGTTTGTCTTTACGTAAGTGTGTCTGTGTGTGTGTGTGTGTGTGTGTGTGTGTGTGTGTGTGTGTGTGTGTGTGTGTGTGTGTGTGTGTGTGTGTGTGTGTGTGTTGTGTTACTATTTTGTCCATGACTAGCTATCCATTCCTGTTCTTTCTGTCTTTTGTGCTGCTTGTCTGTACGTAAGGCTGTGTTGCGTGCTGCTTCTCCCATTGTGCTGCTGTCCTTGCTGTGCTGACCGCTAAGTGGCGCTATTGTCTTCCGAGTACTGTGTGTGGCCTCTGCTTCTCCCTCCCCCTCCCCCATCGCTGATGTCTTCCCGTTGCTTTGTCTCCTTGCCTACTCCTTTCTCTGTCACCACTTACCACGCTGTCATGACGAGCCCTGCCTTAACACTACACAAAACACCTTCAATATCTGTTACTTTTTTGACATTATTTTTGTTCTAAACTCTTGTAAAAAGTACAAAATGAACCTTATACTTTCTCCCAGGTTCCCTTACATATTTGTGTGTATTGCGTAAATAAAAAAAATCAAAATCAACCTTCTGTTTCCTCTTTTTATTTCCTTCCTGTGTGTCCAAGCTAACAATTTTTACAGTGCCAGGGAAGTTAGCGAGGGACGGTCATAACAGTAAGGGGTTAAGTCCCTGAGCTCACTACACAAAGACCCCAGCGGCACGGGAAGCACCACAGGCAGGGCAGTTGATGGGGATAACGGGAGGTGGGGGGGCGGCGGGGAGGGGAGGGGATGACGGGAACGCGGCAAGGAATGTACCCTACTCTCAAAGCACTCCAGCGTCTCACCCTGACTTGACACAGGCTTAGGTGGAAGTTGCTGTGTTTCCAAGAGGGTTTTCGTGATTCTAGTGATGGTGTGACGAGGATTCTGGGCCATCAATAGCAAGGTTACCCTCCAGAATCTGACTTACCATCACTGTGGGCTTTGAAAACAGTCCTCATGAAATCACTGAGCGTTTTCAGAAATGCAGCCTTTAACCCTTTAACCACGATTAACGCTATTTTATTGGATGAACCCTCGGGAAATTTACCCAGCCAAATTACAACAGGTACTGAAAAAAATAAATAAATAAACAACCTTTCACCTCCATTTACTGTTAATTACCTTTCAAAACTACTGATAAGTTTTTTTTTTTTTTACATTATTTCTAGCATATTTTATATCCCCTAGTTATCTATACCTTACCAATATAATACGTATAATCTGAATTCATGCAGGACCATTTGACGAAGCTAAGGGAACCACAGCAGCCAAAAGGTCATCACGAGACGGAACGAAAGGAAAAGTCAAAATGTAGAGGCAAAGAATCTCTCGTGAACTGCCTGATAAAGGAATGCTAAAGGAATATAGGGGAGGGGACGAAGCTGTAAAGTTCCCCCAGGCTGTCTCTTTATACTCGTACCCTTTCCTCTCCCTATCTCCCCTCCTCCACCTCCGCCTCCGCCGCCTTCCGGAGCCGCTCTATAGCCCATGAAAGGTCCGCGAGGCAACGAGGTGTGGCGCTGGGTAGAGACGCCGCCGCCGCGCCCCGTGAAATGCGGCGGCGGCGTCAGGCAGGCACGACAGTAACGCAGACGAGCCGAGCAACGATTGATGAGATAGGCGAGAGTGACTTGTGTGGGGCTGGTAGGGAAGGAAGACGGGGGGGCAGGTGAGTAAGCCGTTTAGCTTAGATTGGGTGATTGACTGTGTGAGTATATATGACTGATTGACTAAGTGTTTGACTGACTTGCTGGATGGCTGACTTACTGACTGAATGACAGATGAGTGATCGACAGACAGATTAACGTCATGCCTTACTTTTTTTTATATATACACAGGAGAGCTATCGGCCAATGGCAACGAAATTAGGAAGAAAAAAATAAAAAGGCCCACTGAGAAACCAAACAATCAGAAACCATTGTCAAAAATTAAAGGATAAGTGTCTTGCAAACTCCCTCTTGAAAGTGACTGCATGCCTGACTGACTACAGAAGCTAACTAATGAACGAACGAACGAATGAATTAACTGACTGACTGGCTGCCTGACTAACAAACTGCCTGACTGGTTGGCTAAATAACTTACTGAATGACTGACTGACTGGTTGGCTGGCTGTCTAAGTAACCAACTCACTGACCGGCTGGCTGATTTACAAGTGAAAGGAAAAAGAGAACGCATGATTTAACTTGACAAACATAATACAGAACACAATAGAGGAAAAAAAAAATAAACACTCGATTTACCTTGAAACTACCAAACTCAGAGGAGGAGAAGGAAAAGGAAGAGGAGAAGGAAAAGGAAGAGGAGGAGGAGAACGAGAAAAAAAAAAGACAGAGAAAGAAAGAGAGAAAGAAAAAGAAGAGAAGTAAGAGAAAGACAACACCACCAGTACAGAAAAGCCTGACACAAACCACCACCACCACCACCACCACCGCCACCACCACAGCAATTAAAACTACTGCACCACCACCACCACCACCACAGACAGGCAGGCACCGGATGTTTGCAGGTCGTGCCTCGTCCCGCACCCGCCGCTCAGTATTCCAGCGACACACGTACTACTACACCTCCTCACTTCGCCCTCCCCCCCTCCCTTTTTTTTTTGCATATATTTTTACTTTTATCACGGCGCGAAATAGTGAGAGGCCAACACTGACAATGGTTCAGAAAAGTCGTTTTGTCGTTGTGTCACGGAGGGAGAGCTTTGTCGTGTTGGAGGAGGGGAGGAGGGAGGGGAGGGGAGGTGTGGGGCGGAGAGAGAGAGAGAGAGAGAGAGAGAGAGAGTGAGAGAGAGAAAGAGCGAGTCAATGATGGGACACAAAAGAGAAGGCAAGGGAGAGAGGAGAGAATGAAGGAAACTAACTAAAAAAAAGAAAGAAAGAAAGAAAAAAGGAAGATAAAAAAAGAGAAAGAAAAAAAGAGAAAATAAGAGCAGAAGAGAAACAGAGTAAGAAGAGAAGGGTATCGGAGAGAAGGGAGAGAGGAGAGAAGAAAGACAGGAAGGAGAGATGAATAAAGGAAGAAAAAGAGGAAAGGAGAGGAAAGAAGTACACGGAAAGAGAAGCAGGTAAGGAGGGAGGTAAGGGAGGAAAAAGAAGTACGGAAACAACACAGTAGGTATGGAAAGAAGGAAGGAAGGAAGGAAGGAAGGAAGGAAGGAAGGAAGGAAGGAAGGAAGGAAGGAAAAATCAGCAGAGGGACAGAGTAGCAGGTAGGGAGAGGAGGAGGGAAGGAAAGAAGGGAAGGAGAGAAGGAATCAGAGGAGAGGGAGGGAAGGGGTAGGGAGAAAGAGGAAAGTAGAGAAGGGAGGAGATCACAGGATAGAGGGAAGGAAAAAGTAGGGAGAGAAAGAAAAGGAGAGAAAGGAAGGAGGGAGAGAGTCAGAGAGTAGAGGGAGGGAAGGGTAGGGAGAGGAAAGAGAGAAGGAGTCAAGAGGATAGAAGGACGGAAGGGAGAGAAAAGCAGTACACGAAAGGACGGAGGGAGGGAGGGAGGGAAGAGGGAAGGAAGGGAAGGGTAAGGAGGGAAGGGAGATGGGGCAACAAGAGCAGGGTGAGGAAGAGGCGTACTCAGGTATGGTCGCAGGAAGGAAACCATGAGTAAGCCTGGAGATGAATCACTGAGGTAGGCGCCGGGAAGACGCCGCGTCCACGCCCTCCCTCCCTCCCAGCCTATCCTTTACTCCCTCCATCCCTCTCTTCTCTCCCTCCAAGCCAATTCTTCACTCCTTCCATCACCTCTCTCTCTCTCTCTCTCTCTCTCTCTCTCTCTCTCTCTCTCTCTCTCTCTCTCTCTCTCTCTCTCACCACTGAATATCCTCTCCTC
>NC_087155.1:26855055-26857555 GCF_035594125.1 Scylla paramamosain | reverse complement strand
CGCCTCGCCTCGCCAGCATCGAGCCGCCAGGAGCCCCCAGAGCGGCGCCAGCCTTCCGGGGCGCAGCACGATGACCTGGCGGCGGGGAGGCAAACTCGCAAACTCTTTCACTCTCCCCAAAAAAGATATAAGAAAGGAATAATTTTTGCCTTCCATTTAAGCTGTTAGTGAATGGATACTTTATTTAATAGTGAGTGTTGAGTGATCGAATATAACCTGCATATAACTCGCAAAACACTCAAAAAATGTATTAGGAAGAGGGATAATATTTTCTCTTCCACTCAAGTTATTAGTGGATGTGTACTTACACCAAACCAATACATGTCTTTTGTTTTCATTTTATAACAATACCCCTCATTTCATCCTTATATTCTCTCTCTCTCTCTCTCTCTCTCTCTCTCTCTCTCTCTCTCTCTCTCTCTCTCTCTCTCTCTCTCTCTCTCTACATCCGCGTAATCGCTGCCACTACTTCCTTCTCCTCCTCCTCCTCCTCCTCCTCTCCCACGTACTACCTCAATCTTGCATTTATCCTCCCCACTCCTCCCCTCCCCCCCATCCACTTCCTCCGCTAATTCTGTCTCCTCCTCATTCAATTTCTACACTAATTCCCTCCACCCTTCCCCACTCCTCCACTTCCTCCACTTCCTTCCTCACTCTCTCTTCCCCGAAACTTCTATCACGCTCGCCCTGCACACGTGAAAACAAACCCCACAGCTGAACACACACACACACACACACACACACACACACACACATACATGCAACATTCTGAACAAAGCGAAGCGAAGCCAGCCATTCTCAGTGTGTGTGTGTGTGTGTGTGTGTGTGTGTGTGTGTGTGTGTGTGTGTGTGTGTGTGTGTGTGTGTGTGTGTGTGTGTGTGTGTGTGTGTGTGTGTGTGTGTACCAAAGTGGCCACCAGCTCTGTCCTCGATGGCCAAGGTCTCATTGGCATTTATACCGCTTCACAGGAGGAGGAAGAGGAGGAGGAGGAGGAGGAGGCTGAAGAAGAAGAAGAGGAGGAGGAGGAGGAGGAGGCTCAAGAAGAAGAAGAAGAAGAAGAAGAAGAAGAAGAAGAAGAAGAAGAAGAAGAAGAAGAAGAAGAAGAAGAAGAAGAAGAAGAAGAAGAAGAAGAAGAAGAAGAAGAGGAGGAGGAGGAGGAAGAAGAAGAAGAAGAAGAAGAAGAAGAGGAGGAGGAGGAGGAGGAGGAGGAGGAGGAGGAGGAGGAGGAGGAGGAGAACTAACAACAATGACAATGGCTGCGGCGTCGTCAAATAACCCTCTCTCCAAAAAAAAAGGCAAAAATAACGAATAAATAACGAAAAAAAAAAAATGACCACGATAAAGATGACGACCGCACCGAACACTCCTACGAGGCCGCGGCGTATACGAGGACAGGGCGAGGACGAGGCAAGCAGGACACGCGCCAGGGATGAAAATGAACGGCAGGAACGGGAATGTGCAGGGAGAGGATGGCTGAAAAGTGAGAGGAGCTACGAGAAGAGTGTGACAAAGGGGGAGAGAGAGAGAGAGAGAGAGAGAGAGAGAGAGAGAGAGAGAGAGAGAGAGAGAGAGAGAGAGAGAGAGAGAGAGAGAGAGAGAGAGAGAGAGAGAGAGAGAGAGAGAGAAATAATAGAGGGAGGACACGAGGGAGAACGAATGAGAAAGGCACCACCACGGAATATCAATTTTGAAACGGAGAGAGAGAGAGAGAGAGAGAGAGAGAGAGAGAGAGAGAGAGAGAGAGAGAGAGAGAGAGAGAGAGAGAGAGAGTAAAAAAAAAATAATTAATATTCATATATATAAAATAAAAACTATAAAAGAAAAGATTACATTTCGAAAACAAAAAGGGAAAGATTTTTTTAAAGTAATGAACATCTGAAAAATGTTTAGGAGGAGGAGGAGGAGGAGGAGGAGGAGGAGCAGGGAAAACTTAAGTCAAGCCAGAGAAAGGAAGGGAGGATGACAAAGGTAGGGAAAGAGAGAGGATGATAAAAGAGAGGAAACGCAGGAGGAGAAAGGCGGAGGAGGACGAAAAGATAGAGGGAAAAGGAAGAAAGAAAAAGGGAGAAACGAATGGAGGAAAGAATGAAAAATGAAAGATAGAAAATAGGAATTCAAGAAAGAAAGGAAGGAATAAAGGAAAGAGAAAAATAGGAATGGTTTTGAGAGAGAGAGAGAGAGAGAGAGAGAGAGAGAGAGAGAGAGAGAGAGAGAGAGAGAGAGAGAGAGAGAGAGAGAGAGAGAGAGAGAATCAGTGGTGGTCCTTATCAGTTCAGGTAATTAAGTGAATCCTTCCCTTCCTTCACTTATCTTCCTTACCTTCCTTCCTTCCCCCTCCTTCTTCTCCCTCCCTGCATCTTACCTCCCTTAATTCCCTTGTCTTTCATCTCCTTTATGCTTCCCTCCCCTTCTCTCCCTTCATCTTACCTTCCTTTCCTTCATCTCTTCTCTTCCTCCTTGTATACCTTCATCTTTCATTCGCTTTCCTCTTAAACATCA
>NC_087155.1:26840055-26842555 GCF_035594125.1 Scylla paramamosain | reverse complement strand
AAAAAGGGGGGCAATTTTCGTTAATCCCCCCACCACCATCACCACCACCATCACCACCACCATCACCACCACCAACAAATCCACTGAGAGAGAGAGAGAGAGAGAGAGAGAGAGAGAGAGAGAGAGAGAGAGAGAGAGAGAGAGAGAGAGAGAGAGAGAGAGAGAGAGAGAGAGAGAGAGAGAGAGAGAGAGACCATGGTGATATCTGTGGCCAATATAAAAAAAACCTATTTCAATGTCTCAATACTGTATAGGGTTTCCATCTCTCTCTCTCTCTCTCTCTCTCTCTCTCTCTCTCTCTCTCTCTCTCTCTCTCTCTCTCTCTCTTTCAGTATAACAATATACAGTAATTAATATTTGATTGCGTTGGAAATTGCAGGTACACACACTCACACACACACACACACACACACACACACACACACACACACACACGTCAGTATTCATTGTTATGTATGTTGAGTTCAGAGAGAGAGAGAGAGAGAGAGAGAGAGAGAGAGAGAGAGAGAGAGAGAGAGAGAGAGAGAGAGAGAGAGAGAGAGAGAGAGAGATAATTAAATGTGTTTTGGAGTGGCAGGTATTCAAAAATTTTCTCTCTCTCTCTCTCTCTCTCTCTCTCTCTCTCTCTCTCTCTCTCTCTCTCTCTCTCTCTCTCTCTCTCTCTCTCTCTGTAGCTAGCAATCTATCTTGAAATTCGTCAAGATATGTAGAAGCAAACATGTCATTCATCCTGTTGGTATTAATGTTGTAGCGAGCACAGGGACCACCACCACCACCACCACCACCACCACTACCACCATCACCACCACCACCTCCTCCTCCTCCTCCTCCCTGTAGTTAATTGCCTCCCATCGCTTACAATGACGCGTTAAACGGCAGGATGTCACATGATACCAGAGAGAGAGAGAGAGAGAGAGAGAGAGAGAGAGAGAGAGAGAGAGAGAGAGAGAATGAAAGTCAATGTCGTTTGCTTGTTTCTTTCCTCTCTTTCTTTCTTTCCTTCTTCGTCAATATGCAAATGCCAATGGCGGTGATGAGAGAGAGAGAGAGAGAGAGAGAGAGAGAGAGAGAGAGAGAGAGAGAGAGAGAGAGAGAGAGAGAGAGAGAGAGAGAGAGAGAGAGAGAGAGAGAGAGTTACATGGGAGAAAATGATGATGACTGCCGTTCCCTGGGAGATGTCCTCTTCCTCCTCCTCCTCCTCCTCCTCCTCCTCCTCCTCCTCCTCCTCCTCCTCCTCCTCTTCCTCCTCCTTCTCCTCGTCTTCCTTGATCACTCTGTTTTCTTACCGAGTTTCTCCAAATGATCTTTCCTTCTCCATATTTACTCTTCCTCCTTTTTCCCTCTTCCTCTCCTCTTCTTTCGTTACTAATGCTTTCCTTTCCTTCTTGTTCTCTTCTCTTGCCATCATCACATTTCGTCTCTCTTTCCTTTCTTTTCCTCCTTTTCCTGCTCTTCCCTCTTCCATCCGTATTCTCGATTTGTTTATCTCCTCCCTTTATTTCCTCTTTTATTTTCTCCCTACGTTTATTCTGTTTTCACTTTTCTACCTTACTCCCTTTGCCTCTAAGCTGTCCTCTCTCTCTCTCTCTCTCTCTCTCTCTCTCTCTCTCTCTCTCTCTCTCTCTCTCTCTCTCTCTCTCTCTCTCTCTCTCTCTCTCTCTCTCTCTCTCTCTTCATTATCCTTCTCACTCCTCTCTCTCCCTCTCTCCCAACTCTCCAGCTAGCCACTAACACGACCTTTTCCCTCCAAACCCACTTCTTCTTACCTCCTCCTCCTCCTCCTCCTCCTCTTGCTATAACAAGGTTTGCCGCGCCCTCACAACTCGTCTCACTCGGGTCACGTTCTTCCAGGCTTTTACTCACGTCCTCGCCTCCTCCTCCTCCTCCTCCTCCTCCTCCTCCTCCTCCTCCTCTTCCTTTTTCTTCATTCCCTGTGTTTGAACGTGAGAGGGAGAGACAGAGAGAAACACAGACCTAATAAGATCTTTTCTCTCTCTCTCGTGTGTATGTGTGTGTGTGTGTGTGTGTGTGTGTGTGTGTGTGTGTGTGTGTGTGTATGTGTGTGTGTGTGTGTGTGTGTGTACTGTCGCCGCCATCACAGTACCGCTAATAAAAGGAACAAGTAACAAAGGAGTGTGATGATAATGCCTCGTAAGTCTTGAAGTGTGTGTGTGTGTGTGTGTGTGTGTGTGTGTGTGTGTACTACAAACGACCACCAGCGTAACAAAGGGGCATACTACACAACAACAACAACAACAACAACAACAACAACAACAACAACAACAACAACAACAACAACAACAATAATAATAACACACCAACATACATACATACATACATACATACATACATACATGCAAAGGAAAGTACACAGCCGCCACTGAGAACGGGTTAGGATTACGTATTGTCCAACTGAATCTGAACCACTGAAATGAAGCTCTGAACCTTAATCCGAATCCGAGCCTGAACCGACGGTGAATCTAAAAACATGGCTGTTATT
>NC_087155.1:26827555-26830055 GCF_035594125.1 Scylla paramamosain | reverse complement strand
CCTTCTTGGTGTTTGTTTTTCTGTATTTGTTGTCACACTAAGGTTTTTTTTTTCCCTATTTCAACCAACATTTCCCTTCCCTTCCCTCCACCTGCGTACTCGTAATCCACACTAAGGTATTTTTTTCCCTATTTTTTTTTCCCCCTATTTCAACCAGCATTTCCCTTCCCCTTCCCTCCACCTACCTACTCGTAATCCACAATAAGGTATTTTTTCCTTATTTCAACCAGCATTTCCCTTCCCTTCCCTCCACCTGCCTCTTTTAACCCTTTCACTGCGATACAAAACAATTACCAGCACCAGGAGTAATGCATGAAATTTTTATAAGCATCTACAAGAAAGAAGGGGATTAAAAGGAATGGGTTTTACAATTTCTACCCAGTTTAAAGATTTTAGGTGGCAAAAAAATATCACAGATTGGTTAGTAATTAAGGAAAAATTAACCAAATAGCAGTTAAAGGGTTAAATACAAACTCCACAAGATCAAGAGGAAGCTTAAAACACGGCAATTAAGATCCCATTAAGGCCTTTCCTCCATTTTCGTTGCCCCTGACCAGCGAAACTCTTACACAAAAAAATAAATAGTATTAGAAGTAATAGTAATAGTATTAATAAGTTTGGCTATAAGTGAAATGATAATTTGTACCACTTATTAACAATGCTCCTATTCTTTTATCATCTATACATGTCCCTTACTTCTGATACTTTCTCCTCCTCCTCCTCCTCCTCCTCCTCTTTCCCCAACACTAACCCTTGCGTAACCTAACCTTATACAAAGAGAGGAAGACACAAATAGAAAGACTCATGTATAAATCATCCCTTCATCTCCTCCTTCCACCTTATCCCATCACACACACACACACACACACACACACACACACACACACACACACACACACACACACACACACACACACACACATATGGAAAACACGGACATACACTGACACGAAGACAGGACGACAGGAAAACAACTTAGCAACACACACACACACACACACACACACACACACACACACACACACACACACACACACACACACACACACACACCATCTGCCTCGAAGTGGGATAGCAATCATTAACCAACGAACGAAAATTAACCGTAACATTTATAGTAATTAACACATACCAGAGAGAGAGAGAGAGAGAGAGAGAGAGAGAGAGAGAGAGAGAGAGAGAGAGAGAGAGAGAGAGAGAGAGAGAGAGAGAGAGAGAGAGAGAGAGAGAGAGAGAGAGAGAGAGAGAGGAGCATATCATCACACAGGTAACACGAAAAAAGAAAAATACCCATAATTACTTCCAAAACCTGAGAAGTAATACAAACTTTCCCCTCACTGTCGCAACATTTCCAGGCGAGGGGAACTTTTGGGGCCGCGAGGTGAAAAAGAGGAAAACAAAGCTTGGGATGAGGGAGGAAAAAAAAAAGGGAAAGTTGGTTAGGCGGGAGGATGGAGGAAACACAAAGAGGAGAATACTGTTAAACTTTCCTCCAAGCCTGAGATAACACGGTGTTTATAGAGAGAGAGAGAGAGAGAGAGAGAGAGAGAGAGAGAGAGAGAGAGAGAGAGAGAGAGAGAGAGAGAGAGAGAGAGAGAGAGAGAGAGAGAGAGAGAGAGAGAGAGAGAGAGAGAGAGAGAATATGAACTACAAATGAATGAATGAGACAGTAAGTGGAGCAAGATGTGGATAGCTTAAGTGGAGGAGACGTAAAACTTGAAGAGGAGGTGATGGTGGTGGTGGAGATGGAGGAGAAGAGGCACTGGAGGTAGATGTAACAGTGGAGAGAACTTAGTGGTTTAAGTGGAGGAGGCGATGTATGTTAAGAGGAGGAGGAGGGAGACGAGTGGCGGTAGTTATAGATGGACAGGTGGAGAGAGGAGGAAAGTTTGGAGAGAGAGAGAGAGAGAGAGAGAGAGAGAGAGAGAGAGAGAGAGAGAGAGAGAGAGAGAGAGAGAGAGAGAGAGAGAGAGAGAGAGAGAGAGAGAGAGAGAGAGAGAGAGAGAGAGAGAGAGAGAGAGAGAGTAAATCTGAGGAAAGTTGTGGTGACGAGGGGAAAGAGGGGAGGGTAGAGGTGGATGGTGGTGGAGAGGACAGAGGCTTGACAGAAGGAGGGGAGAGGAAGGAGCTTTGGGAGATGAGAAGGGGAAGATATGAAAGCTTGTGAATGGATGGGAGATGAATGGAGAGACGAGACTGAAGGGGATAGAAATGGAGACTTAGGAGATGATGGGGAGAGGAATGAATGCTGGGGAGAAACTGATAGATAAAAGAGAGAGTGGGAGGGAGGGAAGAGGCAGGTAAGGTGAGGGATGAAAGGGAAAGGAATGGAGGATGGGAAGATGTAGGGAAGAGGAGAGGAAATAGGTGGAAAATAAAAAGGAGAGAAGCTGGGAGTGGGAAAGTGGGAATAAAGAGAGAGAGAGAGAGAGAGAGAGAGAGAGAGAGAGAGAGAGAGAGAGAGAGAGAGAGAGAGAGAGAGAGAGAGAGAGAGAGAGAG
>NC_087155.1:26822555-26825055 GCF_035594125.1 Scylla paramamosain | reverse complement strand
CGGAGAAAATAACAACAGAAAAGTTAAAGAAATATATCGTTAACTACCTATTAAGTAGTTACCAACAGTCACATCTGAGCCAGGCGATAACAGAGGAGTACATTTTTCATTGTAAGTCTCAAGGTATACACGACTAAGCCAATAAACCACGATTTCCGCGCATTAGGCAATAGGATACACGAGATTACAGATAGCAGCGCCGGCTCAGTGATTATGAAAGGACCATATAAGACGGATCCAGGGCTTGGGGTGTGACACAGGGAACAACAACACCTGCAGGGACGTGGCTCAGCGGTAGTCGAGTAATCTCCCCCGCTCACTCCTGTCTAATATTTTGCCCTCATTCTTAATGCTTTACCTGCTGACTAACTAACTAACCAACTAACCAAACTAACAAACTAACTAAATAAAATAAGTGGAAGGCAGTGAAGGAAACAATTCGTCCACAATGTCTTCACAAAATAAAATTAAATTCAGGGTAAGAAAAAGATTTAGGAGTTATGGTTAGCTCTGAACTCCGTCTAGGAAAGCAATGCAGGAGCCAGAAACAGGGCAAATAGAGTATTAGGATTGATTTTTAGGAGTGTTAAAAGTAGAAGCCCCGAAGTAATATTAAAGTTATATTTGGCGCTGGTCAGGCCTCATCTAGACTACACTGTGCAGTTCTGGTCCCCACATTACAGGAAGGATATAGGTCTATTAGAATCAGTACAAAGGAGAATGACTAAAAGGATACAAGGGATGAGGAGTATTCCTTACGAAGACAGATTGAAGCTGTTAAATGTGCATTTTTTTAGAGAAACGTAGGTTAAAAGGGGATCTGACAGAAGTCTTTAAGTGGTAAAAAGGTTATAACAAGGGGGACAAGCAAAATTCTTAGGATCAGTAACCAGGATAGAACAAGAAATGACGGGTTCAAGCTTGAAAAATTTAGGTTTGAAAAAGAGACAGGAAAAAATTGGTTCTCCAACAGAGTGGTAGATGAATGGAACGGACTCAGTAATCAAGTTGTTAGTGCTAAGTCATTAGGGAGCTTGAAGAGAAGATGAGACAGATACTATGGATGGGGATGATAGGTGGAAAAAGGTAGGTATGATTCATGCAGGGACTGCCACGTGTAGGCCTGGTGGCTTCTTGCAGCTTCCCTTATTTCTTATTTTCTTATGTTCTTAAAATAATATAATACAGAAGATACACATACAAAATTTAAAAAGGTGACCGCAGATAGATTACCAGCAGGTCAGAGAGGCTTGAGATAACAGATCGCATCCACAAACGTGCCGGCGTCACATCTCTAGTTCTACCTGGCTGTGCTATGTTGGCGGCTGAAAGTGCTGTCATGATTTCAGAGACTGCCTAACGAAGATTCCAGATCATGAAGGGGAAGAACAACTTTAAGAACGCGGCAAATCAGCTCAACGGCCGTGATGTGAGAAAAGCCTAAGAATGTGTAAGAAATATAAGAAACAAGATCAAACGCTAAATACAGTGGAAGAGAGCGCTGCGTGTTCCTCGGTTATATGCTGTTATATGCTCCCCGCCTGCGCCACGTGTGTCCGATGCTATCAGAGTGCTGGGTGTAAGGGAATGCCAGAAAGTACAGCGAGATATTGCATATTTATGAAACTAACACATGACACTGAATGAGAACGTGAAATTGTAATGCTAAGACCCAAGACAGTGTTCCTAAATGTTTCGGCGCCTCTTCACGACTGGTACCTTCAATGCGTCTTTATTTTTTTCTAGCCTTTTTCCCCTAAGGCCAGAACCCCTCTTACATAAAATAATAACAATAAACAAATAAACAAATAAATAAACAAAAGACTGGTTTCGTGCAAGTTCTTGGAGTTTTCAACGAGGTTTTTGAGATTCTAGAGAGTTAAGAAAGGATTATTCTCCAACAAAGAGAGAAACACCTATAAAAACCCGATTATCCACCTGCTTGACCTTTCCAAAGCTCTTAAGAGTGAACTGAAGTATTTACGAATAAGAACCTAAACAAGATGCGGATATCAGAACGGATTGGAGGAGAAAAAATACTGGTACAAAGGTAAAGAACAAACTAACTACAATGTTTCTATAACGTGAGAGTCTCAGAAGAGAATGCAGAAAAAAAAAAAAGCTTGAAAAATAAGTTACGAAAGAAAATCGTATATTCTTTTAAGGTAAAAATAGATTAAACTTTTCTTCAAGGGAGAATTGTTAAGATATTGAAAAATTATATAGCTAAAGATGACAATTAAAATATTGAAATATGATATAGCTAAAAATAATAATGGATGTTGAAAAATTACATTTACAGATAATAATTAAAACGTTGAAAATTATATGAAGGTAATAATTAAAAATGTTGAAGAATTATATAGAAGATAGTAATTAAAATGTTGAAAATTACATAAAAATGATAATCAATAATGCTGAAAAAATTACATAGTTAGAGGTAATCATCAAAATGTTGAAAATTATATAAAGATGATAACTAAAAATGCTGAAAAAATTA
>NC_087155.1:26807555-26812555 GCF_035594125.1 Scylla paramamosain | reverse complement strand
ACACCACGAGAATCCAGTGAAGAAAAGCAACGATAAACTACGAGTACATACGTGACGTTTATGTATATATGCCTGTCTGTCTGTCTGTCTGTCTGTCTGTCTGTACATATGAATCTACTTATACATATATGTAAGAGCGCAGCTGACAGGACGGAAAAACTCTGTAATAACACATCAAATCCTGTCAACAGAGAAAGAGAGAAAACGAGATAAAGAAAACGAAAGAAAAAATTAAATAAAAAAAACAGTTTGACCCCAGCAGCAGGCGCGTTGATAGCAAGGGCAACAGTGACATTGTGGATGACAGAGTTACATGTTACCGGCTGATTCTGCTTTCACGTCAACCCCACAGTGACCCGTCCGTCTTCCCCCCGCCTTGCCCCGCCGCTTTCCCCGGGGTCGTGATGGCGCTGGCGTGGGGATGGGGGGGGCTGGGGGAGGGGATGGTGTCTTAGTTCAGGGTACGAAGGGGAGGGGAAGGCAGGCGGCGATGTGAGAAATCAGCAGCACTCGCCACAGCACTAACTCAGACAAGTGGCCGAAAAGAATGGGCCAAATTAAATTACGAGACGAGGCTGCGTCTTCCTGAGGGCACGAGGAGGAGGAGGAGGAGGAGGAGGAGGAGGAGGAGGAGGAGGAGGAGGAGGAGGAGGAGGGAAGACTACGACGAAGACAAGCACAACGATGAGGATAAGAAGACAAATGCAGTGTACAAGGAGTAGGAAAAGGAAAGAGAGGAAAAGAAGAAAAGAGAAGTACAGCTAGACGAACATGAGTAAGACGAAGGAAGGAAGGAAGGAAGGAAGGAAGGAAGGAAGGAAGGAAGGAAGGAAGGAAGGAAAGAAAGGAAGAAAAAAAGAATGACCAGACGAACATGAGGAAGATAAGGAAGGAGGGAAGGAAGGAAGATAAGAAAGAAAAGAGGAATGGTAAGACAAATAAGAGGAAGGAAGGGAGAGGAAGGAAAACCAAGAATAATGGCTAAACGAAACATAAGACGAGGAAGGAAAGAAGGAAGGAGGGAAGAACAAAAGAAAAAAAAAAAAACACGGCCCTCAGGACAACGCACGCTACCAAGCTGCCTCGCCTACTAAACCTGTTCATCCGGCAGTGCCAACTCTGTGGTCTGTGGTGTGGCGGTGCGGTGGTGCGGCGGTGTGGTGAGCGCAGCTGGTGCACCGCCTCACACAATACCCTCCCTGTATTCCACACCCCCTGCCGCGGCGGTGGCGGAGCAGAGTCACTCCAGAGATCACACATAAAGGCCACGATAAGATTAGAAGTCTTTCACGGGAACATATCTTTTATCTATACCAGTAATAATGTTCGTATTGTCGCTTGCTGGAAGTCGAGTTACCTCCTGCACTCAACTGTAGTGTGGCTCGTTTTCTCTCTCACGACCATTTTCAAAGGCCATAGAGATGATTACCCAGTTACTCAAGAGTGTTTTTCATGTTAATAATGTAAAAATCTTGTTCATCTGTCACTAGAACCATAAAATCGTCTTTAAAAAGCATTGTAATTTCATCTAGAGCCTTCTTAATCTAGCCGTGGTGCAAACAGAAGTGTTTCAGAATATGACTCAGTGTTCTGAGCTTGATCTCAATATCAAGTCATGTGATCAGCTGGCAATCGCCTCACAACTCTTGATAACTGACAGACTCCCGGCGGATCAGAGGACTTGTGGGAAAAATGCAAAAAAAAAAAAGAAAAAAAACACGGGAGGAAGTGAGAGTATGTGGGTGTGTTACTCAATTACTTACGTCACAGTTAAGAGAAGAGAGACAGAAGGCACTGTTCTGGAGGAAACAAATAAGTAAAGGTGAGGACGCTTGACATTACTCATCAGGTCAACAAAACACCTCAGGGGACTCGGCCACTCACTCTCTCTCTCTCTCTCTCTCTCTCTCTCTCTCTCTCTCTCTCTCTCTCTCTCTCTGCCGGTACCCTCGCCGCGTCTGCCCAGTGTTTCCCTCTCCTTCACTCCCTGGTTCTCGTTGCCGCTCCTGGTAGTTATTGCGCGGCGCTCCTTGTCCGCTACATTAGTGAACGCTGAGTACGTTGGGTTTCCCTTGACACCTGGCGACCGGCGACCAGACACACGCCCTCCAGCACCGCCGCCCAGCGTGTGAAGGCGGTGTGCTGGGCTAATGTTTCTATTTCCTGAGCCTCCCGTGTGTGTGTGTGTGTGTGTGTGTGTGTGTGTGTGTGTGTGTGAGTGTAAGAAACTCAAGAACAGATTATTGAACTCCTGCATGATTTACAGCGATAATGACTTTGCACAAAATCAGCTCTGACACACACACACACACACACAACACACACAGCAGAGAGAGAGAGAGAGAGAGAGAGAGAGTTAAACACCCTCTACACCACACCATTACATTCTCACAAATAAAAAGAAAAAAAATCAGATGAACAAACCAACCGCCAATTAACTGCCCAACTAAACAAATCAATCTATCAATCAAACAATCAAACAAGGCAGCCATCATAATTATCAGGTGCTTCGTAACGGAACAGCCTGCCTAACCACACAGCCTCGTAAGCGCTAACAGGTATGCCGCAGTTTGTTCTTCACTTGAGTTCTTTTGTGTCTGCCTCGGAACAATGACTGAGGAGCGATGACGGACACGCTGGAGGAAGAAAAGCGGTGAATTCATTCATTAATATTCATGAACGCTAACTTCACACAATGACTACTCTACATTATGACAGGTAAGGTGGAAAAGTGTGTGTGTGTGTGTGTGTGTGTGTGTGTGTGTGTGTGTGTGTGTGTGTGTGTGTGTGTGTGTGTGTGTGTGTGTGTGTGAAAGCGTTCCCTAGCGGTGAGTGGTTTGATGACCGGAGAGGGAAGCTAGAGAGGCAGGTGTATCTCTCTCTCTCTCTCTCTCTCTCTCTCTCTCTCTCTCTCTCTCTCTCTCTCTCTCTCTCTCTATCCTGTCCGTCTGCATGAAGGGAGATCAAACGCACATCTCCATTCCTACGAGGCAATTCCAGGGCGGCATGTATTCCTGTAGCAGTGCAGGCTGGTGTGTCTAGCGGTGCAGGCTGTGGCGTCACCTTGGCAGCGGCAACCGGCAGCATACGCATCACTAGCTCCACACCCTACATGCCTTTATCGAACGAGTGGAATTCAAGACACAACTTCGATGAAACTGGTAATTGAAATGTCCACGCATGTGTATTAAAATAAATAAATAAATAAAATAAATAAAACACCTATGCTAGTTATAAATGACTAATTACACACCTTTATCGAACGAGCGGAACTGCACCCATGACTTCGATTAAAATAGTAATTGAAATGTCACGTGTATGTATTAAAAAATAAATAAATAAAACACCTACACCAATTATGAGTGTCAAAGCAAGCAAGCATTCGATTAAACACGTAATTGAATTTCTAAATAAAAAAAAATATACTAATTTTACCCAACACGCCACACTCACTCATAAGGTAACTACTCCTTAATAGAACAGTAATTACTACACCCATGAACAGGTGCGAAATACCCTTTGGCGATGTTCATTACACCACCATCGAGCAGGTTATTAAAATCATACCTATCGCCATTACATTAAACAGTGGTGGGAGGAGGGGGGGGGGGGGCGTGGGTGGCCAATGAACGCAACACTCCCGCTATTATACTTGGCATCACCAGCACTGCGCGCCCCTCCCGCCTGGCTTATGCGGGTGTTCCATGCATTCCTGTCAAATCCTCGCTCACACACAGCCCCGGCGAATCACGTGCATGGCCCATATTCAGAAACGCTTTTGCTCCCTCACCCGACTACTTCCAAAGGCCGGGTTGTCAAGTGTTTCTCCTGTTAATAATGCAGAAATCTTGTTAGTCTGTCGCTAGAACCTTGAAAGTATCCTTAAAAAACCCGTGTAATTTCAACTAGACCCTTTTGAAAGTAGGCTGGGTGCGGTGCAGAAACGTTTCATAATATGGTCCAAGGGGAGGGTGGCCGCGGCGCCGTGAATAACGCCTCATCAATGTATTAACGGTACGCCTGCGCCCGCCGACATGTTGGCTGCCCTGTGCGTCTGGACTGACTGGCACAGCAGTGTCAACTATGCATAGCTTGCGCGGTTTCGTGAAAAATAACATTAGGTGTCGTATGTGTTTTTGAAGAGTTCGTTAAAATTTACAGAGCAAGTAATAACAACTGATGAAAACAATAATGGTAAAAAATAAATAATAATAATAATAATAATAATAATAATAATAATAATAATAATAATAATAATAATAATAATAATAAAAATAATAAAAGTTCATATTACTGTACTTATATAACCAACACTTTACTCTTTATTTTCTTCCATTTTTTTTTTTTTTCCTCTCTCTCCATGAGCCATGGAAGACGGACGCCACCGCAGGATCGATAAGGACACAGGTCGAAACCAAATACCAGCGGTGAGCGAGCGTCAGCCAGCCAGCGGGAGGCACGAGCGAGGAGCTGCAAAAGTCGCGGAGATGGGAGTAGGCATCTAACCGGCGCGCGAAGACCGCCACTGCCCGGAGCCCGCCCGCCCTGCCCACCCAACCCGCCCCCAGCCACCAGCCAGGCCCAGTGTTACCACCTGCTCCACGTTAACGATGGAAGTGTTACGTCATCCAAACATACAGGGAGAGGAAGGAAAAGAAGGTCACTGCAGTAAATCATCGCTTGCAGGAGTGAAAAATATATATGCTTGGAGACTTTTCAATGACCCAGCTGCCTTCCCTTGCAGTCTCTGCCACCACCATCACCACCGCGGGGAAGAATGACGAAACCTCCTGTATGTTTAACCTTGTCTCCCCTGCCAGGCTGTCGTGAGGGGGAGGGAGTGGGAAGAGGGAAGGTACCGCAAGGGGTGGGAGAGGGTGATGGGCTAAGGGGAGGGAGAGGGAGAGAGAGAGAGGATGGAGGAAGGGAGAGGGAGGGGTGAAGGAGACAGGGAGGGACTCAATCAGCTGACTTGTTACGTAGTCAGCCTGACACACACT
>NC_087155.1:26792555-26795055 GCF_035594125.1 Scylla paramamosain | reverse complement strand
TTTCTTCTTTCTTTCTCATTCTCTCTTTTTTTTCCTTCTGCCAATGAAGGTTTTGTTGTTTAGTGAAAATGTCTGTTTGATGCGTGACAGAGATCTGTGTGTTTGTGTGTGTGTGTGTGTGTGTGTGTGTGTGTGTGTGTGTGTGTGTGTGTGTGTGTGTGTGTGTGTGTGTGGCGGAGAAAATTGATTTTCCTATCATTTACTGAGTCAGCTAGATTAATTTGTTTGTTTGTACATGTTTCTTTATCTATTTGTTTACCGCACACTATATTTGCAAGAAGGCGAAGCTGCTGGTAGCCACAATACTTTCTTTTATTATTTTCTGGAGTCTTGCTGTGTTAGTGAAATGTGTTTGCTCCCTGAATCCTCTTGTCCTTGAAAGGGAAAAAGTAGGTCCATTAGTGTGACCTGAGCGCTCCACCAGCAGGGCAATCACTGGCATTTGTATCCGTGCTTACTCCTATCTACTGTTGTCCAAAATAGTGATGCCATATTGTACAAAAGGACCCAGGGTTAATGCATAAATAAACATACAATTGGATGAAAAGGTAAATAAATAAATAAATAAAGGTATCAGACGATTACCTCCACCTGCTCGTATGACATCTTCAGTTTTCTGTCTTTGTGGAGCTCTTACGTAAAACAATTCACCATAACAAATACTAGTTCAGTTTTTTTTATCACTTTTCCTACTGTGATCGCCTTTTTGTTAGCTTCCAGAACACATTAAAAAAAAAAAAAAACTTACTTTGACGCTGAAGAAAGGTATTAGAAGGTTAATTTAGTCTTTTAAGTAACATAACTATTTAAAAGACTGTAATATGGAAGTGAAGGATTAAAAGAAAAAGTTGCTGATGATTATAAGAAAAGGAAATATCTAGCAGTGAGTGAATTAATTCCTATTTGATATGTGGACATGATTAGTCTTAGAAAATGTACTACACTTCATTCCTACAGCCACGAGCAGTGCTGAGGGCAGGGTGCGGCAGTGTAGGCTGTGCTGACCTGTGGAGGGGCATCGCAGCTTTTGCCACACACAAGGACTTCCATCCAGCGTTAAAAACCTGTGCCTGCTAATTAACACTTGTTGCTTCATCTGACGAAACATAAATGATTAAAATAAGAAAAATTAATAAATGAATGAATGAATGAATGAGTGAATGAATGAATGAATAGATAAGTGAAGAAGCAAAGAAACAAACGAACAAAAAAAACAAAAACAAACAAATAAATGAATAAATAAAACAAAGCAAACAAACCATCAATCAATCAATCAATCAATCATTAAATAAATAAATAAACAAATAAACAAACAGAAAAACAAACAAATACACAAATAAATAAGCAATTCAACAAAACCACAGGCATTAACAAGTTAGAACAACACAGCCACATCTCTGCCTGGTATCCTTCAAAACCACATCCACAGAACATCCACCAGCCCACAGCATTAAGTCTGAACGAAACCAGCAGAAATCACGAGGCCACAAGGAATAAATGAATGGACACACCGAGGGCGGGATATGCAGGTATTAGGATATATCGAAGGCTGGCCTGGAAGGAGGAGGGCTGATTAACCTGGGTATGGGAAAGGAATACAGAGAAATGAGAATATTGGAGTAGGAAAGCGAGAGTGAATCTAGGAAGGGCACTGGAATATATATAGGAATGAGAATGCATTAGTGAAGGAAAATGAGAGTGAATCTGCGTATATAGGAATACATAGGAATACATAGGAATCATGAATAAGACATAGGAGTACATAGGAATAAGAATGTATTGGGCTAGGAGTGGGAGAGTGAATGTGAGAGCGAGGATGTGGAGTGGACTTTATTTTTCAGTCTCCATTTCTTCTCTTTGTTCTTTCTCTCTTCTTTAGACTCTTTCTCTTTACTTGCACTCTTTACTTTCCTTTCTTTTTTTCCCTTTATTTATTTATTTATTTACTTTTTTTTTCTTTCCTTCTCTCGTGGGGTGGTCAGGGTGGAGGTTTACTGGAGCACAGGGCAGTGAGGTGATGTAGGCTGGTGGAGGTGAATACTGTGGGAGGCTGTGAGATATAGGTCAGTATTTTCTCTCACCACGACTGTTTTCAAAGGCCACAGAGACGATTTGGTGGGTTCTCAAGGTTCTTTCTCCTGCTAATGATGTAGAAATCTCGTTGATCTGTCACTAGAATAATAAAAACTCCCTTGAAAAACGTGTCACTAGTCTCAAGAATATTTTTCCAGTTAATAAAATAGAAATCTCGTTAATCTGTCACTATAATAATAAAAACACCCTTGAAAAACGTCTCTTCAGCTAGAGCCTTTTAAAAGTAGTCCCAAGAGTGTTTTTTTTTCCAATTAATAATGTAGAAATCTTCTTAATCTGTCATTGGGAACTTAAAAACACCCTTAAAGAGACGTGTCACTTCAACTAGAGCCTTTTAAAAATAGTCCCAAGAGTGTTTCTCCTGTAAATAATATAGAAATATGTAGAAATCTTGGTAATCTGTCAC